>NC_092525.1:7293366-7593366 GCF_037038585.1 Patagioenas fasciata | reverse complement strand
CATCCTCATCTGGCCAATACGTAAGCTCCTCTTTGGTAAGTCAGCCGTAAATACAGGTTGGTGTTGCACTAAGCCAGAAGGACCTGAACAGCATTGTGCTTACTGACTTGAAAACTCACGTGTGCACAAACACATCTTGTCGAATGCTCTAGAGATAACAGGGAAATACATCTCAGCAGGAAAAGTCAGGGATAACGTATAAACGTGATAAAAGTATTCAGGAAGCCGTTACTTATAGCCAGTATTGTAACCTCCCAAATAATGCACCTGACTGCTGAAGATGGATTTAGCTCTCACAACTTTCTTTGCGATCCTCATCGTGTCCCTTCTCATGTGCTAAGCAAACTTCTGCCTTGAAGACTACGACACTCTAAAGTTATGACCACTACTGTAAAATTACCCCCAAATGAGTACATTTAATCTGGTCATGAACGAACAATTCACCAACAAAAAGGTGATGGAATAATCTTTTTCCCCTCTGTGCCCCACAAAAACTAATCAAATCCAAGAGTTATTATAAACAATCTTACCTAACACAAAGGTCATGAAAGTATGATAGCAAAGCAACAGCATGGTACACAGCACCGACCTAAAGCTGTATGACGATGCTCCTTCTTGCAGCTGCAGCAGACCGTGCTCCTGTGCAACAGAGGTGAGCAGGACAAGGTGTTGGACGAGAACCAAAGTCGGGTTTGCTAGTCTGTCAACTTGTGCAGTGTCATCTACAGACTGCTCACTCACCACATTCCCCAAATGCATAGACATCCGTCGCTTACATAGCAATCAAAGATAAAAATACAGGAATTCATCTAACAGTTTTTCATGGAGTTATTGCTTAGCCTGGAAAACATCTGATGGCAGAGCAGCAACATGGGATGTATTACACGGTTAACAAGGGCGATGGTGGGAAGTTGTGTCACATTCTCCTAAGTGCTGTTAAACAGCAATCCAGAAACACAAAACACAGAGTTTTGAAATGCAAGACAAATAAAACGTATCACCTTTGTGCAGTGTACCCATGTTTGGTGTTAGTCACTGCATAAGCAAGTTAAAGACATCGAGAAAAAAACAACCTACAACCAGCAGGGCAAAAGGATGTTTATAACTATGCTAAGAACAAAAGGAGCTTTGCAATGGTGTTGGCCCACTATCACCAGTGGAAAAATATGATGAAAAGAATATTTCTGTTCCCTTTGGGAAGAAGTAAAGCCATCAAGTACAATGCAACGCTGCATTCATGTTCAGTGAGAGCATGACGGACAACCAGCTTTAAGGATTTAAGCTCCTGAGGCAACAGCATTTAGCAGCCCATTCTAGGACTGGTTCCCTGACATCAACAGCAAGAATATAAATATGCAAACATATTAAACACAAGATATGCATACTAGTAAATATGCTCAGCGAGACGTGCACTGTGGGGGGGGGGGAAATTCTGTTCAAAAGTTCCACTATGGCTGCAATGGAAAGTTACTGGCACACGATGTATGTGCCTATAAGCACATCTTTCAGAGCAGCTGCTCCATTAATAGGGACCCAGAGGGACGTCCACCAGAGCCACTGCGGAAGGCACCAGCGAGAGCGCGATCTCCACACCATTTCCATCTCCCTTCGCAGAGCGGTGCTGCCCTGCCCCACCTTCACCACTTACTGTATGACCCCTAAAGTCCGTAATCGTATTCTGATTTTCATCATACACGTACTTCTTCAGTTCACTAGTGTGGTCAAATGTTTCATGTAAATACAGTTATTTCGTATTTTAAAAAAATATTAATTACCGTTCTAGAAAAAGGTGCCATTAACACATATATTTACAGGTCAATTAGTATAACATCTCACCCAGACAAAATAACGGAAATACTGACTTGCACGTCACTTCAGAATACATTAGAAGATAGTAAAATCAGTACTGAAAATCAATGGCTTCATGGAAATCAAGTACTCAGCAAATTACACCCAACTTCATTTTCTGCTGAGAGCAAAGGTTTGATTGATACAGATACGTAACAAAATAGGATACATTCAGTTTCTTTAAACTGCCCAGATGAAAACCACAAATATTTGGATTTTTTTAAAGTAGCACTAAAGCACTGGGAGGCAGAAGAAAGACAAAACATGCTCTGGAATGGATTTTGGCAGAAAAAACATCCAAAGTAGATTTCCAAAGCACATTTTTTTGAAGTGAAAAACCTTCAGGCTGGAGATTTCACCAAAATCAGCACTGGGCCTTACAGTGTTTGAAATCTTCCATATAATATTGAAATACATATAAAATGAATGCCGATCACGTTTGTGAATAGCACCAAGAATGATACAGAAACAAATTACATTAGTCGTATAGAATAATTCAGTCATTTGTGAAGCTGATCTTGCTTATGTATTTTAGTCTCAAAAATGTATTTTAATCCACCAAACACACAGCCAGCGTGTGCACGGACACGGCACAGAACGCAAACCCACGGCCACCCCCTGCGTCCCGGAGGTCCCCGGATGACGCAGGTGGGCCCACTGGCCGGAGCGCGCTCCGCCCCGCACACCGAGCCCAGCTCCGCACGGCGGCTCCGCGGCGCGGGGGGCGCGCCAGCCACTCCGTCCACGCCGCGCTGGGCCCGCAACCCTGTTCTGCACAGCATGGGGGGCAAGGAATGCTCACTGTTCACTTTAACACCCCAGACTTTCTATATTAAAGTAACAATACAATCAGCAGACACAATCTGAAAAAAAAGAAATCTAGAAGTAGTTATGATCAGTATTACAACGGTTGCTTGTAGAAAAGGTGGTAACAAAGCTGCTTCTCCCCAGAAACACTCCTGCCTTTTCAAGCACCTGCTCCTCCTCCGCAGGAGCCTCTGGAGATGAGCCAGCAAACGCAGTCAGCTGAGTGAGGTGTCAGAGCCGGGCAACACCCCGGGTGATCCTCACCGCGGATCAAACCAGGACCTCCGGACCAGACCGCAGGCAACCACTGCCTGAGCCTAAGGAGCAGCTCTGCAAATAAACTGCGCCCACTGGTGCCAGTCACTAAGGGAGTACATTATATTTAATTGTTAGGACACGCCTTCTAGCCATAAGAAACCCAGAAATTTCTCCCACACCTATGCCACAAGTGATATGAGCAATCCCAGAAGACCAGGAATGAGCTTCCAAACAAAGTCTATCACAGGGCGTATTGCTACAATATAAAACTGCTGTTAAGGCAATAACTGCTCGTGATTTCTCCAAAATACCTAAACCACATCAACATGTTTAGGTTCTGTTTTCACATAAAATGTACATTACTCTGAAGGGCATAAGGTATAAGGCAGAGCAGGGAGCAATGATGCTGCTTAAGCAATAAATGTGATCCGATATGTTGACTCCCACCTTTCTGTGCAATTTGCTCATAACATCCCACGATCTCTTAATTCCCAAGACTGTCACATTATATTACATCAGCATCTCATTGATTTGATCCTTGTCCCAAGACATCCCGTGCTCCGTCATTCAGGCCTCCTCACAGGAACGGTGGGGATTCCCACAGTGAATGCAGGGCCAAAGGACAATGCTCAAAACCATTACCAGAAAATGCTGAGACTGATTGATATTTATTTCAGCTGTCACTGACTAAAATCCATCTACCTTCCTGATGCAACAGCTCTTGAATGATATCTTAAAATTACTCCCTTTCAATTAGGGGTCTCAACAATCAAAGCAGAGCCATCTTTCATGTCCCATGACCTGATGACGGTATCGCAGGCGTTGCAAGAGGGATGGATAAAACTAACAGCCTTTACAAAGAACTGACTAATTACACTGGTAGACAGGGCATCTGAATATATCCCGTGAAATACTTTCAGATCTAACTTCATTTCAAAGTTGCAGAAGAGACAAAAATACAATTCAAAAAGATGTTTAGTGGGGAACTGAAATTCAATTTATTACAAATTGACACATCAAAAATATTCTTCAGCTCAGCTGCTTTACGAAAAATATCCTCCCACATCAAAAATTATGATTTCAAAGAAACTGGTTCTATCTGCACATTTTGGTGCCGTCTCCTGAAACCATGCTGTCATCTTACCCCCGACAAATTGCATTTAACATATGGTGGGCTCATGTCAAACTTCTCTACAGTTTAGCAGCACAGCATTTGTAATCATCTACAAAACACGAACGAGAGTAAATACCGCCCTGAGACCTGGCAGAGGAGCCAGCAAGAAGGGTTCGGTGCTCACACGGGAGGGGGCGCAAGGACCCGCACCGGAGTTGGTCTCTGCGCACAGCCCGGGCGGGGCGCACGCTCCTCCTGCTGCCCAGCGCGGGGAAGGCAGCGCCGCCCAGCGCAGCGACCCGGGCGGCGGGCGGCAAACGCTCCCTGCGGCGGGCAAACCGCACCGGGCCTGACACTCTAATACCGTTTAACACAGACAAGCGTGTATTTTGACTAACGATACAAGGCAAAGGAACAGCGACAACGGCCATATCTTGGACTGGTGGGGAACAAACGTGGCCTGAGGCTACTTCTATGCTTAATACTTTTATACTCGATCTTATCCTACCTACTGTTTTGGGACTCCAGACTGCTGTTAAGTTGATCATGTTGTCCACAGTGCCTAGAAATGGTTTAGGAAGTAATGGAGCTTTGGGCATGGCCTCATTTACTATCAGACACGACATGTCTGCGAGACAAGAACAGTCCCTGGGGGCAAATCTGCTGGCCTGAGGGCAGATCAGTGTTGTGGAAGATACCACAATGTAATTTCCTATCAACACGTGGCCCACGTCAAAACCAAGTTGTCCTCTGGTGCACTGTAGCTCTCACAGGTAAACTGTAAACAGCCCAAGGCTCTTGGTTTTTGCACAAACTGATGCTCACCATGAGCACTGAATGGAAAAGGTTGTGAGATCAAACACAAATGTATTCAAGACCCCTTTCTTCTAGACGGGGTGCAGCACATAACACACAAACCTTCCCTCTCATCTGCCACTGTTTCCTTCACCTTCCAGACTCTTGTCTGTATTGCAGGGGACACCTTCTTCTTGCAAGCTTTGGAAAACCAATTGCAATTTTGCTTTTTGCATCTGACTCACAAATGTTAAACGCAGACTTTCTAGGATATTAAAATAAATGACCACCAATGAACTTCAATCAACACGTTTAAAATACTCCTTTTTATGGTATGCAGAGAACAGGTTTTTGCTTAACTTTATGGTAATCCAGGTTATGCTTCAGTGAGTTATTAAGAAAACTGGAACAGGAGCTGACTCATCAAGACAAATATCAGCCCACTCACAGCCACACAAGAAATCCCAGGGCCAAAAGAAAACATCGGAAATTCAATCAGAGGGACAATTTTCATTTGCAGCAACAAGATGAGTGTTCAGCAAAGTATTCTCAGAACTCTGCTGGTGAGTGAACTGCCCTTACATTTCTAGAATACTTTGCTTTAGCTGCTCTGTTTTCACAGCTGACAGGTACAGCCATTTGATTCTTGCCTCCACCGCTCCTGGTCAGCGCTCTCTGCCGCACGCTCCTCGCTTTAAACTAGACAGCTTCTTTTCAGACCCAAGATCCTTCCTGCAAACCAATAAAATGGCGATGACACTCACCCACCCAGCACCTAAGGTGGCAGCTCTGATTAAGGAAACATTTTTCTCCTTAAAACTTGTTTAGTCAATAGGAAGCATTACAAAAGAGTTAAGTTTGAACATGTTTATACAGCTTTTGGTGTGTCTGCAGGACATCAAACATTTACCTTTACCCAGTATTTTGGAAATAAATGTGACCAATGGTTAAACAGACCGTGTTTTCTTAATCCAGGAACCCACTTGTGAGTGAAGCTCCTGTTCTGCTGGCAGATTGAGAGACAAGAGCAAGTAGAAGGCACCAAGGCCAAGATATTCCCATCAATTTAGTACCCAACTTTGAAACAACAAATCCACGAAAAACTAACAGAGCGCTTTCTGTGCATCTGCCCTGCAGAGTAACTCAAGTTCATGCGAGCTTACTGGTGCCTCGCTACCCAACCTCTGTCTTTAAACTGCGTGTACAAACAACACAGGTCAGACCGGTTACTCTCTAGGCAAAAAAACCCTTAGTCTTTTGAGCAAAGGGAATTTCGGTGCTGCACTCAAATGATCAGTTACTACTAAAGACACAGAGAAAAAAAACAGAAATAAAACCGAATTATTCTTTTCCCTGACTGGATGCGATGCTGAAACCTGTCATGGAGACTCAGACGTCATAAATATCAGGTAAGCTAATATATTTAAGGCTAAGAATACACTGTGGCTATGGACTTCTAAGCATAAGCACTAAAAAACCAAATATGTCAACACCATCGTATTAGCCATTGTCTTTATCACTTATCATCATTGAAAAATGGTATCACAATCTTTGTTAAGTGTAACAGTTCGGACAAAAATATAAAGGAAGACTGAGCTGCAGGAAGCATCAGTGGCGACAGTGAGCAGTGACACCAGGGCCTTTCAGAGGGCTCCGGCTGCACTGAGGAGGAAGAGAGAAACACCCTTCTCCGTGTTTTAATTTAGGAGTGATGGGAATCTACCAGTAAGATTCAGTTCACATTTACCTTGTTTCCAGAAAATCCAACAAACTCCAGTAATCTCAGAATCCGTGCGGGAAACATGGACAATGTCTACAGAAAGAAATACAATAGTTATGCAGCAATAAACCTCCTAGCTCCCAGCTGCCTTCTATAACTTTTCCAAACACAATAAATCATCACTAAAATTATTAAAAACACCTTTATACATCTGACAATTTCCTGGGTAGATGTATACCCGCTGTATTTTACATACAATTTAAACAAAAATATTTGTTTAATACAGAGACCCTGCTTCTCCAGGAGTCCCTGCATAGAAATATGCTTACACAGCACATGCTTAGTAACTAATACTTCTTGGATGTTTCATAAATACTGAGTGCATACCACACATTTGTACTTTATGCAGTAAATCTCACACCTGGGCACGTGCTGGACTCACCCAAAGCAACGCGAGCAAGGGGAACCACCGTGCACTTCGTGCAGCCCATCAACCGCACAACCACGTCACCCCTCAGCATCCGAGTCAACGTCTCTCTGACGTCTCATTAGTAACACGGAGGCCAATGGGACTTCTCTGGTATTTAAGTTAAGATTATTTTCAGAAGGTTGCAGGGCTTCAGCTCAAAACTGTTGGTACATACCAGATTAAATGCTCCAACTCCAAGTTTTACACCGCCCTCAAAATGGAGATGGTTCTCTCCTTTGACGTAATGTGGAGACTGTATGAGACTGTCCAGCTCCCTGAAAACGCACCAAGATTCCGTTACGTTGTCAGTAAACAAAATAATTAATTGCAGTTCAGTAAGAAAGTAAACCAGTTACCATGAACTACACGGTAGTTCAAAAAAGGTCTATTTGTCCTCTCACCCAGGTGAACAACGTTTACAACACTGCATTGGATTTATCAACAAATCATTTCGGTCACATTGTTATCAATTCAAAACCACGCAGTCCTGGAGATGAATTCCTGTCAAATACACATAGGCAATTTGCAAGCACATTTCTGCCCAAAAGTGTTCCCAGAACGGCTGTTGGGAGCAACACCAACCTTTACGACTGCAACAAAGATGACGGGGCAGCGCAGGGGAGTTAAATTTAAATCAGCAAGCGTGAGTTTCACTAATCCTGGATTAGGTATTCTCTTTTTGTGCATCTTCATTCAAAACACTATTTTCTTATATATAGGAAAAGACAATTGTAAGAAATATTTTTAAATGGGCAGGTATATTGGAAATTCCTTTTCACTTAGTTTTGTAACATTCAGGTATCTCAACTTTGTAGTGCCCCTTTATTTCCCTGTGTAATCCAGCTGGATTTGAACCTGTTCTGTCTCCAAACCTTCTACGCGTTTTTCACACTATTGTTTATTTTGTTAATTACTAGAAGAAAAATACTGTTTCGATGGCAGCCACATATCTGTACTCAGGCTGTCACGTTTTAATCCGCAGGTTGCTGCCAAAAGATGCTTTTCACTGTAATTGCAGCCTTTACAATGGACCTGCACTCAGTCACCTTCGGCCCACCCAAACGTGGACACCGTCATCCCGCTCCCTTTCAGTATATAATACTTCTGGAGAACCTGGACTGGACGACGTTTTGTGTATGTTCTGAGTTCAAATTTAAAATCCTAAAATATACCAAAATACGATGCATACTTAGCTTTTGCTTTTAAAAATTATTCATACAAGTTTGTACTACTGTGAAAGTTTTCTGATACTTTTTATTCACGAACTATTATTTCGTTCTATCTTTTCTACAGTGTACGGTAACCTTCCTCCCTCAAAGACAGGTTCAAAGATGGATCTTTGCAACACTCACTCCCGCCTTTCCAGGGCTGCTGTTGTGGACCCCCCAGGAGGGGGGAAAGGAAAGACGGCGCTTCCACCAGAAACCGTGTTGTAAAAGCACTGATCAATCACAGCAAATTCTCATTGCCGTATTGCACTGTTCTCCCTGTAACCTGTCGCACCACGCTCTCACCAAAACTGCAAACAATTATCTCTTCCCACATCAAAGGTACAGGACGAAACTGTAACCGCCAACCTCAGATACAAACTTTCCCTTTGTCGAAGCACATTTTAGTAATATGCAAGTCGTTGTTAGCATTCTTTTGAAGAAGACCACCCAAGGGTTACCAGATTTATAATACTTTGTTTTTACATATATTAGAGCTGATCTTAATTTATTAAGACACAACTGAGTCTGCTTCCCGTAGTGTACGTTTTAATGTCATTTTTAGAATTTACCAGTGCCCTTTCAAAACCTTTTGCACATGTTGAAAGCAGCTCCCCGTAACTTCCTGCTTAAGCAGATGTTTTTGGCTTACAGACACTCAGTAATGGGCATAGCGCGAGTTCAGATAAGCGACACTGCTTGTCGTTTCCAACAGCACCCACCTTCTCTTCAGAGCAGAACAACTGCCGCACCTCCCCAGATGAGAAGTGCGGCTCACGAAACCTCTCACTGCAGCGGCACCTGCTCGGCACAGCGGCCCCGGGACGGGGCTGTCCGGGGACCCGGTGACACGGAGAGGCGGCAGCTGCTCTGCTGTGCTAACCAGCCCCGATAAACCCATTTCCTGTAAATTTGGTTAATCTTTGAAGACATTTATAACTTTCCACTGCAAGCTCTTCAGTTTATTGTCTCTTAATTTTGCTACAGTTTCATGCATTTATTACGGAATTACTTGTGCTTCAGCTACTGGTTTTGAATGTCCCAAAACGCTGCAGCTAGAACTACAAAGAAATGCCATTTTGTATGCCCAATGGCAGTGAAACCTCCAGATTATGCTACGGAGACACAACGAGCACTACATCATTTAGAATAGTTATTTTTTGCCATAACTTCAAGCATATAATACTTGAAGCAGGTAAACCTTGGGAGCTAACAGCATTAGGGTCCACTGCCTCTACCTTTCAAATCAACCATAGTATTAGTGTCCTTGGTTATGCAGAGGAGTTTGTGTGGGCTGAGAAAGGCTACAGGCATGAGGCTCATAATAACAGTAACTAATCTGTGAATTTGACAATTTGACCAGCGGCACTTTTTACTGAAACTACACTTAATTACACCATAACTCTGACTTACCTGTATGTTTGGTAACTGTTTCGGACTTTGATGCCTCCTTTTATGAAGCTAACCATATTCTCATCCTGTTAGAATAGAAACACATTAGTAATATGGATTTTTAAGAATTATAAAGGGTTTTTATTTTTCTTGAGATGAACAAGCCTTGAACGTGTCATGACATAGGCAATAGAAGTCTCTAAGAAACAACACAAAGATTTAGGATTTCCTTCCTATATTAAAATATTTTTTTACTCTGTTGAGACATATACACTTTATTTTTACACCTTCTGAAATTAGTTTAGCCCTTGTGGCCTTTGGATCATCCGTATTTGCATCAATGAACATGAGGACTAAGCTAATGAATGGCACCCAAGGCACGTGTATTTGTGGCTTTTTCAAAAAACAGCTTTCTCTCGTTTGTCCCTCAGCGCAGCTGAGATCCAACACCTCCTGGCTCGGCCTGAGACAGAAATAACTGCTTGTCCTCAGGAGTCTACACCATATAGTTTCCCATCCTAATTAAAGTTATGCAGGATACGCTCCTTCTGGTCTGAATATTCACGTATCTATGAGATCCATACTAATAGGCTAAGGCGTTACACCAGAAGCTATATCGAACTGAGAACTTACGGCAAAGCGTATTTGAGGGACCACTAGTTTACAGTTGTACCCCAAAGAGGGAACTCTTGGGTCTCCTAACGTTCCGGTGGCACTTTCTTGCCTCGCTCATCCTATATAATCTGTCACTCTGGTTTGTTTTGGTATCTGCTGACAATTTGGGATAGGAAGACTACATGTGTTTTACCAGGTTGCTTTTCTGTGATGGCATTTTAAGGGGCTATATGAAGCACTGTGGAGAAAATAGCCTAGATCAGGTGAACATTTGGTTGTTTCACTGTTACTGTCAAGGATTTGGGGCCCAGTTGTATTTACTGGTATGTACACAAGACAGAACCTGCCTCAAAGAACCTTCCATCCTCCTCTAAGTCAGGAAGATATTTCAATCAAAGTTACCGTTCAACTTCTTATAGGCTTTGCTTCTTAGGAACTAGCATGGGCAGCCTCATGCTGAGCTGCCCGTGTCCTTCACAGCCACCCGTAACCAACGTGACCAACAGCGACAGCTGAGGACAGCAACTATGTACCATAAATGAACATGCAGTTCCTGATGATAGATCCCCAGAGACTTGAACTCCAATCACACACAGACAAATAAACACTGAGAAATATGATCCTGTTCTAATTTGTTCTGTAGAAAGTTCAGTTTTTAATTAGCAGCAGGGGGGAAGGGGTATGGCAAACCTAACCATATGCAAAAGTTCAGTCATATTTTCCTTTCAGTGGCAAATGGAAAGAAGATGGTTTAAAAATGTTTAAATTCAGCATTCATTATATGAACAACAGAAATAACAATGTGAGAATAATCCAGCCCTTGAAAAATCCTGAGACTAATTTTTATGTGTTTTCAACCGGATTTGGTCATTTACATTAAGCATCAAAACTACCCACTTCAACAGCTGTTGGAACCGAGTGCCTTTGTTTCATTTTTAAAACCAGTTCATGAGTTCATGAAAAATAAAACACAGAATAGAAGAGGAAGCAAGTAAACAGAGATTCTCTATGTGGAAAGGACAAGAAATTATCGTCTTACTCTCATGTATCTATAAACATTTTTAAAAACAGATACCTGTGAAAACAGTGCTTAAAACAAAGAGACACTTTCCAAAGGCACAAAGAAGTTCTGAAAAGCCTTGCTTCCACAGCTTTGGATATTGCCCAAACTGTCCCCAGGGCGAGAGGCTACTCATGACCCCAAAGGAACATGGAAACACCTTGGCCATTTCAAAGTCCATCATTCTACACAAAATCACCATCATCACCGCTCTAAAATCCTCCAGAAGCAGCTACTCTGGCTGCTGGTTTGCCATGAAGCGATGGTTTCTGGCAGACGGGCATGGCGGATCGTTGACAAAGGTAACAGGGTTCATAAACTACAAGCAGCGCAGATCGGAGCCCACTTGACAGCTCCCAGACATCATAAAATCACCACCTGCATTTCATTCTCTATCAGCGTCTGCGAGCCAAGAGGCAGAAGCCCTTTGTGAATGTGACTTTGATTATCTCCTCTGCAAAGATGAAACGGGCCACTGTCATATAGCAAGTCCAGCCAAATCAAGAAGAAAAATCAGTTATTTCAACTATGATTAACAATTTAAATTCAAAGCTGGAGCCCAATTAAGTATTGCTAATGTCGATCCATCCAACAAATGAAGTTTCATTGGTACAGACAGATAAAATTCAAAGAGGAAGGAGAGCTCCCCTCCTTTTAGACACAGGCGGCACTGTTCAGCAAAAAGCCCGTGAGGAGCCTAATAGACCATAACAGCTGTTCAAGGACCAACAAGTGAGAGAGCAGCCTGGGAAAGCACACACCCAACGGACTGAAACAAAAATCTCGCTGGCATTCCAGCAGAGCACAGCTTCAATGACCATCCTTTTAAAAAGATAATTTAAAAAAGTCTGATATCCCAATATAGAGTGTTTGAAACATCACTGCTTACCGCAGTTCCATTGTACACATCCGAAAGGGGTTGGAGAAGGGCGTCACAGGGGACTCAGTGATATGCGCATTGAGATTACCACTTTAAATAACCAGGGAGGACAACAGAACATTCTACTATCTCATCAGCAGGTAGTCCAGATAAAATCCAGATTTAATACGGATGAGAAAATCCTACACCATTAGGTCAAACCAGGGTCTTCTACCATTTCATTCATCTTAAGAAACGAAACCCGAAGTTCTTTCCTCCCAAAGAGCCCTCGGGAATCCGTACCTGGAGGAACGTGAGTGCTGCTCTCTGAAGCAAACATTCAGCATAGCAAATCTCCGCGTGGATTTCCTCTGTGCCACGCAGAGCGGGGAAGAAAACAAATCAGTCAGACAAAGAGTGATTAAAAAACGCTTGGCCTGTAAACACAGGAATAAAATCACAAAGCTCAAACTGAGAAAACGTTTTGAAATTCGCTGCAGTGTTTCAGTCCCAGACTACTGAAGTTACTCCAAACAGCAAATGACACACAGTTCCAGAAACTTTGGAGGAATTCCTCTGGTTCTTTCCAGGAATTCTGGATCTAGAACCTTTCCAGGCATTTCCCCACTTCTTTCAAGGTACTTCTTTATCCAGCAACTATTGGAAATGCTGAGTCAGCAGCCAACAAAACGTTAGTAATTTGGGATGTGGTGACACAGCAATTTTGGAAATGACAAATCAGCAATTTTGTCAGCGAACTCACAGTCTGCAAAAACATCTTGGGTGAGCAATTCTACACAATTCACATTGCAGCAAAAAAAAGAGATGAAAACACGATGCATTTACAGATAATCTTACCTTCAGTAAAGTGCTCAAGGGTCTGCCTATGCACAAGGCTGTTGATAGAATCAGCTACTGTTGTTTTCTTCCTAAATCTGCAGAAAAGTGAGTTTGGTCATTCTGGACACAAAGCATCATCAACAGAGAACGTTATCATTCAACTGGCCACCCATACAGCCACTAACACACCCCTGGTGCTCACCAAGTCTCTGCCATCTCACCACATACACAAACTTCAGCATATTCCATGCAGAACTTAGTCAGCATGGTCCTCCTGGGGTCCATCTTTTGCCCTCTGTGTGCAGAAACCTGGCTTTTTGATTTATGTTGTATGTACGTGTGCATATGTGTGCACAGAGGTGGGAGCACAGCTGACTCCAAGACAGCACAACCATCACCGAACGGCGAGACTCTGCAGTGTCTGCAAACGCTAAACAGCCTCCAGACACCGCAGAAGTGGGGATACAGACAGGACAAAAATCAAATTGGCAAGAAAAATCAGATATTGCAGTAAGCTGAAGTTTTCAAGGCCAGACTGCTGAAAACCCTAAACTGTGCGGTCTGACCTCACAACCGACCCTCCTTTGAGCAGGAGGCTGGAGCAGACGACCTCCTGAAGCCCCTTCCAACCTCCTGTGTGTTCTGTGAAACCACACGTCCTTTTTTAACCTGTATGTCTTTCAAAAGTTTCCCACGAAGAGACTATTTATTGACGGAATCTCTCCACGCTTACTTTTGACAAGTGGCTTGTGCTTCCTTCATTGTGTTTCCTGCATTCAGTATGTCCTGAGGATCAAACGTCATCATCGCTTGCATCTCCAGAATGGTGGCGTAAGTCAGCGCGTGATACATACTGTCTTTAGTTCTGCAAGAAAACACAAGGTGCAGTATACAGCTGATTTGACTATATTATTACTTTTTAAAAACAAATACAAACCCAATTGCAGAAACTCACCAGTCTGATGGGAACTAGGTCTAAATAAACTAGAAATGAAACACAAAGGATATGCAAAATAATCAAGAAATGCTAATGCATCGAGATTTCTACAGGAAATCATGTCCACAGCTCCAGTTTCAATGCCTGTGTTAAGATGTTTCAATTTGGAGCCATGAGTAGGTATTTAACATAACAAAGCATAAGAACTAACCACATGGCCAACTATTCAGGGACCACAGAATCACAGGGTTTTTTACTGGAGTATCTAATGAATACTGCAACACGTGATGCCAATCCAATTCTTCTATTTCGGGACAGCTGCTCAGGACAGACTCAAGAGGATAACACAATGTTATAACCACGGCCGAAGTGGGATCTTCTCAAACAGATCTTCCCAGCAGAAGCCCTCCAGTCCATGCCAAACAGAGCGTTTTTTCTCCTCTCCCTCTCTGCCGATCTTCCACCCCAAATTGCTCAACTTACATATTCTACTGTGGGGTTTCAGATGGCACCTCTTTTGCAGAAAGTCAAAAACTTTGGCATTAGTGCAAAGAAAACAATAAACTCCAACCTGCGGCCATTGCCAGCACCTTTCCTTTTTACATTGCACACGTTTACAGCGCTCAGGCAGTACCCATGTGTGTTCTAATCCTTTGCAAATGAGTCACAATATCTTCAGGTCTAGAGGTCCAATAAAGATGATTTGGGAAATATACCGAAGGGAAAGCTCAGATGAATTCCTGAAACTCTCTGTAGCCCTTGCTAACCCACTCCTGACAAACAGCACGACTTGGACAAGTGTTGCTGAAGAGCAGTGATATTATCCTGACTTTCTTTGCGTATCTATTTTTGGGGTCTAGGGACACCCAGCGCTGGCACAGGCAGCGTTACACCAATACCTGGTGCTCCCCTTCCAGCCCTCACAATGACAACGAAGGGTCACGTTCTCCAACACGCCTGGCACAGAGCAGATTGGCTGTACTGAGGAACCTTGCAGGGAACACCATTAAAACCACTGCAGTCTGTGTTTTGTGGCTGTCCCTAGTTCCCCTCGCCACATCCACAGGCTACTTAACAAGCTGCTCTAACCAACCCCTAAACCGACCCAGCATGAAAACCATTCTGGGACATCACCAGCTGCCATTAGTCCTGTGACCCCAGACTATGCTAACATCCGTCTCACCTCCAACACGAGCAAGAACAACAGACAGATCATGAAGAGATAACTTTAAAATCCAGCGGGGTCAGGACAGCTCTGTCCTGGCCTCCTGCGTTACGGTAATACCAAGCAGAAAAAAAATGAACATCCCATAAACCACCAGCCCGATGGAGCGTTCCTGCTCGTCTGAGTACTCATCAGCGTCAGGGGGTGCGGGGAAAGACACTTCATCTCACGGTTATTACAAGAAAACCCTTCCAGAGGTTCAAATTCAATGTACAAAGAAGGCACTAAAATAGTCCCCTTCCAGAATGTTAGGAATTTACTTTCAAAATCAAAGCAGATAAATACCTAAATTCACTGCACTAAAAGGAAAATTGCTACTTTTGATATGTATGTGAAGAGGGATTTCCCTCTACAGTAATTTGCTCCTGATCCCAAATCGCTCCTGCCCTAATGAATGATCTCATCTATTTTGTTTCTTATATTTTAAAGGAGATATTAATTAATGTTTATCATTAGTGTACTGATATTTATCAACACTAATATTTACTCTCTTCTTCTCAGTGGCTGGGAGGCAGGTAGAAATGCAACCAAATGTAACAGTTTTCTGTGCTATTTTTACTAACCATGCAATTAAAGTTGCCAGTTACATCCTGGCATATTGCCCAAAGTCTTAAGGCCTGCATTTTGTATGGATGGATACAGAATGAAACTTGATAGCTTTTTTAATGTTTCCCTCTTTTGATTTCTCAGCAGCACTTTCCCCAGGACACTGTTGGCGTTAACAAGCCTTTATGACATAAACACAACCAATATTCTGATTAATGACTTATCCCAGCGGTTGGTATCACATGGCCGAATAACAGGATTGCAAGTAGTATCTTCAGGCAGCTACGGAGTTCAGCCACACGCCTGTTCTCCAGCCAGGGTGCAATCATTGTCACCTTGCAGCGCTCTCCTTTCCTGACAGCTGGTGGAGAACAGCTATTCCTGCTTGAGAACAGGTACCTAAGAGAGGCTGGCGACAGCTCCTCCCTCCAGCTGAAGGACGAAAATCAAAAAGCTTGGCCTGTGTTGACATCAGAATTGACCCAGGGGCTCGTATTTTTTGTGGAAGACACAGAGCCCAAAATCTTTTTGTAGATCCTTTTACACTACGCAGCAGGCAGGATATGCAAGGTCACAGAAACCCCAGGTTCAAGTCCATGCCCTGACCGAGTATCAAGATGGTGGTGAGAAGTGAAACAAATCCACCAGGACAGAGTGACAAGGACCCTCCACAGACCCACCGTCCCTTCACCCAGGTGTGCCCAGGAGGGAGAGGCTCAAACCAGACCTGTGTCAGGAGAACGTGGTCACACGGGGCCTCAACGCTTTCCTCAGCTTTGATCAGAAGGTCCACTCCATGTCCAAATAACCCACTAGGTCTACTTCGTGGGCTTCCACAGAAAGTTCCTGTTTTGATGAATCAGTGTTTTCCAATAAAAACCTGTTTCCTAGGAAACTCCCAACTAGCTTTAAGTTTACAACTAGAACAGACCATTCTAATCAATCCCCAGCCAGGTTCCCCAGTTACCAGGAGCTGCCAGTCTGGTCTAAGCCTGGTCTAAGCCAAAAAGCTGCCGTTCAACAAGGGCACCCCTGAACCTTTTTGATCTAAGCCATTCTCCAAAAGTCGTAATCTAGCAAATTGTTTCAGCTAGGAGGCGAAACCAACAATTAAGAACATAGAAATAATGACCTTCTTCATGTTCTTGACATTCCTTACAATAAGTAGCCAACATGAGCTTTCTGCAGAGCTGTACACCACCTGTATCCAACCACTGTCTAGAGCTTCACTCTGTCCCCACGTGCCTCCCCTTCCTCTCTCATCACTCTCGGTTTGACGATCACATCTTCTGGGTTAGATCAGTTCCCAGAGAGAGCTCCTCCGCCCCACTGAACAACCCCACGTTTGCTCGTGTTCCGCAAGGGCAAGAACATTTCACCACACCATGAAAACAGCCATTACGAAAGGCTTCAGCTCCTTAGTAACCTCTTCAAGCTTTTTAAAGATCAGAGTATACATTTTTAATATTGTAAATTTGGTTCATATTAAAAGTTCCAGTGATAGCAAATAGGTACCAGAGAACTACACTCTTCCAATAAGAGTTTCACAATTAACCAGCAACACAATCCCTTCACACCTACCTGAGATATTCCCGCACCAAAGGACCGAACTGAACGTTCAACCACAGCCACCCTGGGATTAACACTCCACCAGGTGATTTTTGGAGACTATTTTCAGAAATAAAAAGTCAACTGCCCGCAATGAATCATCCTCATATTGTTCTTACGATACTGCACATGTGTTGCAGATCCTCCAGCGATCCAGATTACTTACTCTGTGCCATTAATTTATCTTTATTATTTACCGTTCTCCCAAGTGATCCAACACATCAGCAAACTATCAGGTGGCTATGCCACATTTTCCTTCAGGATAATTGTAAAAGTATTAAAAATGTCTTGGGGAAGAAGAAGGGACATCTCACCAGAAACAACTCCATATCTGTTTGCAACTACATGAAGGCTAAAATCTAGTCAGTTTTAACCAATTTACTCTGTGTGTCTCAGGGCTGAGGAGAAGATTGCATTTTCTCCCCACTCCAGTGAGCAGACAGTCTCTGTGTCACCACTGTCACAGTTAACAGGTTACATATTGAAAACCACTGCTGCGTTTGGTGACTGAATTTAAGGAATTTCTTAAGAGTTCTTAGTGTGAATACTCCATATAAAAGATTAATTTAATTAAACTTACTGCAGAAACCACTAGATCACTGGAGCCCACTATTGTACAATGATTGTTAATGATAATAAAGACTTTAAAACCTAAAAGGTAGCTGAGGAAACAAGACAAGTTATATAACACGAAGCAAAAAATGCCAGATGATTTTTTTTTAATGAAACGAGTTATCTTCTTTATGGTGGATTCGCTTTTCTAATAGAAAAAAAAAAACAAACAAAAAAGGAGCTTCATCTAAACGCACGTCTAGACACCATCCTCAGATACTATTTTTAAACTGCTAGGAAACGCCTTTTGATTTTATCTCTTGTGCACTGCCAAATCTGTTCCCAGTTACACATGGTACAAATCAGTTGAAAATACACTTATTGTGGAAGACAAATGTGAGTAATTTAGTGAATCTCCAGTAACGTAGCACAGAACAGAGTATGGCCTACAGCGCACGTGGTGAGGCTGCAAAATGGGAGATATGAAATCCTTTACAAGCATGTAGAAACTGAGAAGTATTTCTTTAAACAAAGACAGCATGTTTATCGACTGTGAAAACCAATTTCAAACCCCAGCATGCTCACAGGCAACAGCGAGGAACTGGCGACTCCTGAAGAAAACAGTCCGTATCGCCACAGGTGCCCGCTCCACAGCTCCGGCCACTCCCTGGAGACGCGGAGCGTGCCCATATCGGAGATCAGCCATCCGGGGCACCCTGCTTCCGCTCCACACTCACAAAGATCACTGCCAAAGGCAACAGGAACAAGGGCCTCCTCACAACAACAGGCCAACATGAAAAACCAGTTGCAAAATGGTTTTGCAGTATGGAATATAGTCAGGTACAAAACCAGCACCAGCTCACGAAATATGTTCTGCAGGGCGCAACAAAAGCTGAATGAAAACAAATTACAATAGAAGAAAGATGGATTTACAGGAAAAACGCCCCACAGCCCCACTAGCTTCTGCAGTGTTTTGGAAACCCCCTTCCATTAAATCTCTCTCTGTTTTATGCTAAGCATGGAGTAAACATTTCCAGATGGGCACAAGGGCTTTGCTGTCAGAATTTAATGAAAACAGTTATTCTTCTTACCATTTTTATGATATTTTCTGATTATATATAAACACAAAACAACACTGCTGTGAATAAAACCAGTATTATTAATATGTCTGAGCCTACGAATGTCTTTCACAGAGTTTACTTACATGCTTAAGCTACAGATTCTGGCAGCAAAGACTGAGGCTGATAGCTCAGCAAAGCAGACAGTTATCTCAATGCATATCGAACACACACTACTGCATTACCCAGGAATTCTACTTGTTTCTTCTTGTTTTGTTTAGTTGCCTCATATTCCAGCGGCCTGAAAGAAGGCACAATACAATCTGCTGATGGCTCAAAGAGAAATTCAGTAACTTGGGGGAAAAAAAGGGAAGTAACCACAAACTTCAACAAGCCAAGAATGCAGGTGGCTTCAGGATGGGGCACAAAAAATCACAGACATTGGAAAGATACAACAATTTTAGAAGTTATTTTATGACCTCCCTGCTTGCAGCTGGGCCACTATTACAGGCTGGGCTGCAATGTAATTCGGAAACACAGTGTATGACCACAACACTGAATTGCAAAATAAGCCGTGAGACAGTTTCTGCAAGTGGTTATTGAAAGCCAACCAAACAAAAGGAATTAATACCTAAAGTAATGTGTCTCAGACCAGGCAGCTCATGGTCAGCTGCTCACTGAGACACAAAAGTATAAACACAGAAATTCTCAGAAAAATATGGGAAGAGGAGGGAAATGTGACAAAGGATGGTTTCTACTCTCACATACCGTACTACAGCTGAGGGGTTACTTCTCTGGACAAGTCTGTACGTTTTGTAGTTATCTTTGATCAATTGTGTTATTTACTCACCCAAGTGTGAAGCACTTATTCGGTCTTCCCAAAACTTAACACATTAACTTAGCAGCCCCTTCTGAACCAAAGGCATGCAGTCTTATTGACCATTAACAGAGAACCAGCTGTCTAGTCAACTCTCCTCAGAAATGGTGAAGCAAAGAAAAACAGACAGAGGAAAACTAGTAAAAGTGATCAACTTACTTCGCTTGTAAAGAAGCTAAAGCATCCGAGAACTTGTTGTTAAGAAATAAATCCAGAGCTGCCATGCACTCATGCAATGCCACGTTGAGGTCTGATGTAGGTGACCTGCCAGAAAAAGAAAGAATAACTTCAGCACATCTGTTCTCCTTCTACCAGTGCATTAGTGCTACTTTCAACCCTCCTTCTCCAGGTCCAGCCTTATTCCCGTGTATAATCTGCTATTCCATTGCCAGCGACTGCAGAGCATTAAAGTGACTTTTTTTAAACTATGCTCTTACCCTCTGCCATGTGGAAAGTCACTTTAGTTTTGTATTTTCTGAAAATACGATAAACTGCAAGTACTGTCAATAAGGACCTGGACAAGCAGAAGTTACTGTGTACAAGCGTGGCAGTTTGATGAACTCAGGTTTCTGGAACACAGCAGCACTGGGTGACAATGCTGATCTGTGTGTAACGCCAACAGAGACTACAGGCTGGTGACATTACGATCACGTTGTCACTTTAAGGATGAGATATTGCCAAATTGCATCAGATTATTGTATCGAGTGCTGCTGGAACATCTGCGCTAGTCAGCTCAGTTCAGCACGGCTCCTGACCGTACGACCAAGCTGTGCACACTCGTGGGAACAGCACTGTCCCTCAGAAGTGTTCCTGCATTCAAACCAAAAACTGCTGCTGCCTCCCAAAGTCAGGAGAGGCTCAGCGGCTCACGCAGGCTGTGCTTTTCTCCTCAGCAGCATCCCCATGTCAGCCTGACCTGCCACAAGTGTTCTCAGCTGGTCTCCGGGTTACTGGCAACAGGATAATACAGATCAGCTGAGTAAGTTTGGCCCAACTTCATCACCACCAGAACTGCTGGACAAAAAAAACCCACTGAAGAAACAAAAAGTCCTCGTACTAACCAAGTTAAGGTCACCTGGGCAACGTTAGGACATTCAAAACATCTGCATCTAATGATCAACGAGCCACACTGCACTACCACATCGTATCTAAGTCTGCACAAAAAAGCTCCCTCAAGAAAATACAAACAAATCCTCACCATGTCTCTGACTCTGAACAGCTCTGATGTGATCTGTCTTGTGACTTAGAAACTATGTTGCTTCCTTAAAAAACAGTACAAGACACAGCCTGCTACAGGGAAAAACACAAAGTAAAGTCCTGGTGGTATCTTAAGGAAGAGCCAGGAGAGCACAGAGCAAAAGCGTCTGTAATAACCACTGACTGCAGCGGTGGTTTGGTTTAGTTTATAAAGGTAATAACTGAAAATAAGAGCGTAATTATATATGTGAAAAACAATTATAAATTTGAGAGAAACCTTCTATCACACTGTTCATAGTGGCTGCTGCCATCGCACTTCAAACCCTCCTGCGCTCAAGAGACTCTGCAAGTGCTTTGCAAACACTGATTAACCAGGTCTTGGCATCCGGCTCAAACAATATGTAATATCACGCCTGCCTAACTATTCTGAGCCTTACTCACTGTAACAATTAAAACTTTGCCAATCATTGTTCACATGTGTTACAATTCTTACCTGCCTTTTAAAAATGTGTTCCTGAACCAAAGAGCATACTGAACATGATATCAAACATATTCTCATCTGTTTTAAAATATTTAGACTAGTAACATTTTACCTGGGTTTTTTGTTTGTTTCTTGTCATGCAGGAGAATTACCCCATTCAACACAAACAAACCTTTCCAAAATATTTGTTTGAAACAGAAAGATGACAAAGAAAAAAAAAATGTTGAAGCTCAAAGCACAACTAAGATATATCAATCACTTGGCATATTTTCTGAAGAAGAATTATTTACACAGTGCCAGCTGCAGCAAAAAACGCAAGTTGCACACTCCCTTCGTGCTCCACGGAAAACTGACATTTGACGTAGCTCCCAAGTAAAGGGCTGAAGACCTGAACACAATAAACACCTTACACAAATGCTACGAATCACCATTTGTTGCTGTTAACAGCAGGGAAGAAATACTTTAAACTAGAGAGCGCTCAGCATTTTAGCAAACTGATTAGTCATGGTCCAGCGGCGGCAGCTCCTCTCCCGCTCTTAACAGCAAGATCGGCACTGCCTCTACACGCAAAAAGCGCCGTGTGCTGCCACTCACCTTCCTGCCGAACCGCCTGTGCTCTCTGACATGGCCACTGGAGTGCCCGCCTGGGACCAGCACCCGGCAGCGGTGCTCGGAGGGACGGGGACACCGCGACACCGGAGCGCAGCGCAGCGCCTGCCCGCGGTACCCGACCTGCCGCTGGTCACTGCGGGTACCCAAGGTACCGGTCACCAACACCACGCTCCAAAACAGCAGTTTGGAAGCCAGCCTGCGACACACGTGTACCCTTAGATACGACCAATGTGGAAGGTGCCGCAGCTGCCGGGGCACCCGTGATCTCCAGAGCCGTCTGCAAGCACCAGCAGCATCAGCTGCCTCGCATCCAGCACAATCCAGGCTGAAGTCAAACACCCCTGTAATTACAGACCTGAAACAACCAAAATTACTGCACAAGGCAGTGGACCACATTGGAAACCTATAAACCAGAAGAGAGAGACAAATGAGGCCAGCTGATATGCAGGAGAACTGAGGCGTTAATTGCTGCAAATATGAGAAACAGGCAAGAGAGACAAGAAAGCGCTTCTTCCCGGCAAGGATTCTCTGCAAAACAGGCTTAAACCCCCCGGCCAAACCGCTGCTTTCTCTTGGTTCCTGTAACTTTGGGAGGCAGTGAGACTTTACATATTCTTTGTCAAAATCTCTCTTTAAAGCCATACAAAGTGAGAAGAGTATAAGCATTTTAATGAGTGGAGTGAGATCACCTGGCTGACTCTGCCCCAAACAAACCAGCGCAGGCTCCCACACGGCTCCGCTGGTGCGTGGGCAGCTGGTCCTGGGCGCCAGGAGGGCAGCTCCCAGCAGCAAAGGCACTCACCTCCCTCACCAGGACAGCCGGACCGCAGAACCTACATCAGCTATGACCTACGTACATAGGTTAGCTTCTCCAAAAGCATCTTAGGTTAAAAATTATAAACGTATTTTCTCCTGTACATGGCCTCATTTGCTAGATTACACAAAGCAGTACCAATAGTGAAGACATCAACTGCTGAAGGAAGACTCAAAAATTATAAGCAAGTGAAGGATAATTTCAGGATCTGAAGACATTAACATGCCTGATTAAATCTCTTGCTGTTTTTATGACATCCTGTACAGGAAAAACCTGCGCTGCGCTTGGTATAAAAATTATTGCAATAGATCCAGGGGCCGTCCCGCTAATGACTCCATTGTGTGTTTATAGCACCACTATGTATCTGGGCCACAGCACCAGATAAAAGACATCACCTTTTTCTTTTTTCCCCAGTTGAGAAAAACTACTGGTTACAACTGAAAATTAACCAGGGTGCTTCCATGGCAGAATCATAAGCTGCTCTGCAACATTATTTGTTGTTTTCACTAGCTGTTCATACAATTTCTAATTGATGTTGTATTTCTCCCAATAGTCTTTAAAGTTCTGTATGGCGAAGGCTCTGGCGGCTTCTGCCAAGTTCTTCAAGACCTGAGCTGGCAGGTATTTATCTGAATACCATTTCTCTGGAAACAATTATATGCTCAGACAACCTTCTAAAAAAAAAAAAAGATCTGAAGTATTTCCAGATTTAGGCCATCTCCCCTTGGTTTTAGAAGCCTCTTTCTGTTTTTGCTTTTTGGCAGCAGGTCTCGCAAGCACAGTCACACGGTTCTTACTGTGGTTTCACTATTTATGAAATCATCACTCTGCCCCAGGAACCATGACTGGGGGTGCTTTGCAAATCATAATTCCAGTATATCCTGTGGCTTAAGGTAAGACCTGATCTCCTTACTCCACAACCTCCCCATTATCTCCAGTCAGCAGCGCAACTGCTCAGGACACCCCAGGCAATGCCCTTTTTGCTTAAACATCCAATCCTTTTTATGCCAACAGCAATATCAAACAAAATATTTCACTAATAAAAAGGATCATGAACTCTGTATTCTGCAAAATGCTGAACTACTGACTCGTTTTACCTGAGTAATTATCAGGAGTTGGCAAAAAAAAAAAGTCAGTCTGAAGTTTGTGTCTTTATAGTAACACTTTTAATAGTAATTCAAAAGCTCCTTCAGAATTGTGAAACACTGAAAGCAAGTTAAATCGGTCATATTCAAAATACGGATGCATTTCTCTGCCAAATCTACGTTATCTGCATAAGTCAGCTGAGGTAGTGTGCATGCAAACTTAACTTGGGGGAAGAGAATAAAATACAAAGAGTCAAGCACAACTGAGCTAAACCAGCAGCTGACGAGAAACCGCCACAGCGACAACAAAACGCTGGTGACTCAGGAGCTGACTCTGCTCTCCATTATCGGGAGGCTCTCGGAGCAGGAACAGTGGAAGTACATCGTGTTTTCCCAGGTGCAGACTCGTCTCAAACACGCAAAGCAAGCAAGACGCAAGATCAAAGAAAAACATCTAATGGAAATATCACATTCCCATTCCAAAGAAATTTCACATCAAAATCTCTATAATCATCCTAGGGACTTCTATCTCAGGGGCTGGGACAGCAGCCATGTAGTCAGGAAAAAAGGTAATAATTTTTCAAACTATCTCTTCATAGAGCATGAAATGGAACTGAAAAGAGATCAGTCTCATGTGCCCACAGCGCATTCACCTTTTTCCAAAGAGAAGGGAGACAGCAAAACCATCCTGCGCCCTACAAACACGGTGCCGCTTGGGCTTCATCAGCACTGAGACCACAAAGCGTTCGCAGGTGTGAGGAGCACGCCCAGGCACCTTTCGAAGGTCCGCACTGCAGTTTTAACAAAACCGCATCTGAGACACATCCAACGCAACCTGGCTCGCTGACACGGAGGCCACCACGTGTGGTCGACACCGTCACTGGCACCCGGGTGTCCTCACTGCATGTTTGCAAAAATATCACCACTGAATACAGAAATTCTTGCCATGACTCCACTTGCTGTTCTGATAATGCTGGATAATCACAGAGACGTTACAAGACAGGACACACCGGGGGTAACTTTCCCGAGCCTTTTCCAGCTGGGCAGGTCATTCCCAAATCGATGACCACCACCTTTCTAGACAGATGACTGCGTTGAGCAACACTGCATTACAAACGTTCTGAGCCCGAGGCTGAAAAAATCCCTGCATTCAAAGGAAACAAAAAGCACATCAGTTGGGAAGAATTCTTCTCCTCTTTTGCAAACACTTCCAAAACCACATGAGATCGGAAATAACCCGCGATGAACAGCGCTCTCACTACCGTGAACAGGAGAGCCAGTACGCAACTCTTTCAATCTTTTGTTACTATTCAGTTACCAGACAAAACAGAAACTTCTTCATAATTTGAAAGCAAATAAGTTAATGCAAGAAAATTAATTCTGCCGTATTTCTTCCTGTTCTCTGTGCCAAGCTAGTAACACCTCGACATTTATCTTCTTGTGTTGTTGAACACGTTCCTGGCCCGTGACGAAAACTCCTCGGTGCTGCAGGAACAGCATCACTTGTAACAACAGAACACGCACGTTCTCCACACATTCTGTACAGGGACACAACAGCGATGCAATTGTGGAATTCAGGCCATCGCAGCCAGTACTTCAAGTTGCACATGGAGTAGGACAGAGTTTATTTTTGAGGTTAACTCAGCTCTGAAACTACCAAGCTGTGGATGCCTCATTTTTTGTTTAAGATACTCAATTTTTCAGCCCTTCTGTTTCAGCCAAAGCTCCACAAAACAAAGGGTTGTGGCAAAGCAGTCGAGCGAGCAGAACAAAGTCCAGGGAATGCCCAGACTCGCATTCTGCCCCTGGTTCCACTGCTGTTTAACTTGAACCAAGCAGGATGCAGGTTGCATCACATTCGCAGTTCTCATCCTGTATTTGAACGGGCAAGCAACGCAATAAATTCATTAAGGCAGGTTTGTTCAGACAAACAAAACATCCTGGTGTCATTTTTGCAGTTCCCTTTCCGTGTTGTGCTGCCACAACTGCTCACAAAGAGCTAAACGCACCATTGTGGGTGATTATTCACAGTCAGTAGAACTGCCTGCATCAAAGAGAATGGAAAAAACCCATATATATGCAAAGTATAGCCTGGCGAATTACAAATTATCAAACCAAGCATCCTGGAACTGCAAGAACCTATTGGAATGTAGGCAGAAAAATATAGCTGACATTGGGTCAAAATAAAATACAACAAATATATCCACCATTAAAGAAGTTTACATGAACGCTGCAATTAAGAGCAGCATTTCATCATAAATCAGCCTGTACTGATGCTTCACAAGTTTTAACAGCTCTTCTTTTTCAATTCAAATGCTCTACAATCTTCGTCTCTTTGAAGGACAGATGTGATTCATATCACGCCATCTGGGGTTTTCTGAAGAGTCTTACACAACCTTGCAATATCCATTCGCTCTTTTCTGACAGTCCTCTGACCTCCCGCAGTTTTAGTGCCTCTGCTCAACACACACTTCCAACACGGTTACTCCCGACTGTTAAAGGTCTAATCCTGCTCATGTTAAAACTAATGAGAAACCAACAAGAGCTGCACTAGGCCACTGTCTTCAACAGTGCTGAGCACATCAGGTACCCAGCAAACAAACAGAAAAAGCATTGAGCAAAATGCAAGCTCACATCTGCCACATTCACAGTGAGAAGCCAGACAAAATCAGTGGGATTCGCTTTTGTAAGGAGTCACGGCAGAGTTCTGTGCTGTTTCTGAAATAAGATTCAGGGAGGGACGTTATGCGATTTTCCCTTCTGCTTACGCAGCGATGACGAAGACCGACCGGCACCCACCAAGCGGCTCCTGCGCGCCTCCAGCGCTTCGCACTTTCCTTCTGCGGACTCGCGCTCCGCTGGTTTCAGACTTCAGCGTGGGGACAAACACAAAGAGGCGAAACACACACTGTGGGACAAATGGCACGTTCCTCAAGCAGTTAATCTGAGCTGAAATGGCTCTTGGTTTGGTATTTGGTTTGGTTTGGTCGTTTTTTTCGGTTGGTTGGCTTTTTTTGCCTTTTTTTTGGTGCAGTGGTTTGTTGTGGGTTTTTTTTTTTGCATTAAATCTCTGCAAAGAATTTTCAAAATTAATTACTCTGTGATATGTTTTGTTACAACTTAAAAAACATGATGCTTTTGTTTCAGTTCCATTGCTGAACAGTACTTTAGGTTCTCATACAGTAATACATACAGGAATGACACAAAACACTTTAACGAATAGGGGTTGTTGCTTTGCCTTTCATCATCGCTTCACATGGAACTGCTGGTTGTGTTTCCCTGAGAGCCTCCAACCAACGGAGGCCGTGTCCCAGCGCTCCCGCAAAGCTCCGACCGGACAGCGGCGCCTCCTCCGCGACCACCTGGAAATCCGGGCACAGCACTGCAACGCGCCCTGATCACCCTCCTGCACCTGCCTGTGGAATCAATGCTCAAGAACAGAACAGAAGTACTAGTAGCAAGTTTTCTTGGCACTCCGTGTTTCTAAAGCCATTTTGAAGTTATTCTTATTCGACGGCTTCGAGCAGACAGGTCGCACTCTCTCCATCTCAAAGCAAAAAAAAAGTAAGCAAGCTACATGAGGACCAAAACAAAAAGCAAGAGCGCGGCTGATTTTGAACTCAATCAGAACAGTGTGGGATCCTTCTGGCTTTTCTTCTCTTTGACAGGAAACATGGACTGGTGGAAACCAGAAACTTCAATGCATACACAGTGAGGAGATTTCATCAGTTCAGGGTGACAATTTCAGTTAAAGCCAAAGAGAAAGGTAAAATCGCATGGAAGTCCAGGATTGCATTCTATTTGACCTGCATTTGACATTCAAGCCATTAAGCCACGTGTATCTGATTTACCATTTGAACAATGACTCTCTTCTCATAGTTGTTTTTTTCCACAAAAGATGAAAGTTCTATTACCAAAGTGAAGATAAAAGCTGAAAATCTGCAAAAACAGGAGGTCATTTTCCATCACCCCTACTCAAAAAACCTGGCATTTGGTTTTTAGTTCTAACCAGTCCACTAGACCATCATGTCCTCCAACCATGAGCTAAACGTTTCAATCTGCTCCCAAAATACACCTGAAACCTAAGAAACCACAAGCTCAGCCCTGCAAAAACATTGTCTGGGAGCTTCATTGAGGTCTTAAAGGAGCATTTCAAGTAAAATGTGAACTACAACAGGGAAATAGTAATATTTTTTTCCAAAAATTAGCAAAAATCCTGATATGCATATATGTTTTCAACATTTTGTAGTACAGCCACCAAAACATCTGAAGCGCTTGACATCCCGGTGCAACAACTGAACACAAGAGCTGGTTCCAGCAGATGGAGCTGCAGAAGGACGAGACCCCGCACCAAGCTCCCCAGCAGCCTCAGGAACAAGAGCCTGACTTGGGACAACCCGCCCAACCCAGCAAAACTCAGCAACCTCCTTCCTGCTGCTGAACACGTTTGCAAGCATTCTCCCTGGGTTCAGACCTTTCCGAAGAGCAAGGCAACCGCAATCCCTCAGCTTTTGCTGCTACTGTTGTCAATGCAAACATGAGACCTGGAAGTTGCTTAATGCCATTTAAAACCATTGTTGCAAACAGATGGCCCACCTTCCCGGCATTGAGAATAAAAATAAAACATAATTTTAAAATCTGGTGGTCCACTAAAGAGTTACCGAGAGAGAACACGGCAATAAAACTGAACAAGGCTATTAGAAACACTAATATGTGACATTTTGGATGATTAGCAAGGACTTTGCTGCTTCAAGTGCCACTAGACCACCTACTTCCAGTCTCGGCAATAGCTCTAATGTTAATACAGATGCCAGCAAAAAATCTGTATTCGTGTGTACCTTATATAATCTAAAATTCAGGAAACATTTTCCATCGTGGTTTCTGCAGATGAACTGAAGTCTGGGGCTTAGGTTTCCTCTTTTCAACTTTAAAATATTGGGAAAACATGCAGGGAAAGAGCAAAACACCATTTCCAGCATTTCACAAAGAGCCACGAACGGACCCTCTACCGCTCTTCTAAGTGGAGAAACTGCTCACTGACCTCTCAAACAACTGCACTCTTAAAAGTTCCTACTCCTGCATGTATTACAAAGCAGATGGTTTCAAAGGTATTATGTTGTCCTGGTTTTGTTAAAAACAAGTTTCTCTTTTAGCAAATTTTTGCCTGTCAGCTAAAGCCTTCATATTAGCTGCATTTTCCTGGAGAACCCGACACATGTTTTGGTTAAACCTAGCAATGGAATGCAAACTTATTGATAAGCACGGATGGACATCTCGCGAGAGGGGCAACGAGAAACTGGTGATCGAGAGACTGACCAACGGTGTATAACATTCCATTCACGTGAATACTTCATATAAAAGTGGGAGATCACGGGGATCTCGCCCCTTTGCCTTTTGCCCTTTGCCTTTCCCTTTTTTCCGTCATGGCTGACATTAGGAGAGGACCTTGCTGGTCGTCCCTGCGAACTGAGGCCAGTGAGAGACTGAATCCAGCTCCGGTTGGCTACAGAGTCTAATCCAGGACTTTGGGTGCTGGCTCTGCAGTTGCTGAGACTTACAAGATTGGTTTTGTATATTTTGTATTATTTTCTCTATTCTTATTAGTAGCATTAGTAAAACATCTTTAACTTTTCCAACTCTCTTCTCTCTGTCCTTCTTTACCTCCCGATCGCCTGTCCTGAGTGGGAAGGGGGGAGAGGGAGGGGCAAAAGGGGGAAGTGGGGGGGGAGAGGAGGTTAACAACACATCTGCCAGGGTTTGATTGTCACCCCGCAATCCTAACCCTCGACATATGTCAAACAGGCCTTTAACGCAGCCACATTTAAAATCCAACGTGCTGTCATCAGCGAGGAAGAATGTTATTTGCACACCGATTCAGCTTGCAAAGAACCAGCTCCCTCAGGCGCACACAACGGACGCGCATGTGTTTCAGGGGCAGCGGGAGCGCGCCCGTGGAAAGGGGAAAGGAAAGTTCCACCTGCAGCTCCTCGGGAAGCGCGAGCACCGAGGCACCGAGTTACGGTCACGGCAAAGTGCTGCAAACTACGCGAAGAGCTCAAGAAAAGCACTTGGGTCTTCCACAGGCTTCGGAGACACGACACCACACTCGAATAACTCTTTGAAGACCAAGGTGAACTGGCAATTACTGAAGGGCTGCAGCACAGGTATGTAGGTTCGCTTAAGCTAACACTTTTGTCTAAGGAAAAAAAAAGGCCCCGAAAGAAAAAAAAAAAACGGTTTCTGCCCCTTCAGTCGCTGCATTCAGGTCGTTAAGCAGATGGAGAGTCGTTTGTCCATCGTTGTGTGCGACTGGGGAGAAAGGCCCCAGATCCGCAGCCAGGAGACGGGCCGGACCGAAGCCACAACGGCTCCGGCTCCCCGCAGCCAGCCGGGAGCGATCACGCAGGTACCAGACTCGATTTACGGGCTCCAGACCGAGGCGACTGCCGAGCCGGGAAACGAGCCGCCCTCGCCTCCCATCTGGCACCGCAGCCGCCCGCGACCAGACCCTCAGCTCCGGCCGGCAGCGGGACGGGTGTTCCCGCCACCGCCGCCCCCTTTTCCGACCCGGGACGGAGAGTCCCCAAAGCCTCAGGGGCGGCGCCGCTCCCCGGAGGAGACCCCGCTGCCCGGCCCCCCCCCAGCCCCATACCGGGTGTCACCGCTGCAGCCCGCCCGAGACTCCATGGAGGCGTCACGAAGCGCGTCCCCGACTCCAGCGGCTGCGGGAAAGGAGGCCGGAGCCGAGGGCTGGCGCTGCCGCTGCTCCCCGGCGAGGCCGGCAGCCGCAGCCACCTCGCGTGCTGCGAAGCGGCGTCTCGGCGCATGTTCGGGCAGGGCCGGGCCCGGGCGGAGGGGCCGCCCCCGCAGGTGAGAGCGGCTGCGGCAGCGCCCGCCCCCCCGCCGGCGGGCAGGGAGCGGGGGGGCCCGGCCTTTCACTGGGGGCTGCTGCGGGACGCGGGCTCTGCGCTGTGGAGGTGAAGGGGTTGAGCCAGCAGGTGAACTGAGGGGAGGCTGCGGGAGCCCCGAGAACAGCCGAGAGGAAAACACGTACTGTGTGCTAGAATTAGAGTCATTTCTTCCTCTTCAGAAAAAACCAAAACCAAACCAGGAAAATATAATTAATATTTACCAGAATTTCTAATTAGCCTAGACTTTGTAAGAGCCTGTTCCCAAGAAAGTGTTTGCCTGGGCGGAGAAACACAACAGTCAGTGAATTGTGCAAAAGGAGTAACACCCAACAGTGTTTACAGTTCAGATTTATCAGTTTATGAACAAATTACTTAAAATAATACGACTCGAAAAGGCTAAAGCAATTGACATTACTAACAGGCATGCAATGCTGAAAAATTGTTTTTATTTGGCCACTTGTATCAATCATGCAGCTTCAGATTACAGGGATAAGAACAGATTAACAAAATGAAGGAGTTTGTGGAAGGAAGCAAGTGGGGAAAGAAGGCAAAGGTACACGCAGCCCAGGGAGTGGCAGGACAAACAAAAGGACTGGGTTGACATTTAGAAACAATGGGCACATTAAAGAGAACAGTGGGTGTATAAGGTTAAAAAAGGAAGGAATTTATTAGCTGAACACTGACAATGTGGCTGGCGATGTGCGGAACCAGAGACCCCGCACTCCAGGGCAGCGGGCGCAGCTGCTCTTGGAGAAGCTGAGACGACTGCAGAGACCTCACCTGGCCCGACCCGCTTGAGCGTGATTCTTTGGTCAACGGGCCGAAATTCATGATTGAATTGGCTAAATCAAACATTTTTGATCAATGATGGGCATGGTAAGGAGTGGTGACAAGCACCTTCACAGAGCTATTTTGGTGCAGATGCAAAGCCACATTTTTCAGCACCTGTTACATACCTTGAGCTTTTTGAATTGTGAGGCTTGTACATTCCAGCTCACAGGTTTCATAATGAAGAGAAGACTGCACTTTAGACACAACCCGTTTTCAATAACCAGCCATATTTAACCTAAAGAACATTTTCTGTAATAACCACCCCAGAATATACTCTAAATTGCTTTTTCCAGCTTTTAGGAATTCTATGTTGTAGGGACAGGTAAAAAAGATAAAACAGAAAGACAAATTTGTATCATTAGCTTAATTGCAGTTTGAATTACTTTCCTGAGCATATCATTTTATGTTTGTGAACAGCTGTGCTTTTAATATCTGACAGTACAATACATATTTTTAAATAAATTGATAGCACTTGAATCAAAATTAGATCATTTAAATCTACAACACTCAACTAGTACTTTTACATACAGTTTTCAGGGTTCTAGGTCACTGGTTTCAACCTCAACTGAATTATTTATTCAGTAAAAGTTATTACTGGATGTGGGCCCAAAATGGGATTCATAGTCCAAGCTCCTCAGAACTCTTCAGCACTCAAAGACCTCAGTCTATGTTACAGAAGAGCATTGAAAAATAAGGCGGTATTAATAGAGCTTTGGAGAAGTATTAAAAAAAAAATCTGCAAGAAGGATTTTATTTAAAAACTATTAAGCCTTTCGAAATTAGCTTTGTCTGTGTAAGGGACCACACCTGTTCCTGTAACATCTCAAGAGAGACTGAATTATGTGGAAAACACTCCCAAAGACCTTTTGGCTTTAATATAAGAAGTTCAATGTTATATAGTTCAACAGAATAAATATTAAATCTGTCCACACAGGAAAATTAGTCTGAGCAAGTCGATGAGGATGAATCCTTGTATTGACCTGGGCACCACCAGAGACAAAACCAAGAAAGTCAGTGGTTTGCAGATGGTGTTACAAGGATCTGCTGCTGGGACAGACCCCTGCGTCGAAGGGAAGAATTTCACCCTGTATTATCAGCAAACTATTAGGAAACCCTCAAGAAAACACCTTATTCCAAGCAAAACTCCTGTCAAATTCTTAATCTGTGTCCGGTTACTTGTATAGTCCTGGAATCCATCTCTTCTATAAGATACACACAAGTAAATGAGATAAAATTCCTTTTACTCTGGACAATATTGTCATTCTAAATTAGAGCAGTTACGTAATACGCTATCAGACCCATTGTCACTTAGAAAACAGGAAGCAGATTAGCATTAAGAAATGGTTTGTCCAAAGTCATTTAATAAATCAGCAGGAGACAATGAGAAACAACATCCTGACCTCTTGAACACACACCCCGACAATGCAGCATTCCTCCCTCCATCAGCTAGTCACCCGATCACCCGCTTCAAACACTACTGCTTTTTGTTTTCAGTCTAAAATCTAAGGTCCTAGCAGCTCTAGATACCTCAATTTTGGCACAACGGGAATTCTTGAGTAATTCTGAGCAAGGAATGGCAGTGCAGGTGGTATTATTTATGTATTTTTTTTATTGTTCATGTTTCTTTAAACAGAGGGTGGATGAAAATTACTTCTGTTACCCGGTGTTACTGACCTTGACTTGATGGCTTGTCACCTGAAAAATTAGAAGTTCCTTCCCATCTTTTCTGGGGTAATAGACACAAGCCAAAATTTTCCGTGAAGCTTCCCTCAAAAACCTGCAACAAGGGATTCTCTTACTCATCTGTCAGTCCATAAGCACAAGAGGAAAGTATTTTCACCTCCCCCCCACTTACTTTTCTCCACAGAAGAAATTTCTTTATATTAAGCTGTCTGGCCTCCCTGGGCGGGTACCGAGTTACAGTTCTGCAGTGAGCACAGCGCTTTAGGCTCGGAGCCCCCTGGGAACACAAGCTTTCCCGCTGTTTAGGTAGCAAGTTTGACTGCTACTATGAATAGCAAGATACCATGAGCACAGAAAGATGCCAAGACCGCCTGGCTGTTGCACCAAGGCTGAGGTGCTACGAGCTTGGGAAGTCTGTCCCACCCCAGGGGCAGTTGTACCTCAGCCACCACTTCAGAGTCTGGCTTGTGTCCCTCACCCACGTTCACCTTCACCTGTGGTGAAGCAGGCAGTTTTCCAGAGAACTTCACTTAAATTCAACCTATGTCAGTTCCTTCATTAAGCACCTTTATTGCCATTTTATTGTTTGTCAATACTTCACCGTAATATAACAGACTTAACATCAATCCCCAGTACATTCTTCCAATACAGTTTCTAGTTAAGTTGCTTCAGGTAACTTGCACTGGGAGTGTAACTGTCAAGTTCATCTGCTGGACATTAGAGCATCTCTTGAACCTTTTGAGTGCAATGGTCTTCTGTGAACACAACAGAAACCTTTACAAGACAGTTAGAACTTCATAGTATAGGAAGTTAGTGAAAAAAGGATATAAAATGATTCAAGGTGATTAGCAACCATCTTCAGTTTCACGATAAAGGGTTAAATAGACTGCATGCAGTTTGGAGGGGAGAGAGGGTTGAAAGTGGCACAACTAGAGGCAAAGTGTGCTCAAGATGGAAACTTGACAACAGACTTAAAAGGGAAAAAAATAGCCTGCAGGTTTCAAACAGCCTCAAGAACGTGTGTGAAACGGAGAAAACTATTACATTGCCCAACCCAACTCATTAAAAGAAAATAGGCAGAGAGATTTGGGTCCACTCATCCGAGTGTATTAAAACCGAGCATTACTGGTCCAAGAGGATCAAAGACACCTGTAAAGGGCTGCTGGATTCCTAAACCTCTGGCCAAGCAATCTGTACCTTGACATACAGGTGACATTAAGCTGACAGACGTTTAGAAGAGTCATATGCTGGGTCCAACTAAGGAAGTCTTAAACCCTGTATGCTGGCAGCAGCCAGCAGAAGACTCTTACGTAGAGTACCTTCACAGCTAAATCTTTATTATCAAAACATTTGGGCTCTGCAACCCTCGTGCTGGCAAAAATCCTCAGACAAGAGCAGCCTGAATTTTCTCTGAAGTTGCCACAACTCCTAATGGAGCAAGTGCCAGCCAGGAAAACCAACCCGCTCCCAGCAGGCTCCAGTCAAACACTTCACGCGGTTTGCATTACAGCTGCACGCTGCTGCGCAGCTCAGAGTGCCCTTTTAAAAAATTAGGCAAACAGTTCACACTTATGTACTTAAACTTTATTTCTTTATAATTACAGGCTATTGTTAGAATTTTTAAACAAAATGGAATCTATAAATAGAGGCTAATCCCACCTGAACGAGTTTTTTTGTTTAAAAAAAAGTTAAAACTTCATAAAGTAATGCCATTTAGCTCACAGCAGCAGTTTGTTGGTGTCTGAGTAAAAGTACTATAGTCAGAGTCAGTAACATGAAATGTAACATCAAGTGACTCAAAACTTTAAATTCCCTAAAAGAAAGCAGGAATATATATATAATATATACATATAACATTATGTTGGTCCACTGAGTATACATTTTTAACAAAAGATAAGAAACTATGTAATCCAGTTAATCATATGATTTGAAAGATTAGTGTATACTCATTACAAAGATGTATAGATAAGTTATTACTATTTAATACTTGCAAAATTTTAAGTTACTTTTACGAGCAGGTGTTTAAATGATAATTTCCCAGTGCAAAAAAAAAAAATCCCAGTCAGGTTACCCATTTTTCCTGAAAAACTGAAAACTACCCTCAAACTGGTGCAACAGCAGCACTGAGGGTAATGGGAAGAGCTGAAATACACGGGAGCGTGGCCGAGTCCTCCCCGTCCTCCCAGCGCTGCGTGTCCAAACTCTTCAGCTTCTTCAGCAGAAACATCCCAGGTTGAAAGTGCAAGGGAAAAGCCCTCTTGATGTTCGTGCTGCCGCCATCCATTCCTCTTATACAGGGCAAAGGATTATGCTTCTTGCAATGAATTTGATGAAACTGATTCTCCAGAATAAGATTTCTTTCAAAATGAACAATAAGTTATTTTCACTAACATTCTATTAACCCTACTCTGACTCAGTGACCATAAAGAAATCATTCAGTTTAAGGTGCAACTATCAGTTGGCATCAATAAATTACATATACAGAAAACAACTGTGGTGGTTTTTTTTAAACAAAAAGCAGACTGTTTTTTCTTTCTATTCTCAATCCTATTTCAAATTGAACTTATTAACTTGCCAGTTCAGCTGCATATTTCACAGGTAAGAGTGGCTCAAATAGCAGCAGGGTCTCATATTCTGACAGTCATCTTGGCCAACAGTAAATGTATACGAATCTTCAAATTAATTGCTTTATCAAACAAAATAGCAGGTCTGTCTTAAAACCTATGGCCATGCAAGAAAAGCATTAAAGGTTTCAGAAAGTCTCACTCTTTCTGACTTCAGAAGAATCTCCATAAAGATTGTTATTTCAAATCCAAACATGGAGTCCTCAATGAGAGGAAAATCTATATGCATATGTGTAAAATAAAGCACTCCACAACTCTGGCATTACTAAAATCTCTTTAGAAGGAGAAAAGGTTTCAAATGACTAACTGCTTGACAAGACACTCAGCCCTGCAGAATAATCGCTACGTTCACTTCATGCTCAGTTACCAACTGCTGACAGATTACAGTCAAACCACAACCTTGCTATCTGCATTTTCAACTAATTTGCTTACAGCTGGGAAAATTACTTTGTTCTCCTGAAAACTCGAGAGAAACTGAATGCTAAACTTAACAGTTACTCAAACAATAACCAAAAGGATTGAATTTTGCAGAAACATTTACACCACTTTCAGAAATTTTTAACCTTTTCATAGTTTCTTGTATATATGTATTTTCTGATTAACATTTAAATAGGTTAGGTATTCAGGAACAGGGACAAAACAGTTGACATCAGACAAAATCTTATCTAAACTTCATGCTTCTGATATTTCAGATTTACTGAGTGCAATAGCCAGTTCCAAGTCTTCTTGCTCTTGCTGTTTCAGTCTTGCCAATCGTTCTTTCTCTTCTCTCTCACTTTCCCTCTTAGCCCATTCAATCATGTCTTCCTCAGTAGAATACTGCATTTTTAAAAGACAAAATAAACCAGATCAACAATACAATGATCACTAATACTGTCCAAGTCCTTGGTTTAAGGGACAATTAGTTTTTCAAAATACTGTTTATTTCTAGTCTTCAAATATTACTTTTTAATTTTAATACACTATTAAGCCTAAAGCTTAACTATTAAGGACTGCATTGAAGCCACCCAACTGATGTATTTTTATGAAATACGCCATGTTTCAAAATTCAGTATTAAGTTTCAAAAAAGCTACTGAGTAGAAAGTGCTATAATTTAAATTCAAACTATTCTGGATAAAAAACAGTCTATATAAGAAAAATATTGAATAAATCAGGAGAACACTTTGCAAAACACACCCCTGCCCGCACTGTGGGACATCCTGGTTTACCACGCTTTCAGTAGGGGTGATTTTTCCAGGTGGCAGTGACTGCAAAAATTAGCTGTAGAATGACTGTGTTTAATTGTGCAGACGAAAAATGCTTCTGCTAAGAAGCAGCAAAATAATAAGGTGACTGTACAGTCAGAAGCCTCATGGTAAAACAGAGAAAGGTCAGGGTGATACAAGAGGGGAAAAACAAGAACATTCTATGTACATCGATGTGAAGAGAACGTGAACAAGACTTCTGTGGTACAATGATTACAAATCAGAGACAGGTAAGCGTTATTGTCTTAAATGAAATGAAAAAGGTTACGCTAAAGTTTGTTTCTAGTCGGCATGCACAAGAGGTAAGAGGCAGGTGAAGCCCGTGTCTTCATCCGTGTCCCAGTGTTAAGTCTGAAAGGGTTATCATTACATACTCCGGCTAGTTTATGCGTTGAGCTGCTTCTTTGGGAAATAAATACAGAAAAGCTTGAGTTTCTCTATAGTTCACTTAGCATTTTCAGTAATCACAGCTGGAATACTTTTTCCTTCATAAAGATAATTAATATTTTTGCTTTCTCCTCTGCATTTCACATTTTGTCCTTCAAACTGGCTTCTCAGTCCCTCGAACTACTAACAGTGATCAATAACAGCATTTGAGAAATCATCATGCTACAAGACATCAGCCAGCGCGAGTCAATTCTGAGAGCCTGTCAATCCTCAATTCACTTCAGTAGAGCACATAGTTTATTAGGCCTGAAAGTGAAAAGCACTATGGTCAAGATACTGTAAATGCAAATTGCATTTAACAGGTATCAAGCTTGAAAGTGAGACAATGCCTTTCAAAACTCCTATTTGCAAGAGCTCAAGAGAAAAATAAATAAATAAACAAACAAATAAATAAATATATAGGCATGCACAAACCTTTAGATTTGCTTCTACTGCTTGGGCACCACGACTTCTATGGAATGGATTCTGGTTATAAAGAGACACTTACTACCTTTTACTTATTTTGTATATACGTCTGGAATTTACTAGCCATTCAAAACTCATTGCATTATATTTCATCAGCACACACTGTTATGAGGCTGCTTATCAATATTTCAGTACATTGAAATTATGACCAAACAGTTCAGTGACAGCTAAATTAAAAATCACACCTTTTGTTTTATTTTTAATTGGCTAGTAACAGTGTGCTTGTTACAGATGTATAATTTAAATCTGCTGCACAATCTTTTAAAATGGATAGTTCCTAGAACAGATATTTTTTCTAAAAGCTAGGAGGCTTCCATGAAAAAAAACTCATAAAAGCAATACAATTAAACATTAACTACAACATTTTGCAGCATTTTGTTTTAGGACAGCCTCAGCTGTAAACAAAATGTAAGTACTGTTTTAACTGGAAACGAGATCCCTTTTGTAAATGGGATACTTCTTAATATTTTAAATTACACTGGAGTCTTCACCGTGAACAATTAAGAGCTGTCATTACACTGAAACAAATGTTTGAAGTGTTTACTCACAGTACTGAAGTTTGCAAAATTGTTGGGGTCAGCCTCTTTATTGACGCTGGTGGGAGCAAATGGATCAGAGAACAGGTCTGCTGCTTGTTCTTTGGGAGTGTCCGGGGTAGGGAAAGGCTGAAACGGGTCTCTGGGCTTAAAGGAATCTGAAGAGTCCATTTGATTGGTAGGTCTCTTCCCTTAGATTAAAATGAATTTAAAATAAACTTAAGATAGCAAGTAATAACATGCCTGAAGTAGTAAAAAAAAAAACACAACCCCAAGCCCCCCCAAATTCAAAAGCTACTCGGAATGCAACCTCTTCTAGTAACTTAGTGGACTTGCAGATACTTCAGAGGAAGGGTTGCCAACTAAAATAAAAAACCAAACCAAAACGGTATGGTCCACGGTATCTGAAAGGGTAATCAGGTAAAAAAGAACACATGTATGTTAATGACTCAAGAACATCATTATGTACTAACCAACTATTTTGGGAAGACAATTTCTAATAGCCTTGAGCCCCTATTCTGTCAGCAGTCTTTTTTTCTTCTACTTATCAACTGTCCATGATCATTCCAGCCAGGCTCTTTTATTATTTGTTTGGATCAAGTTAACACAGTTTCATTCAGAAACCAGAAACATACTTGTAAATCTTCAAAACACCATGTCCCCTCACTATCCTAACACCTGGCATTTCTGTAGTTTTTAAACTAACAGAAGGAAGGGGTATGGTAACAAGCAATCACAGGCCTAACTATTCTGTTAATCCTTGCTTAAGTAGCTGCAGATAACACAGAATCAGGCACAAGCCCCCACTTAGTTTGTTCTTTTTTCAGCTTAACCCCAGTCAGCTTTCAACACCTTTGAGGACATGAACCCAAATACTTCCAAGAACAGTTGAGCTGAATTTCATCCCATCATTCTCTCTGTATTTTACTGCTTACAGAAAAGGTTTCATTGCGGTTTCTTGAATTCAACTAGCAGGTTCTGCAAGCGGTTCTACACTTAAAATGGCCATATTTTAAAACTTGGTTCTGTTGCCTTTTTAAACTGCAGAATCAAACTAAAGTGCTTATGTTTTGCATATCACTGCTGCAAGTTAGTCTAAACATTCTTTCATAGACCAAAAGAGATTCTAATTGGGCAGTGATTTAGAGAATGTAAGATTTGGGCACTTGGCAGATAGCCTTGGTGTGGTGGCTTTCACCCGCTGGTGATCAGTCACTGACTAACAATGCGCATCTTTTTCTTGAATAACGTGGGAGAAGCAGCTTCAAGTGACAGCTATGGAATTTTATTTCTATGTGGGACGGATTAGTAAGTGTAAGAATATGAAGTACATAACCTCTAAATCTGCCCCAAAAAATCATGAAGTGAGGGTGTTTAAACTATCTAGAACGGCAGTAATTTTAGAGGGATGCGAACAGCTCCGCACACTTCCCAGCAGTGTGATGAATTAAGAGAAAGATTTTGGGGCATTTCTTTGAAAAAACATTTCCTTGTTTTGAATCAGACCAAGGGAGTAATTAAAAACCAATACACTTAAGTATCTCCATTTTACATCACAGAATCACAGAATCAACTGGGTTGAAAAAGACCTCAGAGATCATCCAGTCCAACCCTTGGTCCAACTCCAGTCCATTGACCAGATCATGGCACTAAGTTCAATCTCAGTTTAAAAACCTCCAGGGCCGGTGAGTCCAGCACCTCCCTGGGCAGCCATTCCAATGCTGACCACTCTCTCTGCACAGAATTGCTTTCTCATCTCCAGCCTCAATTTCCCCTGGCAGAGTTGAAGCCCATGCCCCCTGTCCTGTTGCTGACTGCCTGGGAGAAGAGCCCAATCCCCCCTGGCTAGAACTGCCCTTCAGGTCATTCTAGAGAGTGCTGAGCTCACCTCTAAGCCTCCTCTGCTCCAGACTGAACAAGCCCAGCTCCCTCAGCCTCTCCCCATAGGGCTTGTGTTCAAGTCCCTTCCCCAGTCTTGTTGCTCTTCTCTGGACCCGCTCCAGCACTTCAATCTCTTTCCTGAGCTGAGGGGCCCAGAACTGAACACAACACTCCAGGTGTGGCCTCCCCAGTGCAGAGCACAGGGGAAGGATCACTGCCCTTGTCCTGCTGACCACGCTGGTTTGGGTACAGGACAGGACACCATTGGCCTTCTTGGCCACCTGGGCACACTGGTGGCTCCTGTTGAGCTTCCTGTCCATGAGTCCCCCCAGGTCCCTTTCTGCCTGACTGCTCTCCAGCCACTCTGTGCCAGCCTGGAGCGCTGCAGGGGTTGTTGTGGCCAAACTGCAGGACCTGACACTTGGCCTTGTTGAACTTCATCCCATTGGAATCAGCCCATTTTTCCAGTCTATCCAGATCCCTCTGCAGAGCCCTCCTGCCTTCCAGCAGCTCCACACTCCCTCCCAACTTGGTGTCATCAGCAAATTTGCTGATGATGGTCTCAATCTCCTGATCTAAATCATCAATAAAGATGTTAAACAGGACTGGACCCAACACTGACCCTGGGGACACCACTGGTGACTGGTCAGCTGGATGCGGCCCCATTCACCAGCACTCTCTGGGCCCGGCCCTCCAGCCAGTTCTGAACCCAGCAGAGTGCGCTTGTCCAAGCCATGGGCTGCCAGCTTTTGCAGGAGTATATGATGGGAGACAGTGTCAAAGGCTTTGCTGAAGTCCAGATAGACCACGTCTACAGCTTTCCCCATGTCCACCAGGTGGGTCACCTGATCATAAAAGGAGATCAGGTTGGTCAGACAGGACCTGCCCCTCCTAAACCCATGCTGGCTGGGTCTGATCCCTTGTCCATCCTGAAGGTGCTGTGTGGTTGCATTCAGGATGATCTGCTCCATAACCCTGCCAGGCACCAAGGTCAGGCTGACAGGTCTGGAGTTGCCAGGGTCAGCTTTGCAGCCCTTTATGTGGATTGGGTAACATTCGCCAATTTCCAATCATATGGGACCTCCCCGGTGAGCCAGGACTGTTGGAAGATGATGGAAAGCGGCTTGGCGAGCTCTTCTGCTCTTCCACTAGCTCCCTCATCACCCTAGGATGGATCCCGTCTGGTCCCAATGACTTGCGAGGATCCAGATGGCTCAGTAAGTCACCAACTATTTCCTCCCGGAATACAAGGGGGCTGTTTGGCTTCTTGTCTCTGTCAACCACCTCCAGCTGTGCTGAGGGCCGCCTGTCTCACTGGTAAAAACTGAGGCAAAGTAGGTGTTAAGTACCTCAGCTTTCTCCTCATCTTTGTTAACTGTATTTCCCTCAAACTCCAACAGAGAATGGAGGTTTTCCTTGCCCCTCCTTTTGTTATTAACATATTTAAAGAAGGACTTTTTGTTATCCCTAACAGAACTGGCCAAATGAACTTCAAATTGCACTTTTGTTTCCCTGATTTTTTTTTCTGCATGATCTAGCTATTTTCATAAATTCTTCATAAGCAGCCAGCCCTTTTTTCCACAGCCGGTAAGCTCTCTTTTTATTTTTGATTTCCTTCGGAATCTCCCTGTTTAGCCAAGCCGGTTGCCTTCCCCGCCGGCCGGCCTTTCGGCACACCGGTACAGCCTTTCCTGTGCACTCAAACCTCCTGCCTGAAGCGTACAACCCTCCTGGGCCCCTTGTTTTTAAGCATTGTTTCTGTGGCAGAATGCAAACCCCCCTCTCCCCACCCCCCTTCAGTATGGAGGGAGTAGGCACATCTCCCTCTCTCTGCTACTTGAGGCTGACGGCTTCTTTTGTTTGGCCCAGAGCACTCTGGCCAGGGCCATTAGGAGAAGGGAGTGCCGAGGTGCCAGTGAGCCGCTGAGCACCTGTGACCAGTGTGGGGGATGTTTGGAGGCTTCAGGGGCACCCCACAGCCGGTGTGGGGGTGCAGAGAAGCTTCTGGAATGCCTACAGTCAGGTCTGATCAGCCTATAAAAACGGGACTCTCGTCGCGGGTCTCTCGGAGTACGAGCGAGATGCTGCGGCCGAGAGCCCCTCTCCCCGGGATCGAGACTCCGCTTGCCTTGCCGCCACGGGTGTGAGTAAACTTCTCGCAGGATTGCGAGTATATTTATACTTTCCGTGCACATATGCACATGTAACTTCCCGTGCTTAATACAAGCACATATAAAATTATTTCCTCGCACAATCGCGAGTGTATTTTCCTCCCGTGCTTCCATATAAGCACGTGTAGTATTCCGTGCACATTTGCACGTGTAAGTAAATTAACCCTCGCAGGATTGCGAGCGTACACTTTCCGTACTCACTACCAGTACATGTATCTCTTTAAGAATAATCCCTCACCGTGTTCAGGCAGTGTGTACTCCTCTGGGACTCAGGGGCGGCTCTGGCATTGTTTTGGGTGAAGCCACGTGCATGCACACTGTGGACCGCCTGTTGTACTGGTTGCTGCCCCTTAATAATTTTCCTCAACTGATATCCGAACCTGTATTTAAGTCACTTTTGGAGTGCTAAAACCCTGTTTCTCACCGGTTTAATAAAAGTTGGTTTGGACCCTGTTGTCACTTAAACTAGCCTCGGGGTGCCTCCGTGACAGTTTCCCAGGGTATGCTCTGAACTAGACTTCTGAATAGGCAAAAAATCTGCCCTCCGCAAGTCCAGTGCAGAGGTTTTATTAATGGCTCTCCTTCCATCTCCGAGTATTGAAAATTCTATTATTTCATATTTCCATTAGGAAAATTAATTATTTGGAATGGTATCAAGGTAACCACAGAATCATTTTGAACACGTGCAAATGAAAACAGGCCACTTTTTTCTGGTCATCCATTGAGAAGGATGCTGCTGTCCCACTCTGAAAGTGCATCTGTTCACCACAGCATAGCCACTCCTATACAATGGGTTCATAAATCCTTTTTGTGTTTTAAATAAGGACCAGGGTAAGAGGAAATGCTATGAAATATTCAAATTACCATCACTTGTTAACTGTTTTAATGTTATTGAAAATGAAACTGACTACTTGCAAGGCATGAACATGAACCAGATCTCACACCAACATCAGAAATTAAACACCTCAGTTTAGACTCTACTATTAATACTGCTATATATACTGTGTTTCACTTCTTCTGAGGAAAAAGATGAATACACATTTAAGTTTCATGCTACAGTTCTCCAAAACATTCATCCATATAGGATAATAGTAAAAAGACGCAGTAGTTTTTAAAGCAAATGAAACTATGCACAGAAACTTAAAAAGGAATACTAGCAATATATTTTCCAATCTATGCAAAAAAAAATTGAGAGTGAGGAGCCTGTTGTAACATGGGCTTGTTGCAACCACAAGAAGGTGTCGTTGTCTTTGATAACCATGGCCTTTTCTGGAAAGCAGGGTGGTTTGTGTCAGAGTAGACCAGAGGACTCAGCTCTCACTGAGCACAAAGCAGCCCAGGAAACTCGGGTTTTTTGACTACGACATTGGCCAGGTTTACTGACACAGGCCTCTGGGAAGGCCGCCGGGAAGACGTTCATCTGAAAGCATGAGGCAGCCATTTAACCCTATTTAATTCATTTTGCATTAAAACTAAAGGGTTTGCAATGAATAGAACACACTTTATGCATAATTTAATGCAAGATTCACAATGTGTCACGTTAGTAACCATTTCATTTGCAGCCAAGCTATGTTCTTGCAGATACTTGTAATAACTCTGTTTTTTCATGTTTTCTAAATCCTTTCTTTCTTCAAGGAAAAAAAAAAAAAACCACAAAACACAACAAAACCAAACCAGCCTATGATCCCAAACACCATGAAAAATTCAACTGAAGAAACTGCCCAAGATCAGGAACAGACTCATTTCACATCTTGCTCATTCATTCTAAATTCAGACACTTGACCATCCCCCCATAATTAATGACCCACTGCCAGCATCAAAGCAACTAATTGTCAACAACATCTCTGAGTCTGCTCTTACCAGGGGGTGGTGGGCAGGGCCTTGTGGGTGTTCCTGTTTTCGGGGGCAATGCAGGAGGAACATCCTCATTTTTAGCTGGTGGTTCCTCAAATAAGTTTTTAGTTATGATCACGCTGTTGGCAGAACCTGATGTGGAAGAGCTAAAGGGATCCTCGTTGTTGGCCTTCGACAAAGAAAACAGCAACATACACATTTTCAGTGCAATTCTACTATGCTTCCCCTTTTCATCATGCAATATTTATTTAGAACTGAAAGGCTGGACTAATGCAAAAAGCAAACGCTTTTGTTTGTTTTTAACATCATCCACATACTTCAGGAGATTAGAAATAAAGAAAAATCAGCAATGGTTAGTGTGCACAGCAACAGAAAGTTGAGTGCAGTTAAGCATGCAAAAGTAATACAGCTCCTGTTAAACTCTTTTTTTTTTCCTTAAGTAATTATAACATCACTTCAAATATAGAGAAAATAATTATAAAGCCACAAAGATTATATTGCATTCTTTCCAGTGGAACTGCAGGACAATGCACTATAAAGACCTTTTTTCCAAGGAAGTCGGCCCTTACACATTTTTAGTAGTGGAAAAAAGTAACAGAACTGGTGGTAGAGAGAGTCACCTACGTCTTGGTACCACAGAGTTTCACGTATTTTCTATGAACAGCAGGAGCTTCATATACCTTTGACAGCGTGCTGAAGTCAAAGCCGCTTCCAAAGGATTCATTTCCAAACACAGAGGCAAAGGGGTCGGTAGCTAAATCACAGAAATCAAGTCAACAGAATGAAATTAAAAGTTAAATATTTTAGAGGTTGACAAAAACCCTACAACAAGAAAGCAACAGTTACATGTTTTGTAGCATAGACTAATTCAAGTGAAATATTTTATGAAGTGGGAACTTTTAAGTTACTAATTAAAAATAGTTCTCCTGAACAGGGAGTAACTCAAAAGAAGTACCGAGATTCCACCGAAAGTATCAAATAACCATACTACTGGATGTTTTGCTGAAATACGTGTATGTGTACACACAGAGGGGTTTTTTTGTGTGCATACAGCCATATACATACAGAGACATATATATAATATATATATAAACATGAACAAGAACAAACTTCTGACTGTAGGATCACTTGTGAAATAAATTATCTAAACCTCATATACTCTCAATCTACTCCAACAGTAACTTTGCATTCTTATGTGCCTCAAAATATGTAAAACTGTAGAGCAAGAAGTCCATTGGCTTTACCAATACTCACTTCTGCATCTCCAGAAAACAGCATTTTGTTCCCTACAATTTATCTGAACAGGTTTACAACAGGAAATCACACACAGATTAATGTTTTGGATTATCGTTGTCAGTGCAACTTGGGAAAACAGCAGATGAGAGTCTTCTCCAAAACATCTTTATCTCTCAGACGAGGGAGGATCGTAGTGAAACAAAAGGGACAAACTTTAACAGTAAAAATTCTTGATGAAGTAGTTGTTCTATGCCACATCTATCTTGTATGTTGCTCAGAAAGTAACATGAAATCTTTTAAAACAATCCAAATGGGTAGCAGCACAAACCATTCAAAGAGTCCAACACTTAGATCAGGATATTTCACCAGCGTTTGGTAAGGCAGAGGAACATTTTAGCAGTATCAGTGTTCAGTGATACGCACTGCAGATATGAGACAGTTTTACTTTATAAAAATACCTCCCTGCAAACTTGCACCTTATGTCATACTTTACATGAAAATCCAGGAAATGCAGGAAATCCCTAAAATGCTCCATTGCAAATTCAGTTAAAAGACTAGAAACAAAAATGAGCAAAACAAAATAAAAATAAACCCCAGGAAGTCTGACATGTATAATCTGCTTTTACCTGGATCATTTGATGTAGTAACAGTTGTTCCACCAGGAGCAAAAGGGTCATTCTTCTTTGATATCTCTGTCTAAAATTAAAAAATGCCTTTGGAGGGAAATTTGGTTTTCAGCTTAAAATATTCCTATTTCTAAGAATACAATCACTACCTTAAATTAGAAGTTTTAAGATAAAGTATTATGCAAGTAGCTTTTACCCGTATCAGTAAACAAGACTATCAACAGAAACTCCTCCTCAAAACAGCAATTAATGCTTCCAAAGGAAAAAAATATACAATACATGCGTATATTTCTACCCATTTTACACACACACACAAAACTGGAAGTGAAGAATGAACAGAAGCAGAACTGAGAAGGAAAGGAGATGGCAAAAGGATAGAGACAAACTTATGACATGAAGAATTTCAGCTTCTTAGATTAAGTGTTTGTCTAGCAGCCCTAAATATTATCCCATGTTCATCAAGTTCCATCCTACACCAGAGAAGGTTTCATGCCCAACTCTACCTTATTGCAGGCTCAAGACTAATCCATAACTGCTTAGTTGTAATGTGAATAGCTGAAAGATATACCCAAGTATACTTGAAAGGGGTACGTTCAGTAAGAATCTCCACATTATGAGAGGGCTTCAGTGACTCTTATTAAAAAAACAGACCAAAAAACCCACCCACAAACCAAAACCAAACCAAACCAAACCAACAAATAAACAAAACCACGAAAATCCAACAGAACACAAGCAACATACACCTATAGAACAATTTGTCTTTTCAGAGAGGAAACCCCATACCACATCAGATTTCAGATAAGATATATAACATACTTATTGATCCTATAAGCTTTGGAGGCAAAAGTCAAATGTCTCAACATAACTTGGCAAGATCAATCTCGGGTTTCTTTCAATGTTTAGTAAGTTCCACCAGCTACCAATAGAGTTTAGTTCTTGATTCTCAAATGTTGTTACAATAAAGCAATAAAGCTCCACACTGAAACATTTAAAAAATGTTTTTATTTTTGCTTTTGTTTCATCTGCAACCACGTCTAGAAAATAGGACACAAAAGACAAGACAGAGCCATGGGCTAAGAGGTAACCTTTTACCTATATGATTTCTGAATATCAGCTTCTTAAGGTGTGTCCCAATGTACAAAAAAGGTTATTTTGTCCAACTCATCTACAGAAGGAATTAAAAGGAATGCTACCAAACTTACTGCGATATTATTGCTGCTGTCTGCAGTGCTAAATGGATCAGTGCCAGCAGTCACAAAAGGATCACTGGAGGATTGTTTGAAAAAACAGTCAGCTGCAAAAGGATCTGAGCCTTTGAAGGGATCACCACCAAAGGGATCTGGAAGGTAAACATCTCATTAACATTTCTGCCAGCTTTACTGAGCTTGATATTTAAAACCTAAACATTATATTGCTTTTTTCATACTGCAAGACGGTGACACACTTAAGACCAAGGATCTCTGAAGTATGAAATTAATCTCTAAATAATTTCTATTCTGTGATTCAAAACATTAGACAAGCCAACACTTTCTGCACATCATTAAAACTCTGGATGCTGCCAGTGGTTCAGTTCCAGAATCACCTGAGCATAGAGATTCTTCAACCAAGCCCCCTAAAAATGAAGCATTTTACAAAAACTTGTGTTTCTTAGAACTCTCCTGCCCTCCTCTCCCTCACTCCCCAAACAAAATGGATGTTCTTTTATTTGGCACCTGGTGCACAATGTTATTTTGCTAGAGCCTTCCTACCAGCCATTTTGCTGCTTCATCACCAGTAACTCTGTTCAGGACCAAGAAGAGAATGCAAAGATGTTGCCTATATAGCCTGTCCACCTGGAGAGACTTCCCACCTTTTCAATATTTCGTTCTAAAGAAAGTTAAGAGCCTTTAAAGGAGTACGGTCCTACCTCTTTCCATGCAAGAAAGGCAGCAAGAGTTTTGGCCTCCTGTTCGCCACTTTCACACACTCAAATCCCAACTGAAGATACTTGTAACAGCGAGAGAACCTCACTGGCAATGGGCTTCGCTGAAGAGCTTTAACACAAGTGGCCAGCTGCTACTGCCGTATGTTTATCTATCCTACGGTGACTTTTGGGACATTTCCATCTTTTTTGTGCTGAATGTGGTGACACTTTCTTTCTCCCACATACTCTTGAGCAGGAATCATTTAGAAAAACAAACACATTAGAAGCTACAAAGTTACTTACCAATTTTCCCAAAAGGGTCATCTTTGAAGGGATCACCTGTTTTAGAAAAGAAAAAGTAACTTATCATGCAGCATGTCCTCCAGTGGAAGCCTTTTGGATACGAACTCATTTCTAGAGCTAGAATTTAAATAACTCTCCCTCAGAGGAACAGTTTCACTATTTTCAGTGGAACTACAAGAACTAGCATTAGACAAAGCAAATATTCATTAAGTAATTCCTTAGCACCATGAAACACACACAAAAGGAGCCATCTCAAAGATGCATTTCTGTTGGCTACTGTCAGTAAACACCCACATTATGCAGTATTTACCAGCACTGTAATCCAGACAAACCACTGACAGAAGCTTAGTCCCAGTTCTGATTAATTCTAACAGGTGCCGCGGATGGTAGCACCGAAGTGCTCATTCCTGTACTGAAGAGATGGTGCTATTTGTATCACTTCTACTCCCTCATGTACCTCTAAGAGGTATCTTCTCTTAGCTGTAGGTTTCTACCCCAGAACATCACTGAGCACACAAAGCCCACAAGACTGGTGATTAACAGATGCAGCTTTCTCCTCTGGAAGAAAGGCCGTGTCAAGTGCTGTGGGCAGGACCACTTCACTATCAACAAAAAAAATCAAACAATATCTACACAAAAACATTCAAGCTGTTTTAAAGTAGTTTGATTTATCCATTAGAAGTATTAAATATGCACTGACATTATTTCAGAAGCCAAGTGATCTGAAACAAATTTAGCTTATTTTCCCTCTGAAGTGATAAGAGCTAAATTGATCAGACCATGTTGATTCTGAAAGCATGTAAAACCATATTAAAGTGGCTGAAAACATCTGCTTCAGCAGTTAATCCAAATTAACTCCCCTTCTCCAAGTGGCTCCACATAGACAGATCACTTCTTCCAACATAAAAGTAAAAAACAAAAATCAGAGCAGCAGCATTCGTAAGTGGCAAGTTCTGAAAATAAAGCACGGCACTTCCGCAAGACAAACAGATGGTGCAGTCCCACATTACCTTTCTCTGAGTGCCAAACTCACCATAAGTAGGCCACAGCCATTCACTCGCAACCACCCACACCCTCTTCCCACCCCACTGAACCCTCGGCTGATCTGTTTGTGGATCTGGGCTGCAAATTAAACGAGCGACAGCACATGTATCGCAAGCATGCCCACCCCTTTGAGAGGAAAAGGCAACCTCTAGGGAGCGGGGGCAGAAAGAAAGGGAAAAAAAAATAAAATATTTTAAAGATTCAATTTTCACAGGTAATTAGAAAGTCCAGATGAAGGAAGGACAAACAACCTGAACTCTCCTTTCCATAATTTCTATTTTTGTAATGCTATTGGCTCCACACTCCTGTCACTCAAACACCTCCACATTTCTTCTACAAAGAGCAGTTCCAAGGTGACGATTAGTCTGAGATGTGTTCATACAAGACCTGTTTCTGCAAATGTGCACCTAGAAAAGTTCACTTACTGTCAACAAAAGGGTCAGACTGGAAGAACTCTAAGCTGGCTTCAGAAACTAGATCAGGCAACGGATGAGATTCAGCATCAAATGGATCTTCCTGGGCAATGAAATAGAAGGAGAGAAAGGAATTAAATTTATAAGATGTGCAGGATGAAAAATACATCGTCTCGTGCTACCATTTAGTGGTTTCTTAGGGTTAAAAAAAGGGTCAGCTAGAATCCTACAAGATTCATCAATAGGGTTGCAAAGTATTTCTCAACAACCACCTGCCTGCTACATGAGATGAAACATTTTCATAACATCACACTCTAAATAAAAATAAGTGACAATTTTATTTTTCTGTTGTTGTGTGACCATCATGCGAGCGACGTGATACAAGCCTGAAACAGTTTATTTACTTTTTCAGCCTCCAAATCTGAAGAAACTCACTTTTTTGGGAGCAGTTGCAGCTGGGGTCTCCTTTTCTTCCTCCACAACAGGGGCTGTTGTCTCAGGACTATTCCTCACCTGTAGAGGGATAAAAAGCAATTCACCACAACTAGGTAAATAGAAGACTACTCGATACAGAATCACAGAATACACACCATTTTAAGTATTAAATAGCTAAAAACATACTAAAGGATACTTCAAGAGGTTCTTACTTATTATAGAACACAACAAAATGTTCCATAAATCTTGTGAAAGTTTAAAAAAGAAAATCAATCAAGAATCTACTGGGACATACGGAGGCACATTTAAAGCAAGACAGCTTTAGATTTTCTGTACTATTCCTTATTCCATGCAGACAGCTGCTTTCCTTTAATGTTAATTCTCCTATTCAATTTATGGTATTTTGCTTGGAAACAAACACAGAAATTTTTTTATTGACACTTTCTAGGCAAGCTAAAATTGCATCTTTTTCTGCTTATCAGCTTTCAGATTGCTGAAACATGGTCCCTCAGAATAACACTCTGAAATGTCACTTGTGCCAGTGTTTAAAAATATCATCAACCTTGATGCATTCTTAACTTGTTCCAACTTCACAGCTGCACTGCATCACGATCAAACAGGCAAAACACTACTCACTGGAGACACACTGTTTATTTGTTCATCTTCTGCTATACTTTCCCTTTCAGCATTCTCATTAAGGTTCGCAGTTTCACTGCTGCTGTTGCTAAGACTAGAATGATCCGCAGTTCCATTAACAAGTGTATTATGTGGCTCGGAGTGCCAACTAGATTGGTTGTTTTCCAACTCTTTGAGCTCGAGAAGCTTTGTCTGCACCTGTAAACACATAAATGTATACACATCAGGATGGCAGCACACAGAAGCCATCCTCTCTTAATTCTGAGATGGAAGTTATGTATCTGAAATTCTTATTTCCAAAACCAAATATTATAAAAACCATGTTCTTTCAATCGAAGGATGAATTTGAGACATGAACACAAATCCGATTTAGAAAAGATATAATGCGGCTGAAGGACAGATCTGAGAACCTTTTCCAGCAGAGGAAGTGGACTGCACCACTGCCAACAGCAAGACTTCTTGCTTTGTTCCTACTCTAACTCATACGATGAATTTGAGGTTTTTTGTTTGTTTGGGATGGTGTTTGGTTTTCTTTGAGTTTTTGTGTGTTTTGTTTGCTTTTTTAAATCATGTATTTGCAATTGCCTTCAACTCTAAATTAAAAAGGCTGCTTTATCAGAATTCCCATCTTCCAAGAAGAAAAATCAAAAGTCATGTGGGAGGAGATAATGAACTTGTGAAGTCCACAAAATCCACAGTACGTCTTACTAAGTGAATGTTACATTCACATGTTATTATTTCAGCAATATGCCTAATGCAGTGCCTCCCAGCAAACTTTACAACCAACTTGTCAGTTACGAAGGAATTCTTAGATTGGGCAGATTATGCAGAAGGGTGAACACAGTTCAGATGTTTAGGTGTCCAGATCCCACTGACTTCTGCTATGTCAGTCACCTAATGGAGTTTTCATTGCCTTGGTATGTGTCACAAGTCCAGTGGCAGCAAAGGCAACACCAGAAGACTTTCAAACACACTGACCTCAGATCAACCAATGGTTCATTATTTGTGAGCCGAGAGCAATAAAACCAAGAGTACCGACAAAAAAACTCTCAAAACCCCAATGTTTGTAGTACAGTCAGGCATAGCCCCTTCCATTATCAACCTCAAATCTGTTCATTGCAAGGACCTGTTGCTAGTATATTAAAATAGCACAACCTGCTCTCTACCTGCAATGGAACAATGGAAAAATCCACATGTTTACTTCCCAGTTTCTAAACCTCCAAGTCAAATCTAATAATATTTATTAATATGTTATAAAGTTCTTCAACAGAAGAAAGTGTTCTTGCACGAACACTAGCAATGGAAGTCTTGAGGAAAAAAAAATTGTTACCAAGTTACAGACCTGAGCTGTATGAAATGACCAACCCAAAAGTTGGCCGTTACTGGGGTTCAAAGGCAACAGGAAGGTTTTCCGCTTTGTGTTTAACTTGGCAATGACGTGACTGGCTAATACATCAGAGAGCTGCCAAGTCAAAGGAGGATAATGATGAGGAAAGGGTGTGCAAGCTAACGCATCACTGAAGTAATAATAAATCACTGATTACAGACAGGAGCTAAAAGTTTCCTTTAACATAATGGCAGACACTTCGAAGCACAGTTCTGTGCTTCAAAACCAGCACAACCATCTCTGCACGTCTCAGTATCTCATCTCAATCCAATTTACTCTTACATTCACCTTACTTTCCCCCTTCAACATTGCACTAAGCAAATATCATTAGTAATTTTCTACTGACATCACATCAATTAAAGAATAGTGAGAGCACGCCCCAGGCCATGGCTGAGGAAGAAAGCTGAAGTGACTCCTGAACACAGAGAATTTGAACACATATTACAAATTTTTCACTCACTACATAGAGACAAATTATTTATGAAGTATAACAAGTTAATCCTCTTTTATTAAAAAAACTTGGAGAAAAATCATTAAGTATCTTGTGTGACTTGAGTCAGCCTCCAATAATCCCAACCACGACTAGCACAGAACACGTGTGAGCAACTACAGACATGAGCAAACAGCAAAGAAAAAGGAAAACAATGCCTTCCCCTTAAGAAAAACCACACTAAAGGTTGTCAGCTACATTTTTTTTTGTCTTTCACGCTGCCTTACTGAATTGATTTCCTGCTGTGAGTCCTGCAGATGTTGCTGGAGAGGCCCCAGCTGTGCTCTCCCAGACTCTATGCAATGCTCCAGCTCGGCCGTTTCTTGCTGCAGGCGACTCAGCTCCTCCTGAGCTTTGGTCAGTTCGTCTTCATACACTGAAATCTTTGATTCCTGGCTTGTTATTTCAGCCTTCAGCACGGCAATCTAAAGCATGGACAAATATTTCAAAGCCATATAAAAAAAACCCCCACACCTCCAAAAACATCCAAATACTATTCTTTATGACCAGAAAAAGTAAACACCTCATAGCTATTGCAGAGATGATAGATGACATTTGAATGAAAGGCTAACTCCCTGTTGGTCTCAATAAGTTCACAGTATTCTAGCTGTTTTCCCGACCAACACAGATATTTCCAATACTGTAAATACCTTTTCAGACGTTAAAGAAATACCATAGCTTTATATTAGTAAAAAACTATCTAACCATAAGATGTTTTTTTTAACCGCTAAGAAATCAGTCCCAGTAATTAGTGCTTCTAATTACACTTATATTGTATTATAATTTTGCATTATTTGTTTGCACTTAACCTTGTGTGCACATATAGCTCGGTAAATTTGTTGACACACTGATCCTAAATTAGGAGGTCAATGAAGTGACTTATTTCCTGTTCCCTGTTGGCGTCAAAATCTCGACACTGAGGCTGTTTCTCCATTAAAGGTTTTTTCTCCTGCCCCAACAACTGGAACATCGCAAGGCTGAGCTCTTCAAGATGAGGCATTTGCTCTTTCAGGGCTGTCACCAGAGATCTTACCAGACGGGCCTCCTCTGCACACTTGTGCCTGATGTCATTCAGCTGCTCTTCCAACTTGGCCTTCTGCTCATCGAGGTCCTGAAGGATTTCCTGTGCTTCCTGCTTCTGGGCTTGCAGCTTCTGCAGGTTACTGCTCTCCCGTTTCACTTCATCTTGTAGATCCTGTAATAGAACAGATCAGCTTTGCATTGATCCCTCTCTCCTCCTAACCACTGAACTCCACAGCATAAACTGCAGTGTTAACTCGAATTTCAAAGCATCAATAAATTCTTTCAAACGCTTGCAATTATTACATGTCAGACAAGCAAGCATTCTCAAACTCTAATTGTAAGACATACAAATAATCCAGTTATTCGCTTTTTCTTTGGTAAAAAGAATCTCTCTGAAATACTGAAGATGATGCAGAGATTAACTCTCTTACTCAGAGAAGTGAGGATTTCATTTTAAATTCAGAAGTGGTCTTTAATCAGGCTGCTATGTGGTCTCTCTCCTGTGTCTCAGCAGTGTGTTTTACTGAGTTCCTTAACAGAAACTCTCTATTCTGCCCCTTCCCCCTCCAAAAAGAGGAACTTGTTTTATTCAACACGGTAAACGACCAAGCCAGTGCATTATTAACTCCAGTGCTCTCCTTTCTAGAACATCCCCACCTCTAATTTTTCAAAAATCAGCCAAAAACTTATTTTCCACGTACCAGTACTGGTAAGAAACGCACATTCCTTACACAACAATATGGTATCTTTTAATTTATGGAACAGTAGTAAGTATGCATCTTATGTTCCAAGTACATTAAGTAGCATCATATAATAATCGGTTCATTTCTGAGCAACAGGAATGGTTATACTTCAACAAACCACAGAGATAACATTGAAAAAAAAGTCAAGAAAAGAATTCAGGAAGAAGAAAGAATCGTCAAAGTCAAGAGGAAGATATAATACAAGGAGATCAAAAGGATTAATACAAAAGGAAAAATATTAGATGAAAAGAGAAGACCGCAGCCTCTGACAAAATATGGTAATTGTAGGAGGAATCATGAAAAACTACAACAAAAAAAGAGAGAGAAAGGAAAATGAAGGAATTTCTGATTAGATCATACATTTGTGTGCTGCTCTAGCTCAAGATCCTGTTGTCTTTTTTAGTGGTGTTTTGTCTGGGATTTTTTGGGTGAGAGCGCTAGCTTATCCACGTGCGTTAACACCTCCAGATAATCAAGACAAACAGCCAGACAGAACTAGGAAGGCGTATGGTGCAGCAGTCAGATGCTCTGCAAATAGGTAACCTTAACAAAACTGGGAGACTGCCTAAAGAAACATCATAGGATACATTTATGGGAAAAAAAAAATAAAGTAAACCAAACAAAACACACAAAATCCCCCACCCAAAACCCCCCAAATCAAATGTGAAGTTCAGTAAAGGGTATATGACTGATGTACAGCAGTCAGACTAGGTGAATGACTGATTACTTCTAGTTTACAAAAGACAGGCTGGGACAATTGAGACACTCTTGACCCATTCATTTCTGACATTGCTTTGGAAAGCAAGTACCAGCTGACACTCGAACGACGAGGGAAAAAGCAACCGTTTAAAGAGATTCCAGTCTCCCTTCTCTGAAAAGAAGCAAGAATTCACATGTACACAAGCTAAGTATAGATCACCCCCCCCTTGCTTCTGTTCCTTGAATCCCAATGTCGGTGCTGGGCACAGTGGTAGGGAAGCATTGAAGAGACCTGACTGAGCCTGATGGCTCCCAGGAGAGAAAAGAGGGAAAAAACCACGACCAAATCCCAAATGTGCTCACATAACTATTCCAAAATTAGAGGCCAGAGTAGACATGACACACAGAACTGGACTTAAAGATACATCCTCATGAAGTAAACGAAGCTTCAATCAAGCTTTGATTTCTCAGCAGAGAAGCAGTATCTTAATGTTCAAGCACTGCATGAGATTCTATATAAAAGACCATTAACATGTTTGAGGTTGTGCAAACTAGTGTTTTTACAGTAATACTAATCTCTGCATTAGATTTGCAATCATTATAACCCTCCATGCTGATGTAGTGTAGGGCACGGCAAGTCTAGAGATCTGTATTTCCACAGACAGACTGTGGATTTAATAGCTTGCCAGCCTGTACTTCTCAAAATGATTCATGTACTAAGGACCAGTAAACCTGAAAGAACACAGAAAAGTTCAACTTCACTGATTTTCTAATGGCTTTGGTGCATGGCCACAAAGAAAGAATAAGGACAATCCAATGCTGAGTGGGATACTCAGAGTATAAATCCGTCATTCTCTCCCGCCTCCCATACAAATCAGTTCAATCCATCATAGATCATTGCTATGTTTTAGATTAGTATTTGTGTCCATGGAAATCATTCTGGTATCAGAAATCCAGGAGTGTGATGCCATGAAACCAGCTTGATCCAAGGTGGCAGATTAGAACTCACTGGTTTTGTGCACCACCTTTAGAAATGTCACCTTTAAAATAAAACCAGAAGAAAAAAGCATGACATAAAGATATTCTTAGCCTGTCACCACTGATCTCTGAAGTTCTAGAGAGTTTCCTGAAACATGCAGGTCCTCCAACATTCAGGTGCAAGCAAGGGATCAAGGATGAGGGGCCAACAGCTGAAATAAAGGCTGCAGCCATGTCCCATTTGATCCCGATGGTTTCCCATTTTTCTGACGAGCCAGTGACAGACTGTTCCTTTTGCGCAGACTGACAGTGCCCTATAACCTTATATTTAACAAGGGACAAATATCTTGTGTGATCACTAAGAGGTTACAGGCCTGAGACAATGGCTTCCAACATTACTGCTCTAGATACAGTGACTTAATTGTCCTGTGATGCTGCTGACTATCAAACACTAAACACATCCAGATGATGCTAACAGTATAACATTAAAGGTCGGCTTTTTATTAAGCTTTATATACCTTTTGTGTAAAGGCACCAGAGAACTGAACCTTCACATGAACACACATGGATTCCAGAACACGCTAACAGAACCAGCAATACCTCTAAGAATTGTTAACGGTGCGAAAAGGTGATCTGCAGAGCGGGGGGGAAGGACCGAACCAAGACACGGGCAACTTCCGCTTGCATTCCTGCAGCTGCTGTCGTGACTAATAGGCCAGCATCTGGTTATCTTCTGAAAGGTCAGACTATTAATTAGCACCAAGCTCTGAGGATATTAAAACAGCCAAGCACAAAATTCACAACGGTTGTACCACATCGTGTTGGGCAGAAAAAGAGCCAAAGTAAAATGCAGAAATCCTGCATTATTTGCTCTTAATCAAATAAATACTATTTAAAGTAAATATTCCTAAAATAACTGTAGAACTAAATGTAAGCAATCAGATACGATACTGAATATTATTTCTTCTTAAGCCAGCAACTCCAGTTGCTTTTGCAGCTTAAAATTTAATTGAAATATTGCTTTGCAGCATTTAATTCAGAGCTTGGCCTGACTATGAGCACCCTAAACACTAATGCTGAAGGTATAATTCTTAATCCCTGTAAAACACTTGTACATTTTCAATCTTCTGATATTCTGGAAATTCAGTGTCATGTTTTTAAATAAAAATCAAAAATCAAACACTATTTTTAAAGTTCACTTATGCAGGCAAAATAAACTTGAAGTAACATTCATCTCAAACTGGTCATTGCTGTGACTCTTAAGAAGCAGCCCATATACAAGCCCTCTTAATTCAGACACTTCAGTTTATTAATTTGCAGTGCTACAGTGCCTTCTTTAGTTTTAACTACACATTAGATAGCCTCGCTAAAAAAAAAAAAAAAAGGAAAACAATTATCTTATAATATTTTTAAATTTCTCCATGCCCTAGGAGCTCGCACATTTATAGGAACTGACACACCTACACCAAACCACATTCGAATAGAAAATACACTTCAAAGTACACTGATCTTCTTAGCTACCCATTTTTTTCTTTTCACTGAATAAGTGACATGATCTAAAAACTCAGTAATCCCACTGCCATTAAAGCACCATACGGTGCAATATCAGGTATCTGAACAATAATTGTGTGTCTCATTTACCTGGACCTCACTTGTCCTCTGCTTGATGGTATCTTCTTTCTCCTTCAGGTCTTGCTCTACATTATTCTTTTCCCTAGAAGACCAGCAAACAATGCAAGAATACTTCAGAACATCAGCTACAGCAGGTACAGTTATCCAGCCCCCTAAGCCTGTGTCTCTCTTTAAATACATGGTGAAACATTAAACACAAAAGATGTAAGGGATTTCTGCTTTCCAAATTATTTACGAGACAGAAGCCCGCATAAGCGTTCTGCATAAAAAACCCCGTCTTTCCACCCAACTGCACTTCAGTGATAAGAATGGCTCAAAAATGGAAGGGGGCGGGAGGGAGAAATCAATGAAATCCTGTCTCCAGTGATCTCACTGTTGCTATGGAGCACTTGTCTAATGAAAACTGCTGGGAAAAGTGGGAGGGATTGCATCAGATTCCATCTATTAACCCCTGCAAACACAGTGATTCCTAAGCGAGCAGCAGCTAGAAAACACTTCCAGCAGGCCAACCTGGCTGATCAATGAATTTTGCCTATCAGATTTTAGATCTGTGGTGGTGAGCTCAGTCAGAACAAAGTTTAGTTTCTGGAATCACCATCTGCCTGGAGAGTCCATACGCAGCTATTTGCTGTGTCATATCAATTCTGCCTCTACAGACGTTTGTTCAAGTTTAAAAGCAACTACAGATGACAGGGGAATTATCATCAATAAATTCTTGGCAGTCAGACATAACAATAGCTTTATGAAAGGGAAAAACAACCAAACCAAAACATAACCCAGAAGTCTTCCTGTTTAAAAAAAAATTATGAGTGTTTATCTCTAGACAATATACGGAATCTTTTCCCCCTTCACAGATGCAGAAAAGCATTAAGCATTAAAGTGTTAACACTATCTTCTGTATACAGGAATTTACTTTCATAAAGATCTTGTTAATAAATTAGCACACACATTAAGAGTTAGAATTTGAACAATGAGAAATGCCACAGTGAAAAGCTATTGCTAGATTACTAGTACGTATTGAAATCAAGGTAACTTCGTATTTTAATAGCAGCAGAATGGTAATCAATCTAAAACTATTAATCTTACTGTTTACTCTTATTAACACAGAAGAAAGCAGTTCTGTCTCCAAAGTAAAGCAGGTCTAAGCTGAGGAATTCTTGTTTACTGCTAAACCACATCCAATGGAAAATGAAAAAATCCAGATGTCACAGATCTTAAATGTACATTCGCTCCGAAAAAATAATGACTATAGATTATGCTCTGCTATTATTTTTCTCAGCACCTGATTAAAGAGCAACTTGCTGATTGTGCCCAAGTTGAACACTTAAATGGAAGGAAAAGGAAAGATGTGGAAAAAGGGACTTTGATGAACATGGTTAGTTATTTCATTAAGTGTGAACCTTCAATTTAATAAAATTCCTCCCCTCTCCATTCATCATAAAAAGAAAGCACCATGGAAATTCTAAGCAAATCTTTACCATATCCATGAAAGCTATAGCACACTCTTCTAGCTCAATAAACTAGTATCTGTAGCATAGTTGTACTTAGACATTTAAAGCGTTTCAACACAGGGTTGAAATAAGTTCTGTTGATTTTTGCCTTCCATAATTTTCCATGAACAAAGGGCCTCAATCTCAATAAGGTACTTCCAGAGAGCTGAATACAAGTTGGGCTGAAAAATACCTTCAAGCCCTCAGACATGCATCAAGCACAGCCAACAACTCAGGCATATAATTCCTGATTGAAGACAGAAGAGAATAATTGACTAGGTAAACAAATGCTTGTTACTTCTCCTGCTTGGGTATGAAAACTGAGCAGGAAACAGAAATGCAAGCAGGCATGTATGCTTTAATATAGAGACTTTCTATGTCACTGTCACTCATACGCCTGAGAGACTGTCGGAGATGAGCATCACTTCCCTTTTATTTCAGCAGAAGCCAAGCCAGGTATCTAAACCCTGCAATCTAGACTATGCTAAGCAAGCAGCAGGCTGCAATATTCACCCACAGGCAGCTCACACTGGCCAAATCACAACAGAAACAATGAACTGGGGGGAGGAAAGAAACCCATCAGTTGAAAGAAGTATTGTCAGGCAGCACAAGAAAAGCTTAGGCAGCAGTCTGGGCACAGGAAAACAAGCTGAGCATATATAGCCCACACGGAACACATCCCCTCCTCCCCCCAGTAGTGCGTCTTTGTTTCCAAAATAAAACCAAACCAACGTGACACAGACCTACTTAATTCACTAATTTTTCTGACTGCCTCCATTTCTTTTACAAACTATCTGGTATGCCTCTGTAGGAACACTTAGCAACTGAAAGAACCAAAAACAAGTAGCAAAATTCACTTATTGTATGTGACAGATTTCCTGGAACATAAAGTCCCTTACCATATCAGCGCTAAAAGAAAGACAAAAAACACCACCACAACTACCACAAACAACAAAAACCCTACAACCAAGCCAAAAAGAACTGTGGTCTTCCAATAAAGGACAGTTGTAACCAAATCAGGTCACTTTATCAGAGCAATACAATTTCCCTGTGTATTTTAATGGTAGTCAGGTCAGGAGAACCTCATCTCAAAAAACTAAAAGCAATGATTAAAAACACCCCCAAAACTAATAGATGATTTCTGCAGTGCAAATACTTCATGATTTACAATCAAATAATCTTAGTAAATCCATAAGCCTTATACCAATTTGTGAATGGAGTAATTTATAAATGTGAGCCAGCACACTGCAAGTATTTTTTTGCAGCTGACAACTGCAGAGTCCCACATCAGTAGAAGCATGCATAGAATCACAGACTGGTTTGGGTTGGAAGAGACCATAAAGGCCACCTAGTTCCAACCCCCAGCTGTGTGCAGGGACACCTTCCACTAGACCAGGTTGCTCAGAGCTCCGTCCAACCGGTCTTGAACACTCCCAGGGCTGGGGCATCCACAGCTTCTCTGGACAGCCTGTTCCAGGCCTCACCACACTCGTCAGGAAGTATTTCTTCCTTGTATCTAACCTAAATCTAGTCTCAATTTAAATCCATCACCCCATGTCCTATCACTACATGCCCTTGTAAAAAAGTCCCTCTCCAGCTTTCTTGTAGGTCCCCTTCAGCTACTGGAAGGTGACTATAAGGTGTCCTCGGAGCCTCCTCTTCTCCAGGGTGAACGACCCCAGCTGCCTCCGCCTGTCTTCCCAGGAGAGGCGCTCCAGCCCTCTCATCACCTTTTTGGCCTCCTCTGGACTCCCTCCAACAGGTCCATGTCCTCTCACGCTGAGGGTCCCAGGGCTGAACGGAGGCAGCAGAGGAAATGCCCAGAATGACAATGTGTAGCAAACATGGCTTCTTGAGAGACAGAGCAAGAATACAGAGGTGATGTGTTTGCAGCTCAACAGTTAGCGTGGGAAAGAGTTCTGGTAGCCAAGAGCTTTTAAATCCAATTCAACAGAAACAGCATCAGGAAGCTGGAGGTGTAGGATCAGATGAAGAATAAAATGCAGAACACTTATTAGCAAGGATAATTCCTCTCTGGTAAGGAGAACGATTTGCCTAGGGATGTTGTGGAATCTGCGTCATTTTGAGCCTGTCAGCACTGCTGCCTTTAAATTCTGTTTCAGTTGCACTATATTTTTAGAAAGCTATTTGAAGCTTTTTTGATCAGCGTCATGGGAGACTAGACCAGATGTTTTTAATAGTCTTTTTTGAGCCATAAAAACATTTTTCTTCCTCAGAAAACCCTTCTTTGCTTTCATGCATTCAAAGCTAGCCACAGCCCACAAATCAGTGCAATTTCTTTGAGCTTTACCAATACTACATTCCTCTCTAAGCATGTTAAGTAGTTGAACTTTAGTTGGTGTATCTCACCAGAGGTACCATCCTGCACGCGTTGGACAGCAACAGCTATCTTTTCGTGAATGTATATCAGGTTAAAAGGACCATAAAGCTGATAAGTTGGCCTCTCTAAAGTAAGGAAACAGCAAAATATCCCCAGAAAAACAGGGCAATCTCTCCCTGTCATACACCTACATCAAGCCTTTGAAACAAAGTTCAGAGATGTACACCTGCTTAACAAAACAACAGTAAGAATTTTAGCATAGGTTAGATTATTTCTTCAAACTTCTGGTTTGGAAGTAACTGAGCTGTTGTAGCTGAAAAGGTTGTGGGGGACAACGGGGAGAAGAAATAAGACAAACCCTGAGCATTTTTCTAGCATTACCAAACTGAAGTACTACTACACAAGGAATTCCGACAACTATAGTTGTAGGTGAAAATAAGAAATGTTGGGCAACTGTGAGTGTAGATAATGCGAGTAGTCATCTGTCACTTACTATGGGAAAGACCTGTGATTTTTTTTTGCTTTTCTAACTAAGGTGGTTCTAAGTGTCGGCCATGAAGAAACCTGGCCAGGGCTGTTTCATGTCTGGCCTCAGCTTTCACGGGCGAGAGCTCCCCAAGTCACAGAAGGCGAAGGCGGGAACTGGGAGAATGAAGAACTGCTCACTGTAAGAGAAGACCAGGTTTGAGGCCACCTAGAGAACCTGAAGGTGCACAAGTCCATGGGACCTGATGAGATGCATCCGCGGTCCCTGAATGCCCTGGTGCACGAAGGTGGTAAGCCACAGATCGGAGAAGCTGGGGCAGTCCACTGAAGTTCCCACTGACTGGAGAAGGGGAAACACAACCCCCATTTTTAAAAACGGCAACTGCACTTCAAGAACAGATTCAATGTCTATTACTGGGTCTCAGGAACACAGCTCTTGCAGATACTTCTCAGTGGAATCATGGACCAGAATGATAACATATTGCGTTCAACAGCTGGGCAATATATCTTATTTAATAATAAACAAAAATAATTTAACATTTTTGTATAACTATCCAGACTGAAAGTGTACTTTACCAGTAATAACAGAAATGTGGATTTGCCAAAGATGTAAAGTTTCCTATCCTTAGCACAGAGATTAATCTGCTGCCTAGCACTGCCACCTGTGCTGGGGAAGGTGCAGAAAAGTAACAGTTACTCTGCTACCAAAATAATTCACTGAAGGATTTCCAAGTAATACAAATAAAAAAATTAAAACATTTTACTTGAACCACAACTCACTTCGTGACTTTGAGAGTTTGCTGGTCATTCTCAACGAAACCACACAAAACTCTTACTGTGACAATTCAGGCTTAAGCCTCTGATTGTTAATCCTGTTCTAAATCAGATCCAAAATTCACCTTTCTAAAAATAATCACATATTAATAGTTGCCCATACCACATCTTCAACAATCTATTATCATTCAAATGTGTCTTAAATAATTGTTCAAGTACATTTGCCACTGAAGAAATGGAAGCAATGACTTCCAAAAGCCACGATTCCTTCGTACCCCACAGTGAGAAAACAAGACATACACAGACTGGCTTGCATTTTAGGCTGCAAGCCCACCTACTGAAAACCAACTTCAGCTAAAAATTCATGCTAGTGAACAATTTATTTCCTTCTAAGATATTAACAGCAAATACACACTGTTCTAAGTCATATTTCAGGTTAATAAATGTGAGAGTCCATAATTGGACTTAATACAACCTAAAGAATAAGAGACGAAGGCAGAACAGGGAGAAGTGAGGAGGCAGTGGGAGTAATGAGGGAGAAAAAGCAGCGAAGGGAAAAAACATTTGTGTATTTAGGAAACAGACTGTGCTTTGACAAATTGCCAAATTCAGTAATTCCTGCAAGTGACATGAATTAGAGAGGCGGATTTCATCATGACAAAGCACCCTCACTTATAACATAGTAGAATTAACTGTTCTTAACAGAATTTTCCGTAGATGTACGATAGCACAAAAAACAACAACAACAAAAAAAAATCACCAAAGAAGAATACATACTATGTCTTGAGGGTATGACAAAGACTATACAACATATATGAACTTGATTTTCATAGTCACTTGAAGTCATCCTCTTCACTACCTTAGAAATAATTAATGGAACCCAGGGGTCTGCAGACTTCAAATTTAAACAATATTCTTCAGTGCAACAGCTTATTTTATAAACAGAAGTGAGGTATGTCCATCTTTGCCACCACCAAAACCCTGGCAGAGGTCCACATACAAAATGTTATCTCCCTGCTCTCTACCCTGCATACTTGTTGATGTTTCCCATCTCACTTCCTTACCACCGCTAGACAAAAAGTCCTTAGAATTCCCTCTACAAATCAAAGACAGCTAACACCAATTTATAGCACAGTTCCAGCATCCTAAAGATCTGCTCCATTCTCATCTACCAATTAAGATGAACAAAAGGCGTATTTCCATCTCAGGATGCAGCTCTCCAAAGCATAGCCAGAAGGCATGACGGAGAGACCTTTCATCTGAGTGAGCAACGAGTGGAAGTGTTAATCAGCACTACAGACATTTACAGACACAGTAACCATTTATTTTAGCAAAGCAGACTATAACGACCTGTTTTTCTCTGATGCACAGGATTGGTTTTGTTGTTGTTGTTGTTGTTTTTTCTCAAAAAGTAAGTACCATAACTAAATCTAAAGCAACTATGACTGCTCCTCTGTTACCTACCTCTGCAGGTCTACTATTTCATTGTTCAACGTATCAAGTTCTTTAATGGCAGAAAAATCTGCTACAGAATTCAGTCCTTGAGTACTCTGAAAGATAAAAAAAATAAATACTGTTAGTTTATAGTTTAAGCTGCCCAATAATTCTGTTCACTTTTTGTGACAGCATGATATCCTCTTGTAACAACTGTTGGTAGTATTGTATTTCAAATCTTCAATCTCAAAAAACCCAACACAGTCCAGATGCTGCACTAACAGTACACAACATGCACACAATGCGTCCAGTAATTCACAGAATCACAGAACAGCTGGGGCTGAAGGGACCTCTGGAGATCACCCAGTCCAAGCCATCTGCTCACGCAGGGTCACAGAGCGGGTCGCACAGGTTCAGTCCGGGGGTTGGAATGTCTCAGAGGAGGAGACTCCGCATCTGCTCCGGGCAGCCTGGGCCAGGCTCTGGCACCCTCAGATAAAGAAGTTTCTCCCCCTTCACAGATTTTTGTCTCCTATAAACTCCTGAAGACATCTTCCACAAAGGCGCAGGACCACGTGATCGAACAACAAAAAATCTAGTTCTAAAGTGAGATTTATTTTACAATTAATGTTTAGTTGGCTTCCTATCATTCATTTAAGAATGGTTCTGTTTGTTTACTACTTTTATATTTATATTTCTTCATCTTGGTGATCCTCCTGTTGCAGAGCATAGACACTTATTTGCAATGCTTCCAGTGATATTGAGCTAGTTCAATGTCAACCTCCAGAGCACTGAATGAAACTTAAACAATACAAAGTCACAGGTAAGTTACACCCATGAGTTCCTATTTATTTAATGTCTTTCTAATAAGACAACCACTGTAATACAAATTATTTGTTTCAAAAGAGTACACATAAATGGCTAGAGAACAAATGTTGAAGACACAAATTAGCAAACACTAATTGTTCTACTGTGCCTTATCACAACATGAACATGGTTAGGAAGCCATAGTCACTGTAACTACCTTCTACAAATATATCCGTTCCTTCAAGCCTTGAATAAAGTCATCCAGGATAAACACAAAGTTCTGAGGAAATGTATATACACGTAATTAAAAAAGACAAGTGAGATCCCCCAAAAAACACAAGTCTTTAAATGCAGTTTCTCTAAAGATAAATCAAGATGCTATTGACTGTGTTTATTCAAGCTTATACTGTGTTGGGGGAATAAAAAAACGTCAACAGTGAAACTGAGCACACAGTGGCAGGGGATGTCATTCAGCAGAACTGCAGGTCATCAGTGCACATTTTACTAGAGCAAACGGCACAGACTGAGAATAAAACATCCCAAACACACAGCTATTCTAAATCTGGTCAGTGTACAGCTTCTCAAACGGGCAAAATAGCTATGACGTTCAATCCTATTCTAAAGGAACTTCACAGGAGTTTTGCAGAGCTGCTCATGGTGCTCCAATGAGAAAGTTTTCCCTTCTCCTACGAAGGGGGTAGAAGAAAAACATGGAGCTATTAGCTACAAATTCAAATTCCTTCCAGGCCTCCTCCTCTCATCAGTTAAAGAAATCCTGCACACTAATGCCAGCAATCTTGAACAAAATATAATTTAACCTTCTTTTCAGTTGTTCAGGAGAACCAGTGTGGGGGAGCAACATAAAAGCCAACATTTCTACTTTCAACACGCAAGTTAAAAAAGACAAAACTTCAAACTCGTGCTGCCATTTACTAGACCGCGATACACATGTAAATAATGCTTCCAGTTTTTAACTCAAAATAGTAATAAAAGTAAATTACTGTCAAAGTTCTTCAAATTTCCTCAAAAGAGGAAACTGCATATAAGTTTAAATTTAATGGCTGGTAATGCATGTGCAATTTGGTGACTACAAACAATCCCAGGTAAAGAAATGCGGCAACAAGTCCTATACTGCTGCTGTGTCCCATGCAAGGGATCTGCATTCAGACCTGCAAACTGACATAAAAGTTGCACACTACTACGGTAATAAACTTCTGTAAGGAAACCAAACATTAGATAACAGCAATATACATACACATGCATTCTGAACATCTGCCAAGAAGGATCACAAGGTAACTTTCCCTACTTTAGAATATAATGGATTACTGTTACTAACACTTCTGCTACTACTTCTTACTGGTCGAGTTAGAAGATGAAGCCTATGGTTTTATTTATAACAGGGGTGTCAAACTCATTTTCATGAGGGGCCACATCAGCCTTGTGGTTGCCTCCAAAGAGCCAAACGGAATTGTAGGACTCCCGAGCTCTAAAATGACACTCGGCCCTTTGAAAGCAACAGCAAGGCTGATGTGGCCCCTGGTGAAAATGAGTTTGACACCCCTGGTTTACAGTGTAAGCCACTCCACTTCCAAGAAAACCAGCAAAAAAGGCTATTTCTGTCTCCTGCACTTACTCTCTGGGTTGAATCCTTGTCCAATAATCTTGGACAAGCAGTTTTTTTCATAACAAGACAACATTTATTTTGAAAAAAGTTCAAAATGAGCTGAAGGTTCAAGCTCAGTCCAGTAAAATCAGTTCTTGGTAAGGGTTTACAGAGCTAACTAAAAGAGCTGTTACCCTCTTTCACAATATTCTTACTCTTATCGTTTATGTTAGTAATGAAAAAAAAAATATCATCACAGTGATGTCTTGCAGAGTTCTGTAAAACAACGTACACCCTCAGAACAGCAGGAACCAACACTGACCTCATCTAACGTGTTCCGATCCCTACGCTTTCTACGGTAAAATCAATAAAACCATGGGGATTAGTCCTAATGAGAACCATCAACTGTCACGTTGGGTTACTACTGTCACCACTTCCCCAGCAATTTCAACAAGGTAAAGCGTCTTCTGTTCAGTTTGAGCAGCACGTATTACCAACGGGTGACGGCCACAGAGGTCTGGGTTCAGGAAAGAACCTTGGGGTTCTTCCAGATGAACAACAATGGAGATCAGCAACAATCTGAGATCACAACATACTGTGACACTTCCGAGAAGGGCTGTGATATCTCCACAATTATGCAAGAGTCTTAGAAGGATGTGCATTATTAAACCAACAGACAGTAAATATTAGAAAAGCAAAGGTTCTCTAACCTTGAGAAAGCAGAGTTAACAAACTGACAGAATAATAAGGATGAAAAGCAGAGTGGTGCAGAATGGAAAAAATAGTCCAAACTAGAAGAGAGACATAGAAAGGAAAGCAAACATACAGAAAAGATTAGTAGAGTTGCAAATAAAGCAATTACTTTTTAAAAGCAGAATGTAAATGAAATACCAGTTACAGAAACTCAAAAGTACTGCCAAATTTTGAGTTTCGTTTTTTCAGGTGTGACTTTTTCATTCTGTTTAAGAAAGTTGTAGAATTAAGTCAATGTGTTGCACAACCAAGAAAAGGTAACTCACATCAGACTTTGCCATGCGTAAAACAAGCAAGACCTTGTGGTGACCTCTACCATTCCGATAAACACAACTTGAACTGCTGGGGTATCGTCTATGGCTGCATTAGGATGGATGGCAACCAACAAACTATAAAGACATTTAAACTATCTGTGAAGTATAAAATGGAGGCCCAATTACTGTTAAAACTTTACATACATCATTCTAAACTTTATTTACTTCTCATTGTTTCCAGGTTTCTTAAAAAAAAAAAAAGACATAAAAAGGGTAATTGCAAACATGTTATGAGAAAAACATAGAACTTGTGCATACTATTTCAAATGCAAACTAAAATTTCTTTAGACAGGTAATAGGAAAAACTTATTTCAAAATAAGAAAATAATGCTTTCTCAACATAACATCTCTGCTTGGTTGGCATGTGCAATAAATGACAGCTTCATTTTGAAACATGAATGGAAGAGTGCTTTATCAATTCTTTGCACTTAAGACTTGTTTTCTTACGGATATTGCAATAAATTTAAGGTATGCCAGTACTTGTGGTGCTTCTTGCGTAGCCTTTGAAACGAACATTCTTTCTTTGAGATTTATACCAAAAATGCCAAATCCATCCTTACCTTCTGTAACCCAACACCCCTCTCTGAAGGTGGAATCATCTCTGGAGTGAGTGCCTGAGGTGGATCAATGCCCTTCGTTAACTTCTGATTAATTAAATAGAAAGCCAAAGCAAATTGTTCTTTTGAAAGCTTTCCACAGTCCTTCGTGTCACAGAGAGCCCTGTACAGAGATGCACATTAAATAAATCAAATCCTCACTTCTGCAAGTATAGCCCTGTTTATTGTACTTCCTGTCATTTAAAAAGGGGAAGACTGCTAGTGTGTATCTCCTTTTCTAAAAGAACATAATGTAGAAATAAGGCACGGTAATAAATAGGCAGCATTACTCAAACATCCACAACCACCTTCCCTTGGCATGCTAAGGCCCACAGCTTGGTTACAGTAAGTTCCGACCTGGTGCAAGGCAGAATCAAGGCCGTGAGCCACTAAGACCACCTGAGTATCTGCAAGTGAAGCTCCTTTTAAAATGAAGAACTTTTCACAGCTAACACAAGTTTACATAATTTTCCTAAATTTCCCTAAATTAAGAGGTTAACCATACTTTCTTATAAAAAAGAAGTTTTTCCCACTAGAGTGCCCTGGAATATCTTCCAGTAGGAAAGAATTAAAAAAAAAAAAGAACACAGCAAGTGTCACTACCACCTGCAATGAAAGACAAGTTGCAGAAATAAATGGGCCGTAAGTCTCGCATGCTAAGAATTTTATACATTTATACATGAAAATATATTTTATTTTCATTACCAGTATAGGGATAGTCTCTGTGTTAATGTAGCACAGCAACACTATGATGTCTTAAGTACAGGCATTTAGCTGCAGTGCAGCATTTGTTTGTAATGATCTGTGTTTGGGTGCCTTACTTCTTCCCTTAGGAGATGACACATAGCATAAACCTGTTTTCTCCCCATTTCTGTCCAAAAGTAGAAGCAAATAAGTTACCACTGCTTATACAGTGACCATGCTATTATATATAAAAAACAACTTTCACTTTCCAGAAATGTCAATACAGGAACGAACAAGAACCATGCCATGCGCTGAACAGCTGTCATGGAAAAAAAAACAACAAACCTACCAGATATGTGCAAGAAGAGCAGAAGGCAGTCCTGTCTTCAAGAATAGTTCTCTGGCTTCCACACCTGACACAAATCCATCCATGTCCTTGTCAGTTTTCACAAAGATCTCATCATACTTAATTTTGTCTGCAGGCAATACAACCCACTGAAGGGGGTGGGGGTGGAAGGGAGAAAGGAAAAAACAAAAACAAAAAACAACAAAACAAAAAACCACAACACTAAGATATAGGCCCTTCTGTTTTCCAATAGTTACTTTCACAGTTACACAATTCAAGGGCTACAGCACAGATTTAAGATGTGATATAGGTGCCCGGTTCATGAACCAGTTTTATCCTCCAAAACAGAGATGCAGAGAGAGCCACAAGCCACTGCAAAAGCAGAAACAAAGTCTTTCCGCCAGTGAAGCTCCAAGGCTGGCTGACACTGCTCTGCCTCTTTGCTTTTGTATTCAAAGTGTTCCCTGGAGCTGAGGTCTCCTCCCAGCGTGGGGTTGGACCCTCCTCCCTGTGCTCAGGCACTGTTCTCCTTACTGTCTGGCTCCATCAGTTCTGTTCCTCTTTACACAGCTGGAGAGCTTCAGCTGGAGGGACTGAAGAACTGCTCAAGCCCAGATTGTTGATAGTCAGCACCTTCTGAGTTGTAGAATTTATCTCCCATCAAGGTTAAGACACGAATTAAAGCTACTACTCTTACTTCAACAATTTTTCCAAACACTAAGCTACTATAAAGATGATTTCTTTTTGAGTGAAAGTACCTTCAGGAGCAAGCTTGTGGATGTTAATTAATTTCAGCGTACAAAGACACTTAGATGAATCCCAAACAGTGCCGTACACAAAGCATACACTGAAACGCTTATCCAGAACGGCTTTGCTTCCTGATACACAGCCAGACTCACCACGTTGAAAACTTTGGCATCTACAGAATTAGGATGCCAGTTTCTGATTACTCAAATATGGATATCCAAACATCCAAGCAGTATCTTACACAGTAAGTACTACGGTTCTTACCACAGATTCTCTTTTCAGGTTTTTTTCTTTGAACAGAGCAACTAAGTTAGAATCTACTCGGAAAGACATCTTCCCAAATGCAGCATTCCAAAATGACCGGGATTAAATAAGATGCTTGGAGGAGTGGAAGGCATCAAGTTCCCTAATAATAACAACATTTTAAAAAACCTACCAAATCTCATGTGTTTAGATAAACATGCCAGACCTTTTATCTTCATTACCCATTGCTTGCATTTATCTACTCCATTTTCATTTGTCTTCTTCAAATTACAGGCATGCACATGCACACAGCTGCACACACGTGTCTGCTAAAATTTGTTTTAAAGACTTGTCTGCATTCAAGTCAGTCCTCAGCCAGAAGACTTACAGTCTGCAGAAGTGTACCTAGTCTGTATTTTTAAACTGGTTTCTTAAAATTCTGACCTTTGGGTTGAGTTTGAGGCCTTGAAATAACTTATTTTAGAAATATCGTCAAAATCTTTACTAAATAGTATTATTTTATCCAACTGTTTATATCTGAAGACATCTACAAAAAGCAGAAAATTCTGTACCTCTGCACCTAGTCTTCCCATCAGTCTCCTCTAATTCATCAACCAATAAATATGGCAAAACAGGAACTAAAATCCTGCGCCAAGGCTCTTCATACAGGCAACATCCAAAGAGCAGGACTGAAACCAGAAATCTTCTAACCCCAAGTAAGTGCAGAACTATACCTGTGTTAAGGGTGTTTTGGCAGCTAAAATGCCCAGAGGTGGCAAGGACTGATGAGACTCTTTGGTAGTTGCTGCAGATGGAATTAATGGCACCGCTCCGGGAACACTAAGAGGCTTCCTCTTGGATGGTGGCACCAAAGCTGCAGGCAGGGACATTGGCACTGGTTCCTTCTCCAAAGCACAGTACACCAAAAACATGGCCTGAACAAGAAAACAAGGTGTGTGGATGCAAATACAAGAAATAAGTATATATATCTAAATTAAATCATTTGTTAAGAAATAACTTTCTCGCATTTTTTCATTACGCTTCTCCTTTACAGGCCCCCTCACCTGAATTGCAGCTCGTTGCCTTCTGACCTGTCTTTATCATTCTGCTTTTGAGGTTCGGCGCTTAGCAAATGAACTTCGGTATCTTTTAGAACATTAAAAAGACTCTCCTAAATATTACCAAGCTTGTACCACCACTTGTGGAATTTTATTTGGGGGAACACTTTAAACATTTTATTTTATTGTATTCACTGTTTTTGCAGGAGTCACCCCACTTAGTGACTATTCTTTTGTTGTGGTTGTATGTTTTAGTAATTCTATGACTGTTATTCAAGACACAGAACTTTACACATTATCAGTTTATCTCCACCATTTGCCTAGAGCACACCGATCCTCTGATCTCTGAAGAATTGCAACCTTGGATTTCAGCAGGGCAAACTTTGGCCTTTTCAGGCAATTGCTAAGGGAAATCCCATGGGCAAGGCTGCTTGAAGGCAAAGGGGCCCAAGACAGTTGGTCCGTGTTCAGGAACTGTTTCTACGGGGCACAAGATCAGAGCATCCCAACACACAGGAAGTCAAGGAAGGGAGCCAGGAGACCTGTGTGGTTAAACAGGGAGCTGCTGGGTATGCTCAAGTGGAAGAGGAGAGTTTACAGATCATGGAAGGAGGGGCTGGCCACTTGGGGGAATATCAGGCTGTTGTCAGAGGGTGTAGGGAGGCAGCTAGGAAAGCTAAGGCCTCCTTAGAATTACACCTGGCAAGAGGAGTCAAGGACATCAGGAAGAGCTTTTTCAAATACGTAGCAGATAAAACTAACACCAGAAGCAATGCAGGCCCACTGATGAACGAGGTGGGTGCCCTGGTGACAGAAGATACAGAGAAGGCAGAGTTACTGAACGCCTTCTTTGTCTCTGTCTACTCTGCCGGAGGTTGCCCTGAGGAGCCCCGTACCGCTGAGGCCCCAGAGGAGCACAGGACAATGGAGGAGTTTGCCTGGGTTGATGAGGACTGGGTTATGGAGCAGCTGGGCAATCTGGACATCCATAAATCCATGGGACCAGATGGGATGCACCCGCGGGTGCTGAGGGAGCTGGCTGAGGTCATTGCTGGACTGCTCTCCATCATCTTTGCCAAGTCTTCAGAAACGGGGGAGGTGCCTGAGAACTGGAGGAAAGCAAACGTCACTCCAGTCTTCAAAAAGGGCAAGGAGGAGGACCCGGGTAACTCTAGACCGGTCAGCCCCACCTCCATCCATGGGAAGCTGATGGAATGGCTTCTCCTTGGTGCCATCTCAAGGCATATTAGGGATAAGAGGGTCATTAGGGGCAGTCAACATGGCTTCATCAAAGGGAAGTCGTGCTTGACCAACCTCATTGACTTTTATGAGGACGTAAGAAGATGGATGGATGATGGCAGAGCAGTGGACATGGTCTGCCTGGAGTAAGGCATTTGACACAGTCTCCCACAGCACCCTCACAGCTAAACTGAGGGAGTGTGGTCTGGATGAATGGGTAGTGAGGTGGAGTGCGAACTGGCTGAAGAGAAGAAGCCAGAGAGTTGTGGTCAATGGGGCAGAGTCCAGTTGAGGCCTGGATCCAGTGCAGTGCCTCAGGGGTCAGTACTGTGGCCGGTATTATTCAATATATTCATCAATGATTTGGATGAGGGAATAGAGTGACTGTCAGAAAGTTTGCTGATGACACCAAGCTGGGAGGAGTGGTGACACTGGAAGCTGTGCTGCCATCAGAGACCTGGACAGGCTGAGAGTTGGGCAGGGAAAAATTTAATGAAATAGAACAAGGGCAAGTGTAGAGTCTGGAATCTGGGCAGGAACAACCCCAGGTTCCAGTATAAGTTGGGGAATGAGCTATTAGAGAGCAGTGTAGGGGAAAGGGACCTGGGGGTACTGGAGGACAGCAGGGTGACCATGAGCCAGCACTGGGCCCTTGTGGCCAGGAAGCCAATGGTACCTGGGGTGGGTTAGAAGGGGGTGGTCAGTAGGTCAGAGAGGTTCTCCTGCCCCTCTACTCTGCCCTGGGGAGACCACACCTGGAATATTGTGTCCAGTTCTGGGCTCCTCAGTCCAAGAAGGACAGGGGACTGCTGGAGAGAGTCCAGCGCAGGGCAACAAAGATGTGAAGGGAGTGGAGCATCTCCCGTGTGAGGAAAGGCTGAGGGAGCTGGGGCTCTGGAGCTGGAGAAGAGGAGACTGAGGGGTGACCTCATTCATGTTTACAGATATATAAAGGGTGAGTGTCAGGAGGATGGAGCCAGGCTCTTCTCGGTGACAACCAGTGACAGGACAAGGGGCAATGGGTACAAACTGGAACACAGGAGGTTCCACTTAAATTTGAGAAGAAACTTCTTCATGGTGAGGGTGGCAGAGCCTGGCCCAGGCTGCCCAGGGGGGTTGTGGAGTCTCCTTCTCTGCAGACATTCAAACCCGCCTGGACACCTTCTGTGGAACCTCAGCTGGGTGTTCCTGCTCCATGGGGGGATTGCACTGGATGAGCTTTACAGGGCCCTTCAACCCCTGACATTCTGGGATTCTGTGAATTACAGCATAAACACACAAAATCAAGTATTGTAACAGTTAATTATTAATACTAGTCTTAAAGGAATCAGTTTTCAGAAGAAACTGAAGCATATAGGTGCCTCAAAATGACTAGAAAAATATTCAAGAAAGCAATTAATACACTTTTATCCTTTCTCCAAAATATATTTGACAGGAGAAACGATAAATTCATCATATTTACATTACCAAAAAACAAGAGCAAGGTTTTGACACTGTCCGTAACATCTATTCTGACAATTACACCAGTATTAACTTTTTAAAATTTTTACTCTGAAAGAATGAGCAGCAGGTTTTCTTGTATCAATTAAAGGCTGGCTGAGGACAGAAAGCTCACATTACTTTTTTCAAGATTCTTGCACTGCAGAACTGCAGTTATCTGTCAGCTTTTCCAGACCTTTAATCTTTGGTGTATCTCTGCATAAAATGACACCCTCTCCTCTCAGACGGAATTATAATTCCTTCCTCTTCAATTCACTCACATGCAAAAACAAGCTGAAAATTTGGAGAATAAGTTGATGCATGGTTACTGTCACATTCAAGACTTAGAGAATCTTCAAAAGCAAGACACGCCATCTCTAGAGGGAAGTGAAACTTATTCGCCGCTTCTTACATTATTTCAGCAGCCCTGGCATTAGGTGTTAAAATTCTAATTTGCCATGAACTTTTGAATAATTGATACATAATTTTCCTCAAAGTTATCTTGAAGCATTCAAGTCCTAGAAACACTGAAGGTTAAGGTGAAACTTGGTGAAATCACTCGGTCTCTCACGGGACAGCAGATCACAGGTGTAAGTTTTAATGGTTCATTCAGCCCACAAAGACAGTTACTGTTGTGCAGTTAGAGACATTCAATAAACTGACAGAAATACTAGCTAGTACTAAAACTTGATCAATGTCTTTGAATAAAGGCAATAAGTGAACCACACAAACAGTCAGTTTTATGCATCTATTTTAAACCTCTGCCATGAGGCTTTCAGAACACCGGGAGGCAGAAAGTACTTACAACAGCAAATTCATCTCGATCCAGCATTCCATCACGGTCAATATCACTCAATTCCCACACCTACCAAGAAAAAGCAGAATATAGGGATGTTCACCTAATCTGTAGCAGTTTCCTACTGAAATCTCATTAAAATGAATGTGAGAACAGCTTCCCTCCACCATATCCTAAGTTCTGTTACCATTAACAGCATTAGTTTTCAGTGAGCACCATACATTCACATAAACCATGCAAAAGAAGAGAGCTGGAGACAGAACGCACTAACAGCACCTTGCCCTGAACCAAGTGTGAAAGAGTAACTGATAAACTGTGGTAAGAGCCAACCTATCCATTTTTAACTTCCAATTTTTTTACTTGTTATACATGTGGCCACCCCATAAGCTAGTGTTCAATAGTTGGGCTTATTACTACAAGTCTTCCACATGAAAACAAGATATTGCTGAGTGTAGCACAGCTATTATTTGTGAATTAACAATTAAGTAGAAAGATATGCTTACTCGCCCTAAGATGTCCACTGGCAGTTTGGAGTTAAGAAGTACAGGTTTCACCTTATCGCCTGACAACAGTCCATTCACAGGATTTAAGCTGTCAAAAATAGCATCATACTTGGCCTTGTCTTCCAGCTGCAGGGGCAGAAGAACAATATTACTTATGGAAACAGTCACGCTTATAGGCTAAGATACAGTCACACTCATAGGCTAGGAAATAGTGGTTCTTTAAAAAGTATTAATTTTTTTAAGTTACAGTTGGAAACACACAGATGACAGTTCCTGATGTTTAAAAGAAAATACAAAAAAGATATTCTTTCTAAGTCAGCTGTAGAATCATCCAAAACCCAGGGAGATTTATTCTTCAATTATTTTCATGGCTTCAGGTAACTATTAATAACAAATCAGATTTCTAAACACAAAGATGTCCCAAGGGACAAGTGTTTTTATCAAATTAGGTCTACCAGCCCAATTACAAATTTGACATGAACGGTAATTTATCGTAACTCATAAACTATAGCTACGTGTAGTATCATATTTTTCTCAAACACACTTATGTTTTCTTGCCAAGCACATCATAGCCTGCTCTTTAGTTTACCTTAACAGCCCATGGTACATCACTTGATGCTGTTCCACTGAGTAGCAAAGGACTACTAGTATCAGTCTAAAGAAAAACACAGGAAAAACATCCACATTAAAAAAGAAATGGTTCTGACCTTGCAAAACCACTCCCTTATTTAAGAGGCAGCTCCTTCTCAAAGCCAGAACTGTATTTTTTTCACTTCTACCTTAGTTAAGGATACCAAAATTTGCAGTAAGAAAATTTAAATGCGTTTTCCATTAAGGACAATACTAATAGAACAAATACCACACATATATTTAAATTGTACACGTAGTGCCTTATTCTTCCTTCACATAGCTCAATTTTCCCCTATTGTAGGGCGATATTGCCCTCCAACATCGCTTTCGGAGGCATTTGGTATTTATATAAAACCTTCCTAATTGTTCACTTAAAAGCGGTTCTTATTAATGAGTTGATATGCTCAATTAAAAAAGAAATCTTACAAATCTTGGTGGAGGAACAGGCAAATTAAGACTACTCAGGGAAACGTCCAATCCATTCTGTGCACATGCCACAAGTCGTAAAGCCACAAAAAATTCCTACAGGAAAAATAAAATTTAAAAGGATTTATTATACAAAAATACTCAAATTTCAGAAGAATTATGAGCTTTTCTAGTATTGCTATATATACAAAGGGTTGCAAATAGCTTCAAAGGGAGTCACAAAGTGACACAAAGCTGCAGTCAGAAACTGCTCATTTCCTTCAGAGGGGCAAAGTTTGTAATCAGCAGCTCCAAGCATTTAGTAGCTTCCTAGCTGGTGTAGCCAGTTCTCAGCACTCGGTTCTTCTACGGCAGAGCAGTCACATTTTAAAGTAGCAATTACAGCCATTTATCTTGGAGGAACTGAATTGTTCCCAAAGGTGGCAGGTGATGGCAAGAGAGGAAAGAAAGGTACATACATGAGAAAAAGGAACCAAAAGAAGGGGTCTGAAAACAAAAAATTGTTTGGTAGATGAGACAATCTCCTCCTTTTCCTACACAGGTGAAGCAGTGAGCTCTCCGCAGGCTGCTGTTGAAGTAACTACACTTCAAACCAAACAAGAACGCACATCAGAGCTTTTCAGCAGCATCACTGCCACACAAGCCTGACTGTTGGACTGCTCATTGCTGCAACTTCGGAAGAACAACTCCAGAGTGAACGTACTAACGTGAAACCCACCAAAATCAGATAACAATTTTGAAGATTTTACTAGAATTTTAATTTCTGCATTAAGTTTCCTCCAAGATTAAGAGGAAAAGTCACCTTTGTAGTAAATACAGTAACCCCTCTGAAGGAAATGAGCAGTTTCTGACTGCAGCTTTGTGTCACTTTGTGACTCCCTTTGAAGCTATTTGCAACCCTTTGTATATATAGCAATACTAGAAAAACCCCTAAGTTACTTCTCAGAGTATTGTATTGGACAGCTAGAGAGGAGCCCATTTTACGACTTAAAGAAAAACTTTGAGGTAGTTGAAGGCTGCTCAATTTATTGTAGCTTACACTGACATGGAAAGTACACACCCAGTTCCAACTACAAAAATCTGAAAAAAAAAAAGCAGCTAGAAAACTACTTTCCTGAACCAGAAATCTTATTTTTTATCTTATTTCAACCTTGCTAATGGTTAAAGTAATCTCATACATCATATAAATAATCATACCTGTTTGTTCAGGATACCTTTGCCATCAGTGTCAGCTAAGTCCCAAATCTAAAACAGAAAAAATCCAGACACAAAGTGTTCTACACCACTGAGAGGCAGCTGGCAAGTTGCCACTCTATTTAATAACACATTCTTTAATTAAAGTTCAGGTCTTAACTTTCCTGATAGCACTTATTTGTCACAACAAATTTAAATACTGTCGCAATTTCCACTATGTGCTACAGACATAGTAAAACAAGCAAGGATACTGGAGTTGGGAACTATTGGATAGCACAACTGAAAACACATTAGGGAAGATCATGTATCCTGTAGTACCACTAAGTGCTCTAATTTACACTGGATACTAACTGAAGCAAGAGACAGGCTAATTAAATAATTGTCATTAAATACCTTTCCAAGTACCAAATCTGTCAATCCAGACTTTTTCAAGAACACAGCTGCATCAGAAGCTAACACTCTTCCGGCATTAGTAGCGTCAACCTGGGAGGAGGAAAAAACCTCACATGACAATCTAGCTTTTGAATCGATGCGATCTCTTCAACACAGGCTCTCAAAGAACTGGCAAACAAGAATACTCGAGTTAACACAGTCACTTCAAGAACAATTTTCAGACTCTTTAAAAAAAAAAACTCCCTTTCTTTAAAAATAATGTTACATTAAAAGACATTTTGAACCAGCTGCTCTTGATTTCATAGCAGGCTTTGGAGGTTGATATACTGAAGTAACACTGCCAAATTTCAGAAATATTATGCGTATACCTCTAAGCATCTTCACATTGTGATTTGTTTTACAGCGCTCCAGAAAAACACACCATTATCTTCATCTATCAGTATGCAACTGAGACACGGAGAAAATAAGAATTTTGCCCAGATGACCCAGGTTGGGGCAGAAGCAAGGAAGGTAACCCAGGTCTCCCAAGTCACAAGCTTATTCTTACAGGTATCAGTGAAAATTTAGGTTAATTCCACTTCAAAACTGAGGAAAACACATTAATACATAGGCAAACCATCAAATGTCCACTATTGTATATTTCTAACTATCAATTACGCTTGGATTTCAAGTTCTCCAGTAGAAAGTTTCAAGGACAGACAAAGGCCCAAGAATTTCTCAAGTTCTGCAGTAGATGGGGAAGCTTGTTCACACTAGGCCACCATCTCAACCTATCTAATTAGCCCTTTGTAATCACCAGATTTTCTTCTTGATTTGCAAGGACAGAGAAATCCTTATGGGGGACAAACCACCCTTCTTTTTTTTTTTCCCAAGGGGTCATCAATTACTCCTGAGTTCTTCCTATTAAAAATATAATCTATTTTAATTGTTTTATACAGTCATCCCATTAGTATACATTTCCTTAAAAGCTTTCATATTATCCATGTTTGTAAAATAATGTACATTATGTACATGATACAAAATATTGCTATTGCAGAGTAGCTAACCCAGCAATTTTTTTTAAAAGCTGTATTTACAGCAATTAATACACCTTACTCTTGCTGGACCTGAATATAAAAGACAGGGGACAAATAAAATGTATATTATTAGAATTTATTTTATATATATAATATTTTATTTTTACATTATAAAGTAAAAAGAGTGGTATCCGCTGAGTGAAGCCGCAAGAACTCCATGCATTCTTCTGGTATTCTGTGACCTTTCATCCAAATTTCAGTCCTTACAGCATCCTGCAAGAACTTCTGGGGATACTCCCAGAGAGATACAAGTCTTACAGAAGGTTAACTGGACTACAAACACAAGAAATTCAGTTTCACTTGTAAAAAGAAATCAAGAACATATTAACACAGTATTTTGCAAGAATTTACTCCATTCCAGCCCGTTATAACTGTAAAGTTATAGATGTCACACATACCTGGCAGTTCACGAGCAAATTAGTAAGTCACCTTGCAACCACTGTGAAATTTATACTCGCATAGCTCAGACCTAAGTGTAATTTACTATAATAATGTATGTTAAAGTAGAACTATTTTCCTTGAACTTTGTTTACACATTGTTGGCCATGCTGAAGTCCACAGCAAAATAATGTTTGTTCTCTCAACAAGAACACACATACCTGCCGATAGAATTTTTCATACACAGGATTTGCACTTGAGAGCTGTAAAGGAGAGAGAGAGATAAAATTAACCTGAAAGATCTATATTTCAATTCACCTCTCCCTGGATAAAGATATAAAATACTTTTTACTGGTCTTCAAAGAAGCAGTAAGCATGTATAGAATTCTATTAATCCTGTAAAATGATTAGGACTATAACAGCTCCTCATGCTGTAGCTTTTAGAAGATTAACTTGATGTTTTGAAGTCAGGGATACTAACCACTATCAGATTACTGTCAGACAGGTCACCAGCATGAAACAAGAATTCTTAAGCAAGATCATTTACCGGCAGAAGAAGATACCTGAAACGATACAGGCTAGGAAGTGTTCTCTAATGACTACAATTCAAGATAATTTTATTTCATTCTCCACTGCATCATTTTTTATAATTCAGCATCATATGCAACTAGTATGTAAATTTTTCAGATATCCAATTAACTCCTGGATTCACAACTAAATCCATAGCAATGGTATCAAATTAAGAGAGACTACTGTTTTAACTAAGATTTTTGAAACCTGACTCCTTGCCAGATAACTTTGTCTTAACTCCACTGCCATCTACCAGACATTCACTGCTCACCTAAACTTGGGTGGACAAGATAAAACAGCTTCTTGTCAAAGGCCCTATCTTTATGAATTTCTTTTTAAACTGTTTTTAGAAACTCCAAAAAAGCCCAAGGCCCAGAACCACATAAAACATAATATTTTGGCCTATACCAAACATCCTTGCCCAAGAGATTCCCACGGAACGTCTTGCTACAGTTACCTCTCTTCCGCGATGTAAAAACAGGCTCAAAATTAGGTCCTGTTTTCATGAAGTGCTTGTTTCCTAAACCCAAGACTGGGTGCATTTATGCAGAGGACAACCCTAGTATTATGGTAGTGTGTCGCCCTCACAAACCCAGCTGGAACAACTGTGCATAATACAAGTCAATTACACAGTACATACTAAAACCAACCCCAAACCACGTAACTTGGAAAATCATCCAAAAATAGAATTCTGCCCCTTAAGAGGAATATTGTCTTATAACCCAGGACTTACAGACCTTTGTACAAACTAAATCCAACAAGGTAGCTTCTTCGGCTTTAAAATTCAGAAGTTTGCATTGAAATATAGAAACCAACAGTATTTTAGATGTTGACATTCATATAGTTGTAGAAAACACTTTACTACAGCACTTACAAATGGTGACAGCTTAAATAAAACCACATACATTTTCCTATAGCAACAGCTAATACAGTTGCTCTTCTGGCTAAGCACTTAGATGTTCACAGGTGCTGATTATCAAAGAGTATTATGAGGAGAACTTTGGTAGAAATCAGGTGTTTAGTGTGATCCTGTTCAACTATGGAAAACGTGCAGCATCACCAGAACATCCTGAGAGATAAGTTATAGAGAACAGCTAGAAATAACAGAACTTTCACTCAGACCTTGACATCTGCTTAATCAGCAAGTTTAGGTTGGATATTAGGAAAAATTTCTTCATGGAAAGGGCTGTGGGGCATTGGAACAGGCTGCCCGGGGCAGCGGTGGAGACACCGTCCCTGGAGGGGTTTCAAAGACGTATGGATGAGGTTTTTAGGGACATGGTTTAGAGGTGGACTTGGCGGTGTTGGGTTAACAGTTGGACTCAATGATCTTAAAGGTCTTTTCCAACCAAAATGATACTAAGATTTTAAGAGACACTTAAAGAAACATTGCTCCAGAGACACTAAATTTCTTCTAAGAGCTACACAGCACCTGCAATTCTCTAGTTGGTTTGGCCTTTTATTTTGGAGGGGTGGGGGCTGGTGAGCTTTTGTTTATTTATTGTAGGGTGGGTGAGAAATACCTCTCACACAGCCAGACATTAAAAATTAGACATGCTGGAAAACCATCATTAGTATTCACTGCAACACCTCCATTTATATAGTTTAACCTTGCTCTGACATTGCTCTGGTACCCAAAGACTTCTATGATTTCAGCCATCCACTAAGCAGGCACTTACACATCCCTTAAAATGGTCTGATGAAATACATGCATGTTTTGCCAGACCTCTGACTACGATAATGTCAACATAACCAACAATACTTTCAACCACTATACTGTATTTTCTTAACGAAACCTCCTCAAATGCTGCACGTACCAACTCAGATATGCTTTGAGTAACAATCTAGAGGGGTAGTTCTCCTAAACATTCGAGTATTTTGCCAAGTACTACTACATTATAAAGTAAAAATATAGGCACAGCATCAAATTAAAGGTATGAGCAGAAAACGAGAACAGAGCCGGCCAGTGTATACACTACAAGTATTAACTCTCATGCATCATCCCTCTTGCCCAATAGCACCCTTTGTTCTGCTAAATGTTTCATTATTACAGCCAAACCGATCATTGTCGCTCCTGGACAGGAAATATTGTGTTGAAGTCCTGCAATGAAAACACTGAGTGCAAAACAATCTTTCCATTCAGTACTTAGAGTACAAGCCAGTAATTTTTATTTGTTTCATTAGTGCCTCCAATATTCATTTTAACATCAGTATCACTGCAGTAACTGGAATTTCCTGTGACGTCAAATAGAATAATAATAGTAAAAAAGTTTCCCAGGCTATTTTACTAGTAACAGACTTGTTTTTCGTTCAAAGTGTGCCTCACAACAGGTACAAATATAGTCTTGGATATTCTTTTGGGATAAGAAGAAAAATATCTCTTGATATTTTTCAGTGTTTCACTGTAGAATTTACCTGGCAAAGTTGTTTTTAAGGGATTTGTAACAACCAATTGCAAAGAGTAAACTCAACTTGTTTTCAATTCAAAAAGGAGGGAGGGAGAAAAGGTCAGATTCCACAGCATACAAACCCAGAAACACATTATTACGATTCAATTTAAAAGTTTATAACTTCATAAGAGTAATGTCTGTTCCAGTAATAACAACCCTTGTTACAAATCTATGAACTTTAGAATACTAACCTAGGAAATAAAAAACACCTTCAGGGACACCTGCCCTTTTGATCTTCTGCTGTCAATCAAGCCTTTACATCCCCATGTTTACATCCCTCTGGCACATTCCTCTTTAGCTGTAATAATACTACCAGTCTCTCCACCCCATCCATCGTCAACCTTCCTTCACACAAAAAAATTAAAAAACAAACACGTAAAAAGCTGTCCATTGAGAAAAAACAACTTTCCCCTCCAACCCAAGTGAAATAAAAAGGGAGAAACAAGCTATTCTAGCTTGATTAAAATCCAAAATGTTTATCCTACCATGATGCAAACTCTAGGGTTCATTTAAGAGTTTCCAGGCCAAATGACAAAAATTTGGTCATAAATATTCTTCACACAATCAGTCAGCCAAAAAGCAGGTAAGTTTAAGGCAAACTGGTCTTCTTATAATGCCCTTTCCAAACAATAATCAACTTGTCTCTTTCCTCCGATTGCTTTACTGTCTCATCCAAAGTGTTTCATGCTTTCTACTGCTTTTCATTATATCATCAAGCATGTCTCCTACAACAATAACAAAATATTGACTATCAATTTGTATTCAAATATTCCCAAGTACTTCAAAATTCAGCACTTCCATTCCCATTGAGCAGCTGAAGCATGCACAAAAGCTCTGCCATCTCCTCTCTGCATAGATGTCTGTCACTGCATAATTAAGAATGGTTACATTTCATTTTCAAATTGCTACAGGAAACATCCACCACCTTCTAGTCAGTACTGAACAAAGCATGTGTAACATGAAAGGGTAGCTCCATGGCCTTTTTGGATGCAGCTACTAAAATGGTTGATGCATTATCAATAATAATTTTTTTTTTAAAGTTGTATCTGCTTTAGGAGCGACCGGTCTCCTCTAGACATGAGTTTAAACACATACACACATACTCAGATTTCCTCATGGCTCATGGAGGACAGAAAGAGGAACAACAGATCTCTCACTCCAGTAAAACGAACAAACTAAGATCTTCATTTTGATCTCTTGAAAAAATGCAAACAAAACACCACAAACACAACCACACAGCCACCTGAGGCTTCTGAGACTTGCAGCTGATTAGGATACAAATTGATATTACATGACTTCATCTTGTTTACCAACAAATAAGTTTACCACATTTTTCACAAAAAGCATTTCATCACATCAGGAAGACAAACACGAGAAGCTATCTTCCTGTTCTCCCTGAGTATTTCTTTACAGTCTTTCCCTGAACTGTGAGCTTCCCCCTCAATCGCACACAGGCAGTTTTTCAGAATAAACCATAAACCACAGATTCCATTTTCAAGAGCAACAATCCGTTTTTGAATGTTCATATTCTGCCAGCTTTCAACAAACATCTTCCCCACTCTTAACAGGCATTTTCTGCATCTTCAGTTTTCTGCTCCCTTGTCCCTAAATTTCTGAAATTAAACAATGAAGCCATCATCCTTGAAAGGTCAAAAATACAACTCTTCATGTTGGCTGTGGCTTAATTTGAGTTTTCCAGCAACAGATGACAGTTTTCGAGATAGGAACAGCTCCTTCTCACTGATGTTGCTGGCTTGTTTACAAACTAAAGGCAACCACAACAAAATATTCACTTGCTAGAAGTTTCCTTAGAAGCTCCCTATTCCATTCACAGTTATGCTCAGACTCAGACACTTAGCCAGCAAATGCAAGTGGCAACAAGATGTTGCAGAATAGGTTCAAAATGGGGAGAATAAAGATACTTCTGATTATTATTAAATTGGGGAGAGGAGGTGGAGATAATCACCTTCATTTTGCAACATTCTTTCAAGCATATTTGGTGTAATAAATTTCACTACAGTTCCAGGGTCCTGAAATATTTTTACTAAGCAGCCAAGAGAATAGAATTAGCACAAAAAAGTTTCAAATTAGTTAACTAGAGCTTTGATATGCAAACAAAGGATGCCCAACCAGCTCATTCACTGCAGCTGCAGAGTCATCTGAGAACACCCAAGTCTCATTTGGAAATACCCAACTTCCCAGCCCTGTTAAATCCCAGTCAAACCAAACAGGGAAGGAGAAAAGAAAATTTGACACAATTGTGAGCTTGACTGAAGGTTAATTTGTCCTTAATTCTCTGCATGTGGTTTACAGCAGAAAGTACCTCTCTGCATACTTTTTATTGCTGGCATTAGTAACTGATCTAAAAGCAGCTGGTAACTGTACCCCTGCCCCGTACTGTCATTTTCACTTCCTCATGCTCATGGAAACAGATTTAGAACACTCGGCAATTTGTTGTGACTTTTCATAACGTTGACGTTCCAAAAGGTAGAATCCACACTGAAGAAATTATCTTTAGGCTTGCTTGACTTTCTAAGATGATTCTCATGCAATGTAAGAAAAAAAACAAAAACAAACAAACAAAACCACACACACACAAAAAAATGAAATCCCCACACAAATGGTCAACAACGACAGAAATAGCTTCCTCTATTTCACCACTGATGACAGCTGTAGTCACAATGGTTTTGAGGATACTAACAATTTTTCTGCTTCTGTCAACATTATCAACATTTGTATTTAGTCCCCCTTCCCATGTGACAAAAAAGTAAATAAATTCTACAATGAAAGGATTACACAGCCTGTAAGCAATAATGTCTTGCTGTAGAACACACCAGAGCAGACACTCCTGCCCTCTCCCCAAATAAAGGCCCGGAACAGCCCGTGCCTTTAGACCAGCAGATTTGAAGACCGGTGGTCTATGAAAATTGCTTTCCTCTACAGAAAGGAGATATTTTAAACATTCTTTTGCTTTTAGGCTGTTTAAAAAGCCACAGTAAAGGCTAACCTGCCATTTTGTAATATTAAAGCAAGTTTTCACAGAATATACTATACTTCATAACTATGTACCCTTAAAGACACATTTATTCTCTGCGTATATTTGAAGTTCATCTTTCCATTGCACTGTCCTCTCCTTGAAATACTTGATGATTTTCTCAAAAATCAACTACGTAAGTAGCTGCAAATTGAGTAGTCTTGCTGCCACCTTTGTAAACTTACTTATACATGCTTAAGTGATTCACGCTTATTTACCAGCTTTACTTTCTGTAAATGGGACAATTTATTATTGGACTGAAGCATCCCAAGCCAGGAGCATGTGCACCAACAGGTTTGTGTTAGGTAGAAATCCAAATTTCTCATGTCACTGCTAAATGAAACAAAAAAGTACCAAACGGTGCAGTTTATTTGCTATCAAATCTCTAGGGAATAAAAGGCAATCTTAAGAGTATGAAGCAGTTCCAAAACCATCAGGGAAAAATGCAAGCAACAAAGATATCAGCAAAGTGAAATCGCCAAATGGTAAAGAATAATTTCGGTTGGAAGTGACCCTCAGGATCAAGTCCAACCATAACCTAACTCTAGCACTAAACCATATCCCTAAGAACCTTGTCGAAACACCTTTTAAACCCCTCTGGGGATGGTGACTCCACCACTTCCCTGGGCAGCCTGTTCCAACGTCTGAAGATTGGTGCCAAGATTCTCCAAGTTTTAAGATCATCTCCTGCAAAGCTCTTCATTATTAGCATGCAAAAGCACTGGGGTCCACCAAAAAAAAAAAAAAAAAAAGCCAAATTACCTCCAACCAGTATCTTCAAAGTTAATTTTCTGTTAAAAGATGGAATTAACCTCTTCCGAGTCCACCTTCTCGCACAGTGCCCCCCAACCCGTGCCCTCCCGACCCCGCGGTCAGTCCCAGGCAGCGGGTACCTGACCCAGGGCGGTCGCGTTTCCAACCCCCAGCGAGCGCTCCGCTCCCAGTTCACCACCTGCCTTCGAAATTCACGGGGCGGGTTTTTCGGTTGTTTAAACCAGGCGCTCTGTGTGTTTTATAAAAGACAAAAGACCAACCGCGGCCACAGCCGCCGCAGCTCTGCGGCCGCTCCGCAGGCCGGGTCCTCCCGTCCCGGCCCCGGGCAGAGGCACCTGCAGCTGGGAGGGATCTGGTTTCACGGCCGCCCCCGCGCTCCCTCACGCACACCGCGGCCCCGCCGACACCTGACAGCGGCCGTTAGCGCGGCGGGCAGGGCTGAGGGGCGGCGGCGGCCACACAAAGGCGCGCAGCCCTGCAGGGAGCACCGCGCCGCTCCCCACCAGCGCCGAGGCGGCCCCGCCACCCGCCTCAGAAGCGGGTCAGCCCCGGGCCCCTGTGTTATCCCCCGCCCCCCCGGGTAGGCGCCCAGGCCTCAGAGCGCATCGGCTGCAGGAGGCGAGCGGCGGGCAGGGGCGGGGAGCCCTCTCGCCGTCCAGAGGCCGGCGGAAGGTACCTGTGTCAGGGAGAGGTGGGCGGCCATGCTGCTTCCATCATGCCCCGGCTGGGCCGCAGGAAGGACGCGCCGCGGGCCCGGCACTCACGGCCCAACTTCGGCAACTTCCCCAGCCGGCGCCGGAGAAAACCCGGCACCGGATCTCCGGCGGCCGGAGCCTCCCCCTCCACCATACGGCAGCGGAAGCCGCAGACAAAACCAGGCGCCGGAGCGCGCTCGTCGGAGCTCACTAAAGACAGCTGCAACAAAAACGCGGAGACGGAGTTTTTGGCCTGACATGGCGGCCAACGTCTCTGCTCCCAGCTGCAAACCTTTTCCTTACCTTCTTCGTTGGCCCTGCTTCTGCTGCAAATGCTTCAAGCATTTTGAACGGTTGCAGTCTCCTAGTTTAGTCATGACACAGGTAGGGGAAGTCCCAGAACAGGAGGTGCATCAGGTCTGGGTTCAGTTGCAACACAATTCAGTGAGGCCAGCAGGATGTACTGATTATTGTGGCCTCCGGCCTCTTTCCCCCAGATCTCACTGCTCACAGAAATTATATGCCCACCCAGACAACTGCTGGTTGTATACATCCACCTCCCCATCAGCCTGTTTGTTCACCAGCATGGGGAACAGTGGGTCCTATAGTGGGGGAAAAGCAGAAAGGGGACAAGCAACCCTTCGGACAGGAAGAACCAGGAGACAACAAACGCAGGCGATGAGAGAAAGAGTAGCAAGCTGGAATGGGAAGCCAACCGCACCCATTCTCCTAAGGCATGAGAAACAATTGTGTACAGACTGGCTGAAAGTAATGTTCATGTCACCACCTATTTTCCTGCTCTTTCGCAGGTTCAGGGCTCCAGCTTCACCCAGGAAAACCTTCCTCTGTCGCAACAGAGCCAGGGAACAAGAAAGCACTAACTCCTGTACCTGCGCACTCGCACCACTGGATATTGCAACTACTATTTTGAGCTCTTTACACAACCACATCACACATCAGTCACTGAGGGTGGGGAGAAAACAGTCCTGTTTTTTTACTTTACCCTAAGACGGCTCGGGCACAAATTTAAACTTGAAATACACATTTGTGCTAACAAAACGAAATTACCTGGAGTAATACTTGATTATTAGAAAGGTTTCAAAATTTGTCTGCCTTTTTTTCTTTCAATTCTCCCCCACTTGGCATTTTTTTTCTCCTCCAGCTCAGTTTCGTGCTTGTGCTAATGCTCACACCCCCACCTCTGTATCCTCCTGTCCCTCCGCTGGCAGTCACTCTGAGCTGCTATTTCTCGTCATCTCTCAGGAAGCAGGTGGGATCCCTCCTTCCCACCCATTTTCTCATAGAGGTTTTATAGAAGCTCTGCTTCACTGACCCTTTTCTCAGTCATTGTTTCAGCAAGAAAAAGAAGATATGGAGGACAAAAATAATATAAAAGCCAAACAGAATAGATATAAAAATATTCACACTGTTCACAGGCTCCACCTCATGCTCGTTTCTTCCTAAGTGAAATCCCTGGAAAAAACACAGACTATTATACTTCTAGGTTGATTTTTTTTCTCCTTTGATTAAAATAGGAGTAATATCCCACAACAATACCCGGGAATTAAACCAGAAGATTGTAAAACTACAGCTGGTTCTCCCGAGGACACCAGTATTTGAGCCTGTCAGTGTCTGGGAGGGCCCGCCCAAGTAGAGATTTGGAGCGCCCAGGTTTTTATTTGTTGCCATGATCCTGTGTGGATGCCCCTTCCTCTGTCCGTTGTTTTTTCTCTTCTCTCGGTGTCCTCTCCCTGGCTGAGGAGAACAGCTGGAGCTTGGCAGGCTGGTGGCCCCTCAGGAGAGAGGTTACGCCCAGGCTGATGTGTTCTCATCGCAAATAGAACGAAAATGCAGAACAGGGTAATGGGACCTGGCTCTGGAGTTAGAGGCTTGATGCCAAGAGCTGCTGCAAGCAGGATTTTGTGAGCAGGCTGACTCAGCAGATGTGTTCTTGCTGCTGGTCCCTCTCTCTCTGCTGGGTATTGCATCAAGTGTTTCCCATCTGGTCCAGGACTAGACCCACAGCTGCAGCAAAGCTACTGAAATAAGGATGTGAAGGAACACCGGGAACTTGTAAAGGCCCTTGTCTCTCCCAAGAGTCCTTCATGCAGGGCAGCCTCATGCAGAGCACAATTAACTGTCCCATGTCCCCTCTGGGCAGAATGTGCTGTCCAGAAGGTACGCCTGCTCTGGCCCAATGACTGCCCCTGCGGGCCTGACCTTCCTGGAGCCTCTGGGCTGGAAAAGAAACACAAAAAATGCACCATTTTGGTCCCTTGAACTGTGATGTGCACAAGAGACTGCTGCTGCAGAGAGCATCTTCATGCTGCTGTTGAGCTCTCCTGAGCAGCAGGAGCAGACTATGAGTTGTACCTGCTGTTTGGGAACTAGTGGGCAGTGCCAGATACGTGGTTACGTACCTTCACACCCCGGCCACGCTTATGGTGCATTTGGCTTCTCAGAGAGGTGGACAGGTGTTCAAAACATGTGGTCATCATACATGACCACTCTGCCCAGAGTCAGAGTGCAAGAATCACTCCAAGGTAATCACTGTGGCCTCTGTAAATTATAACGAGTTCCATCCATGAACACTGGATTGGTGCGGTCATGTAGATCTTTGCTATTGTTGAGCATTCTCCTACAGGCAAACATTATCCTGGATCCCTCCAACCATCTGAGATAAAACAACTATGTCGCGGCCTCCAACATCTCTGTAATAATCACAACAGCAATAATTACAACCTGTGGTACAGCAGATCTCTATGAACCTGGAATGACAGCTCCCAAAAGGAAACAGCTGTCTGCTTCTAAGTTGGAATTGAAGTGTCATGACCTGACGTGGGGTCATAAAACTGGACTTCATACTTATTTTCTGTCAAGAGAAAAATTAAGGCTACTAAATCTACCCAAAACCGTTAGCGGGCCTGCAAAACAGTGGCCTCCACCTGACTTCTTGGGTTGCCGCAAGCAGCTCACTGGGGCTTGGCTGAGGTGGAAGAGCTCCTGAAATCTGGAAACGGAGAGGTTAGTAAATGTGCCTCTCCCTTGATCGGCTTCTCAGTGGAAACTCTGTGTTTTTGTCTCTCCCTTTGCTGAATTCTTGGGCCCTTTGCAGTACCTGCTGCACTGACAATTGTGTAGCTCTCGAAGAGGTGGTGGGATTATGTGCTGGGTTTTTGGGAAAGCTTAAGAACATAAGAAAGTCAAAAGGTCAACAAACTAGGTAAAAACTTAATTTAGCGGTTTCATTTTATATCTTCTCACAGTCAACATGAATTCTCCTGCAGGAAACCTGTTTTTCTGTAATCTGCTCTGTCATAACTGATATATGTTGATCTGTTTGTCATGAGATTCTCTAGTATGGGACACTTTTAATACCAAAAGGACACAGAGAACAGTATTAGCCTGCTATTATTTGTAAGTATAATAGGATTTTCTATGATTCTAAGTACTGACATTTTGGCAAATGGGTACCATATCTATGTTCTTTATTGTTTCTTCAAAAGTACAATGCACAAAGTTAAGTCTACACTGGACAAACAAGTGACTACCAATAAATCAAAACCAGCCAAATGGCTTGTGAAGAACGGGGCTTGCACCGGTGCAGCTACAAAAGCCACAACATTACCGTTTTGGTGCCATTGTAAGATACTGCATAAGCCTATAAAGTGATTTGTTCTAGTATAGTTGACTTGAATTTGAAACCTGTGCTACAGCAAGAGAACGTAGAAAGGCCTTACACAAGTCAGAGTCAGCCACTAAGGACCTCTGTGTTTGATATGTCTTATGACCGCCAAATATCTGTCTTCGTAAAGCTAATAACATTTTAATCATATCCCGTGGTCTCCCTGGAAATAACATCTTAAGTGTCCATCGCTTCCTTTATTATAGCTTTGTTTACATCATGCATCAGCACACAGGAAGCCCATTATTTTTTTTTTCCAAAACAACACACAGGCATTTAGTATGACTTGTTCTGCTCGTTCTAGGAAACGTATTGTTATAATCCACAAACACGTGGGAGGATGACTAGAGGAATGACTCACTCCTGCCTCCTGCATACCTGGACAAGAAATGATGTACTCAGCTTTCTGGAAATGCAGCACAAAGCAGATTAGTAGCTCCAGTACCACAGGTACAGAATTAAGGACTTAAATGTCAGAAGGATTAAAAAATTCTGAGTTTTACAGAACAAAATGAACCATATGCACGAGCACACAAAATCTTGCCCCCCCCCAAAAAAAATTACTATTTCGCGATCAAAGAATGAAACCCAAGGGAACAGACTCGCAGGTCTGTATATTCGCCACCTTTTTAGCGGTGCAGCTGTCGTATTTTACCTGTATATCCGCCACATTATTAGCGGTGCAGCTGTCGTATTTTATATGTATATTTGCCACATTATTAGCGGTGCAGCTACCATTTTTTACCTGTATATTCATCACATTTTTTGTGGTGCACATACTGTATTTTACCTCTATATTCGCCACATTATTAGTGGTTTAAGTATTGTATTTTACCTGTATATTCACTACATTTTTAGCGGTGCAGCTACTGTGTTTTACCTGAGTATTTGGCACTTTTTTAGTGGTGCAGCTACCGTATTTTACCTGTATATTCGCCACAGTTTTAGTGGTTCACATACCATATTTTACCTGTATAGTTGACACATTTTTTGCAGTGCAGCTACTGTATTTTACCTGTATAGTCGACACATTTTTAGGAGTTGTGATTTCTGAAACAATTTGGAAGACAACTTCATGGCTACCAAACTTAAATTGCTATAAAATCTATTTGCAATCGCGATACACATTTTTGTAATTTGCATTCTAGCCTGCCTTTCAATTCACTGTTTTAGTGGTGCAGTGATATCTGTTTCCAACTCCACTGCAGAAATTATAGAATCTAATAATTACAAGGCATGTATTATAAGAACAAGTCTCAAGAAAAGAGGGGATTTGATAAGAAGGACAAAAATATTTTAGAAACCCCTAAGTCAAATGTAGCAAGACTGGGCCTAATGTAACAGAAACCTGACAGAGAAACAACAGCTCTGTGGCCACTGGACATGAAGCAAAGCGGGATGTCCTTGGCTGGCAAGCTGGGAAAGCGGAATGATCCGCTAAATGGAACTACTTGAGCTGCTTGTCTTTTGCTGAGCAGCAGCACAGAATGGCAATGTGCATGCTCAAGAAATCAGGTCAAGAAACTGACACTGGGGGCACCAGGTTGCAAAGACCCTGGGGACCGCGAGAGACCCTTGGTGGAGACTCTGAAATACCAAAGATGTTCTGCCAGCAAAGGGTGGGGTTGTGAAAATAATTAATGTTTAATGCGTTGACTAAACAGCAGAAACGAATGAATGTGCAATAGGTGTATGTGGTAAATACCAAGAAGTGCGAATCACACGCATACTTGATTAGAGGAGCGATCCTCTGAGCATCTGGCGCGCTGTAATGAAAGTTCTGCTTATTAACACTTTAAAAACTGCCTTAAAGAGTCTTTTTGCCGAGTTTTTGGTATCAATTGGGATCTTTTGGTATCTAAACCTTTGAGCAGGGCAGGGGAAAACATCTGTGAAGTTCCTGCTAAAAAAGTCTGAGTGTTGAAGCATGAATGTGGGACAGATCACGTTCAGACGCTTTACTCCTGATTCAGAGAGCACAGCAGAACATTTCTCTGCCTTTCACCGTCTGCAATGGCGTGTTTGTGCAGAACCCGTCGCTGCACATCCCTGTTCCGCTGTTCCGGTCACGGCCACTCCCGCAACCCCTGTGCGGGGTTTTCTCTTCAAAGCCCTCACGGGGCGGGGCCTCGGCCGCGCGCGGAGCAGCCGCTGTTCTTGCGCTGGGCGGGGCGGCCGTGGCGCAGCCGCGCATGGTTCGGGGCTGCTCCGCGCCGCGTGAGCGGGGAGCAGATGCCCAGCTACACCCCGGCGCTGTTGCAGACGGGGGGCAGCACCGGCGGCTGCAGCGGCGGCTGCTCCAGCTGCTCCAGCTGCTCCAGCTGCTCCAGCTGCTCCAGCGGCGGGGCCGGGCCGGGCCGGGCCGGGCGGCTCCTGCAGTGGAGCCCTCGCTGCCGGCGGGGCTGCCGGGGCGAAGCCGCCGGTTCCCGGCTGAGGAGACGGGGCGGCGGCTCTGCCATCTCCCTCCGGGGCTCTGTCCCTTTTTTACCCAGCTGCCTCTCAGCTTGTCGGTTCCAAGCACCGGCACAGCTCCTCTGTTGTAACAATGGTAGTCGTTTCTTGCAAATATTTAACTAATTATTTTTCTTTACTAAGTATCGCAGTATCCGAGTTGCCTGCTGGGGTCAACAAACTGGTCTGAATTGCAGTACGATATTTGCTTTACTGGAGATGTGAACCACGTTCAGCTGGTTATGGAGTTTTGGTTTTATGATTGTTTTTTGGCTGGCTTCTTCTGGAGGTGTTCGGTTTTCTTGGCTTGCCCTTTGCAATGGCTTTAAAGGCCGTTACCCGGGACGTGTTGAGATGTTGTGATCCCGCAGCTGCAGGTGCCGCCCCGTGCGTGCAGCTGGTCCGCGAGTTCGAGACCCCTCAACGGCTCCTGTGCCCCGAGTGGGGGCTTCAGCCCGCTCAGCAAACCTGGGCCTGCTCGCGAAGCCTGGCTTGTCAGACAGGAAAAAATCGTTCAAATTATATTTTTTTTTCAATGGAGCAACTATAAAAAGAATTAGAAATTCTTCTAATGCTTGTTGAAATGTATTCTGAGGTACATACATGTCCATTAGGCATAAGTTTGGAACAGGTAACATGTTCTCAGGTAATGTGCATTATCAGTCACAAGTTCTAAAAAAAAAAAAAAACAACAAAAAAGGCAACAAACCTCTTAGATTGCTAATATGAGTATGGCATTATTTATGTGTTAAATGTTGGTTTTAAAAAATACCTGCAGGTGGTTTGGTTTATATGGTCTTTAAATTATGTTTTTCCCCATGTTAAACCAGATTCAGTACACTCTAAGATAATGGCAAAGTTTCTATTGCCAAACTTTGAATTAACTCATTCAAAAATCTACATGGATGCTATTTGGATTTGTATGTCTCTTAATACCTGAAATTTTTTAAGTTTTAAGCATCTCAGCATTCCATTCCTCCTTCCTGTTCAACTCTTATTCTTTCTGACCATTAATGCTGCTCCCTGTCCCATTGTTTCTCGCTGTATCCCTGTGTCCTGCTCCCTACCCACAGTCATATTCTTCCCTGTCCTGTTGGCCATCCCAGGTTTCTTCCTCCATCTCCATCCTCCCTCCATCTCTCGGTCCTGCTCCCTACCCACCCCTGTTCCTGTTTCTCTGCCCTTCTCCTTGTCTTTCTCCTCATTTCTCTGTCCTGTTCCCTCTTAGTTTTTGTTTCTCTGTCGCTCTGCCCTGCTCCCTGTCACTGCGTCTCCTCCTTCCTGTCTCTGTCCCGCAGCCCGGCGCCCACTTCTCCTTTGTCTGTCTCTCCCGCTGCCCGTTCTAGGTTTTTTCCCACCATCTCTGTCTCCTGCTCCTTGTCTCTCATTTTGGCCTCTTCTTCCCTTTGCCCTGCTCCCTGGCCCTTTTGCCTCTCTCTCTGTGTCACCTTGTCTTGCTCCCTGTCCCTATCTTTCTCTGGCAAGCTGATCTGCTCCTTACCCTCCTTTTCAAAGGAATCACAAAATCATTTTGTTGGAAAAGATAACTGCAATTTAAAATATCTTTACCCTTTGAAGAAACAGCCTGGAAAAGATAATTTTTTTTTTTTTTCCAGTGGGGCGGTTCACGAGGACGGATGGGCTGCTGGGCTCTTCAATGACAGCATCCAGGGCGAGGAAGGAAATCTTGGCTATACTTGGGTGATATCTGTGTCTGTGTTCTGTGTGTATCTGGGAAAATGTGTTCTAGGGAACTCAGACTGCCAATGAGTCAAAAATGGCCTGGTTATCCAAAAAACGCAAACGCTCCAGTGGCCGTATCAACAGCTGTACTGAAGATGGTGCAAAATACTTTTTTCTGCACTCAGCTGTAGCCTTCGCAAGAAAAAAGGAAGTGTCAGATTCCTATCCAGCCTTGTTCTGAAGGGCTTTTCCTCTTTCAGCTGGATGTCTGCTGCCACCGTTTCACCGCGGTTGCCCCGTCTTCTGCTACAGAAGTACCAGACAGACAGAAGGAATCCAGAGCGGTCTGCCCGTACAAGGTACGGCTGGGACGCGTGTCTGCCTTTTTCCTAAGGTACTTGTAGAGTGGACTTTAAAGTTAACATTAAGAATGCACCGACTCTCCTTCTATATTTTTAATATGAAATATGTTACCAGGAGTACTAAAAATAAGGTCTGTTCCGGAGCACGGTACACCTGTGCAGAGCTCACCTCCTTCTGGTTATTTTCTCTTCCTGAAAGCGTAATCTTCTGTTTCTGTGGGCTTACTATTGAATGATACAGTGGAAATGATTTTGTACTAAAAGAGGAAAGGAAGTGTTTGTAAGAGTTCAGATGTCCAGAAGAAACAGCCTGATTCAATGACAAATGCTTTGTTCTTTTTCACTCAATAGGTTTTTAAAATATCTTAGAATAGTACTCAAAAAGCTGACAGAGATACAGGCACCTGGGCAAATCGGTTTTGTTCTGCGCGTTTGCCAAGTGTTCCCAAGAAGCACTTTCAGCCTCGTAACTGGTGGCGGTGAGTCCATGTGTGGTTTGGATGAGTTATTGTTTCAATAGTGACTTTTTTCTCTTAACCTACAGTGTGTAGTTCTGACTTCAGTTGATAAGAAATCTTCCAAAACGGCAGCATTCCTCGTTCCAAGAAGCTGCATTTTATGAACCTGCCCTCCGAATGGATCTTCCCAGGTGATGTAGTGGGCAGTGGCCTCATCAACAACAGGACTGTTCATTTTCTTTGAAACAACCAACCAAAGTCCATTTCCTTCCGCAGAGCCCAGCACAGCAGGCCTGGCAAAGGTTGGTGGCACCGCTGGGCTTTGGGTTCCCGGTTGCGACAGTCGAGCTGTCACGGTCACAGAAACGTGTTCCCCTGTGTGCTGCAGTGCAGCCAAAAGTGTTCGTGAGTCTCACGCTCCTTTTTCGTAGCCTTATGCTGCACTGCAGGAATGGGGATATTTATTTATTTTTTAAAGTAAACCCATGTCTTCTATCTCACTGATTTTCCTATCAATGAAACTTAAAGCAAATGGTCTAATTTACATGTTGACTTCCATAGTTAAGAGTAATTGTTAAGTAGGTGCAGCATATAATTTATTAGGTGTACTTAAGCAGATGGGTATTTGTTCTAAAAACTGAAAAAGAGAGGCAACTGGATGCGATGAGTGTTTCCCCAATATCTGACAGCGTGCTCTGACGTACTTTGTTTCTGTCTGGCTCTCAGTGGCGCTTTTCCCTGGCAGGTCGGGGTGTCCCTCGTGCTTGAGCCGTGCAGCTGGCCACGTGTCACTGCTCATCGTGCCACACGCCAAGTGTGAATCGATAGCTCTGTCTAAATATACATAAATGTAATAATATGATTGTAACAATATGCCAACATCTGCAAGTCTAGAAAGATATTTGTGTCCAAAGAGAAGGCTAAACAGGTGCGTAAGTATAAATGGATATTCTAGATAATAAGTGGTGATATATATAAGCATAAACAGATATTCTGTATAAGTTTAAGCAGATATATACATGTAAATGCATACGCAAGTGTGTAGATGTCTAAGTAGATATACATTACAGTGGAAATAGATGATATATATGAATCAAATATATTCCCTAAATACATACGTATGTGTAAAAAGAGACATAGGAGTCAATGTCAGTGATGTACAAGGTTTTTAAAATGCAAAGAAATTCTGTTTATAGAAAGGATTAAAAAACTCATCCTTACCCGGAAATGTCTCTGGCGGGTGCACTTGAGGGAAAGGCCTGAGCTGCCCCCAGGGAGCAGAACGGCACCCGCACCTGGTCAGCGGTGGGAGCAGGGGCTGGGGGGCTCTGTGTGCGAGCCAGACGCTTCGTTCCATAACTGCGGCAGCCGGGGAGCTGCTGCGAGCTCTCTGCTGAGTGACTGACTGTGTGGTGATGGTTTTTACTACTCACAGGGCACTGGGCAAGCCCAGTTTAGTTTTCTTGTAATCTAACTTAAGTAAAAGCGTACTGAATAGAATTAATCACCCGACTTACAAGGCTGTGTGTCGTCTTTGTGTTTGTGGGTTTTTTTTTTTTTTTTGAATACGCTCTCTGCTTCATGTTGCTGGGAAAACCGTGTGCTGTAAAGTTCTGCTCATATTTACCAAAAGCAGCTGCAGGTTACACTGGACATCTGTGAGATCAGGTGTGGTTTGTACTTCGCAGGGAAAGAAACAGAAAACAGGAAAAGAAATAGAACGAGAATTAATAGAAGTAGAAATAATAGAAATAGATGGGGTCGAATAGAAACAGAACAGAGCAGAGCGTCGTGCCGGATATGCAAATCTCCTCGGGGCTTGGGCAGGGAGGTGAGTAGGCGGGGAGAATGCAAATTGAGATTCGAAGCCTGCAAATCAGATTGCGAGAGATAAGAGGAGGGGCGGGGCGCGTGGGAACGACAGGCGGGGCGAGGATGGGGCGGAGAAATGCAAATCAGAGGCGTGGCTACGCAAATAGGGCACTAGAGAGCTCGAACGGGCCGCCGGGAGGTTCCGCCGAGGAGGGTTCTCTGGGTGGGCTGGTTCTCTAGAGCGGATTTTCTGTTCCGCGTTGTCCCGGGTGACTCGTTTGCTGTGGGTGATCCCGGGTGGTCACCCCGGTGCAGGTCACCCCCGCACACACGCGCACGTTCAGCCCCGGTTCCGCGCATGCGCGGTGGCGCCCCGGTGCTCCCGCGGTGCACCGGCCGCCGGGTGTCGCTGGTGCTGCCGCCCGGTGGCCACAGCGCGGTACTGCAGCCCGGCGCGGGGAGTGCGGCATCGGGCTCAAACCAGAGCTCAAGCCCTGCGCTTGTGGGACGGCCTAGTAGAGCTGGGCTTCGGTTTGGAGGAGTTTTAATGCACGTGTTAAATTCCAGAGGAAAACTTTGTCTAGTCAGTTAATTGATACGGTTTTAGTGGCATGTTTTACATGTTAATATACAAAGCAGGGTTACAGTGTTCTGTAACATGCATAGGAGGACGTATATTTAAGACAATTCTAGATGTAAACAAGCATTATGGTTCTTATTGGGATATTTTGGCATCTAAACTCTTAAATGGGGGAAAACGTGTGAAGCTCCTGCTAGAACCACTGCAGAGTGGTGAAGAATGAATGTGGGACAGATCACGTTTAGATGCTTCACTCCTGTCACTTTCAGTCCATAAAGAAGCCAAATAACATGTTTGTGATTTATAAACGTTACTTTAATGTTCATGGTTTTTGCAGGTCACACATCCCAGGGTCTCAGCTGCTGCAGTTCACATAATGTACAGTGAACAGGAGGCGCTGGGTGTCCCCAAAGCGCGCTTCAAATCTGTAGGGTACTCTTACCTGGAACCCTCATTTGACATTTACCATCTTTGGTTTTCTGAGTGTATTCAACTAAGTAGTAGTTTATTTTTAATGCATCATATTCAATTTATGTTAAAACACTTTCTTTCTAATCTGTGAAAGTATGCAACGTGACTCAATATGTTTGAATTGTAATTATTTGCCAGGTGACACGTAGAGGAAATAATCTTTATTATGATAGTGATGTTTTTGTCAAGGATTTTGCTAAGAAAAGCGAATTTCTCAGATTAAATGGGTAGAAGTCAGCCAATACCTTTTTCAAGGAATGTGAGTTTGTCTCTACCTCTGTGACTAGTTGGAAGTATTCAGGTGTACATAATGTATACATTAAAAACAAATAAAGGCATCACTGATGTTCTGTTGTTGTGTATGGGTGTTTTTTCCTGTTGCTTCATAGTGGTCCAGACAAACTAAACAGAACACAACAGCAGAGTATGAGTCAGTGCACCTGGAGCTGGATCGTGTCATCTTGATCTTTATCACAAGAGACGTGTGATTCAATCACACTAAAAGAATATTACCAAATTGATATATGTCCACCTGTAAAATAATCGCTACACGCTTCGGTACAGTCTGTATAGTTATGACAACATAATTTAGATAGCAGCAATTTTTAACCTGTTTTTTCCCTGGTAAATAATTTGTGAAGATAGAATGGAAGAAAAAGATTAACAAAAGTTCATTAAAAAAAAATAGATTTTGTTATGATTTCCATTCAATTTCTGATCTGTTTACTTTTGTTTTACAGTTATCTCAAAATTCCTGGATACAGAGCAACTACTTTCCATTTCGGCACAGGTTCCAAAGCAGGATAAGGTATGTTTCAAAATGCACCTTAGATGAGCAGTTACCTGGCTATATATAAGTGTGGCACCTATGCATGATATGGTAGGAAAAAGACTGCGCCTTACAAAGACACGGACTAATGTTGTCATAGTCTGAGAGTGTATCTTATTGTACAGCAGCAGGAGATTCTATAGGAAAACATTAGAAACATTTGGGTTTGCTTCAATATCATGTTTATCTTAATTTATACAAACTGACTGCAAAAGCTGTTGACTTTTTCATCACTCCCCACTCTCATTCTCTGTAAATGTTCATCCTGTTTGACAGTACCAGGATGAGAGAGGAATTTTCTTCACATCAGCATAAAAAGAAAAAGTGTTAACAGACATTTACTCTCTTATTTTTGGAGGTTAATACAATTTTTAATAGCCAAAAGAAAATTAGGCATCTTTCTTACTAGAAATTAAATACTTTCTTAGCTTTTAGGTAAGACAAATTAAGATAAATCAGTCTTTATTGTCTAGAAAGATCATTTTGAAAATGGTTCTTAAGAAGCACTCTTGACCTGGCTCGGCTGTGCTTGTAATGCAGATAAACCTGTATCGATCACTGAGTCAGCTGTGTGAACACGCGAGGTCAGCGATGGGACGTGGCTGTCGGTTCCCGTGACACAGACGCTGCACGAGCCAAGCGCAGGTTTTTTGTGCAGATGTTCCGTGTTCCCCCCGCACAGCACCGGACAGAAAACGAAGCACGTCCTGGCAGAGCATCAGCCAGAACAGTGTCTGGCAGCCCCTTCTGCGGGCGGTTCTCGCCTCGGCCCGTGCTTTTCTGCTGGGCTGTGAATGCAAGGAGCAGCAATGTAGTGAAGAACTGATTCCTGTGAAGTTTTCCCAGGGTCCTGTCTTAGGGATTAAAAGAGTGCCCTGCTCTTATCTGTCACCTTCAATCACATGTCTTACCAGGTGCACCAAAATGAAATGTGGATAAAAGCGCTTATTGCTAAAAGCATAAATAGACAATAGAGCTATAAATGCTTATAACAAGATAGTTTCCTTGAAGGACAAGCAATAGTTGGTGTGTTGATGTTAAAGCTTCATCAGGAAGGCATTTTCTTGCTCAGCGCAGGTTCAGTCTGTGAGCGCGTTGTGCCCCGTGTTGCAGCCCCTGGAGCCTCAGGAGCTGGTGAACAGGGGAGGCTCCGTCACAGAGCGCCCGGGAGAGCTACTGAATGTTCTTCAGGTTCATGTTCCTTACAACCCCCTCTTTCCCCCTCAGGATTTATAGAGAATTTCACCTCTGAAGTCTTCTGGGAGCTGGAGACAGACAGAATCTTTGCCTTGAAAATCACTCCAGTGATCACTTCAGGATCTTTCAGAGAGAGATTTTGTTCATCAGACCTTGTCTTGTATATTGATCTGTACGTTAACACGTGCACTACAAATATCAAACCAAGATAAACACGTGTAGCTCACTACTGGATCTGGGTTAGACCAGACACAGCAGTAACTGCTGTGCGCCTGAGGCAGCGGAACCTCAGCTTTTTTCTACCAAGCATATTGTAACCGTTCCATTATAAGTTGCATTTGCCTGCTGTACCTGAGTAGGATATTTCTGCCAATGCGTTGGAGGCTTCTGCTTGCCTGTGTTCGTGCTGGTGTGCCAGCATCCTAGGGACTTACAACTTTGTCACCTCTCCGTGTCTTCTCGCGGGCTGACTTGACTGCTTACTCAATGACTTATCTAATGCCAGTTAAAGCAATCAGGTACAGGCTCGGTCAAGGTTGTAGTAAATACAGAAAAATCTCTTTAATGACACATCAGAAAGCTGAATGTTTGTTGCTCCCAGCTTTCATTGCAGAGATCTGTAACACGAAGGAAAGATCAGGTGTGTGACTAAAGCTGGCTGGATGTCTTCGTGTATACAGAGGACCATGCACACCGAACTTGTAACTGCGCTGTTTCCAATCGCAACTGGCCACAATATAGCAGAGCATGTTATCAATGTTAATTCAAGAGCTAACTCCATTGCTTTTGTTAAATGCTGGATTGACCTATTCAGTGTGTTCCCCTCTCCATACAAGTTTTCATTGCAGAAGGTCCCCAGCTGTCCGTGTGTGGGGAGGTGACTCCGATTCAGGTCCCCTTAGTTAGAAAAGAGTAGATGGGGTACTCAAGGACCATAAACAAAAAAACCCCAACACCTTTTATTTTGCAGCTTGGCCCAAGTAGCAGGAAGATTTACGCTGCTTAAGCCAAATTGGTGAACAGTTTAACAGCCAAAGGGTTTACACAAAGGAGTTTTATGTCTCTAAGCCTTAGGTTATACTGCTCATAGAGGGAGAGGAGATGAAATAAGGGTGTAGGAAAGGAAAAGAGAAGCAAAGAAGGAGAACGAAAGGCCCGTCCCCTCCCATGTCAGCCCGCGGCCTTTGTCTGTGGGCCTCGGCTGGTGTTGGGAGGTAAATCGCGATTCACCTTCTCCTGAGTGCCCCATCTGCTGCTGGACACGGTGTCCATACGGGATTGTTTTCGCTCTGAGTGACCCATTGCTGCGGGATGAGCTGTTGTTGCCATAATGTCTGAGACATAATTCTGTTGAGTCTCTGGCGCAGGAGGCAGATGGTGCTTGTCTGAAAAACCCCCAGTTTCAATCACTACAAGTGTTCATGGTTTGTTCAACATGAACGTTCTCTCATCCTAAGGGGGACTGTCAATTGGCAATCTTGGTGAGATGCGTTACTGGAGAAATCGTGTCATCGGTGAAATCAAGTGCTTCCTCTTATGAAATCTGTGTATATAAGCAAATTAAAGGTATCTGGACAAAACAAAACATCCTTAAGAGACCCTCCTGTCTCAGTCATTCTGGCTGGGGTCTGAGTGGCTGGAACATGAGGGTGGGCAGGATCAGGGCAGTGAGCAGCAGGGAACACCAAGAGTCACTCATCCTTTCTTCTCAGGACAGCACCGCACTGTGATCATCTGCAGTGCTCAGAATCCTGTGATTTAACAGCACAAATTCTTCTATCATGCAATAGTTCCCACATCTGGTATCTTCTCAGCCAGGAACAAGATGGGTTTAGGGAGGGGACTGCAGATGTAAAGCGTTACCCGCAGTGTGTGGAAAGAAGATGCTCAGAGCCATGAACTGGTTGAGAACCGGGGGTCCCCGGTCTGCAGTTGGTGTTTTGTCTGCTCATCAGACACTGGTGCTAAGTGCTCAAGCAAACTTTCCTTTCCACAGCCAGGCCCACCTGGGAGTTGGTTGAATGCATGAGCTGTCTTTAAAGAACACGTGAATTTATCTGATTCTCCGCTGGATTTTTTTCCCCCGTAGCTTTATGCCACCAGATTTGTTGCATTAATATGTTACTTACGGAGGGGGAGCCCCCGTAGTGACACAGGACAGAGGGAGGAAAGCGAGCGGGAGGGGGCAGCGGCGGGTCGGGAGCGCCAAGGGGGGGCGCGAGGGGCGGGGGGGGCCGGGAACGGAGGGAGCGGCGGAGGAACCTGAGGGCGGGACGGCGCGGGAGGAGCTTAGGCGGGAAAAGCTGAGGTACCTCGGGGAGGGGATGATATCGGGGGAGGCTTTGACAGGAAAGGCTGAGGTACCTCGGGGAGGGGATGATATCGGGGGAGGCTTTGACGGGAAAGGCTGAGGTACCTCGGGGAGGGGATGATATCGGGGGAGGCTTTGACGGGAAAGGCTGAGGTACCTCAGGGAGGGGATGATATCGGGGGAGGCTTTGACAGGAAAGGCTGAGGTACCTCGGGGAGGGGATGATATCGGGGGAGGCTTTGACGGGAAAGGCTGAGGTACCTCGGGGAGGGGATGATATCGGGGGAGGCTTTGGCGGGAAAGGCTGAGGTACCTCAGGGAGGGGATGATATCGGGGGAGGCTTTGACGGGAAAGGCTGAGGTACCTCGGGGAGGGGATGATATCGGGGGAGGCTTTGACGGGAAAGGCTGAGGTACCTCAGGGAGGGGATGATATCGGGGGAGGCTTTGACAGGAAAGGCTGAGGTACCTCGGGGAGGGGATGATATCGGGGGAAGCTTTGACAGGAAAGGCTGAGGTACCTCAGGGAGGGGATGATATCGGGGGAGGCTTTGACAGGAAAGGCTGAGGTACCTCGGGGAGGGGATGATATCGGGGGAGGCTTTGACAGGAAAGGCTGAGGTACCTCGGGGAGGGGATGATATCGGGGGAGGCTTTGACAGGAAAGGCTGAGCTACCTCGGGGAGGGGATGATATCGGGGGAGGCTTTGACAGGAAAGGCTGAGGTAGCTCAGGGAGGGGATGATATCGGGGGAGGCTTTGACGGGAATGGCTGAGGTACCTCAGGGAGGGGATGATATCGGGGGAGGCTTTGATGGGAAAGGCTGAGGTACCGCAGGGAGGGGATGATATTGGGGGAGGCTTTGACGGGAAAGGCTGAGGTACCTCAGGGAGGTGATGACATCGGGGGAGACTTTGGCGGGAAAGGGTGAGGGACTTAAAGGAGAGGACGGAAGGGAGAGAGGTTTTGGTGGTAAAGGCTGAGGTACCTCAGGGAGGAGATGGCATCGCAGAGGCTGCAGTGGGAAATGCTGAGGTAGCTCTGGGACGGGATGGCACTAAGGTGTGGTTTCAAAGGGAAATGCTGAGGTACTTTGAGGAAAGGATGCTGGGCTAGGAACTATGAACACATCAGATCGGTTAAGAGAATGTTGATGACAGAAATTTCTACAGTAAAGTATTCCAGCAAAGACAGGGAGATGAGCAAAACTTATATCAGGCCTCCTAGGATTCCTGCAGGTTAGGGGTCAGGGATGATGAGGTTGTTAACTCGGTCCTAACTTTTTCTTTCTCTCCCTCTCTTGCAGCACCAGACTGAATGGAGAAGCAAGTGGATGGGAAGTTCCTGCGCCACGACACAGACCACATTTATTACTCTCGCCCTCCGAGACCCGGAGAACCGAACCGTTCTCATCGTGCCTTGAAGCAACCTCTGCTCATGCGCTTCTCCCAGGGAGAAGGCAGAATGGGAGTGCCTCGCCACGTTAAACAACAGGGTGTACACTCTGCAGCTTTCAAGCCCAGCTCTGCGTTAGCTCACCCCTGCAATTTTGCACCGCCCACGCAAATTTGAGTTGTCGCTGGTTGTTGCAGCGTTTGGCTTTGGTGAGGACAGCGTGTGTTTGTCAGCAGTTGGTGTAGGGTGGAATCTTGAGGAGAAAGTGATATTTCCGTGCCAGAACTGGTTGGTGTTTGCATGGTATTGTGGTAGTTGTTCCCACAGGTGATCAGTGCTGGAGTGTTATTGCAGGATGAGGGGATTTTGAAGGCTTGTCTGTGAGATGCACTAGAGGCAGCAGTTGCAAACGAAAGGCTGAGGTGTGGAGAGTTTGTCGGTGGGTTTTGGACAGTTGTCAGTTGAAGAGTTGGTTGTTTGCAGGTGAGGTGTAGAGCAGAGGGTGAAGCTGACTTTGCCTGGGCGGCGCAACTGGATGGGTGTGCAGAGCTGAGGAGAGCGGGCTTCTGCGGGTGACCCTAAAGCTGGAGAACCAGCCAGCGGCAGCTCCAGACAGTCCCGCTGCCGAGCTTGGCCGTGTAGGGCCAGTGCCCTGGGGCACAGGGAGTGTGACCCTCCGCAAGCACCAAACAGCAGGTGAGGACTGTGGGGATTTGTACTGAGCTATGATATCTCTAAGGCATGTGCGAGGGGCCGGGGCCAAGGCAAGGTGGGCTCGTTGTGGGGTGTGGGGAGGTGTCAGCCCCCGGACTCAGCCCCTGTCTGATTGTAGTGCCCTTGGGCTGGTGTAGCTCAGTCCTCTGTGTGTTTCTCTTCAGGTGGAGCAGCGTGCAAAGGAAAAGCAAGGAAGGAGAGGAAGGTGGTGAACCTATGAGGAAGAGTGTAGCGAATCTGGCGTGGACTCACGGTAAGGTGCCATGAGAGACATTTATTACAAACTCAGGTTTGCATTTATACTCGCTATGATGCTTGCTCAAGCATTTGCTCTTTAGCTAAGTTAGACATTACATGAGCGATGTAACTGCCATATACGCATTTTTTTCTATAGTAAGCTGTCCCTCTGTCCCTGATGTATCAGTCCTGTATCCTGTATCTTAGTAGTCACAATTTTTCCCCAAGTAGATGAATATTTGCAAGCAGCTTTATCTCCAGTCGTTACCTGTTCATATAATTCTCATTCATCTTTGTGCCATGTCTCCAACTGAAATGTACCAGTTGTAGGAAAGTCTAGCACATGATTAGCAATCCATTCTAATAAACTCACCAATCAGACCCCTGATACATCCTGATTTTGCGTTTGTAGCGCATGTTGAAGGACATCCAGGGTTTGTCTTTGCTTAAGGGATAACTTCCCTCCCATGGTTCCCAATCGCTCACCTTTCGTTGGTGGTGGGCGCGCACTGTCCTGGTTCCCGGTCCTGTTTCCTGGTTCGATTGGGCTTCGCTACCAGAGCGGCTACTGCCTTTATAGGCACGCTGAAAGTCCCTGTTCCAGGGCGCCATTTGTAGCGAATGCGGTACGGACTCTCTTTTAAGGTGCAATGAGAGATGTTTATTACAAATTCAGGCTTGTGTTTATACTCGCTATGATACTTGCTCAAGCATTTGTTGATTAGCTAAGTTAGTCATTACATGAGTGATGTGTTTTGTGTTCCCACCAAAGTCACTGCCATAAACACCTTTTTTGTCTATCACAAGCTGTCCCTCTGTCCTTGATGCATCAATCCTGTATCAACTCCTCTGTCCTTGATGTATCACATAGCATACAGTCCTTTGTTCTTGTATTTTTCCACTAATGCTTGTTCTCATGCTGTTGACTCTTGCAGTTTCTCATGTGCCCGGTCTTCCGCGTACTGACACAGAAGAGCGATCACGAAAGAGGATTGGAGCGCACCTGTGAGTCAAGCAGAGTCAAGAAAGAAGATGACAGTGGTGGACCTGTGAGTCAGGAGGGGACAAAAGAGGAGAAAGGTGATGGAGCTACGAGTCAAGAGTGAGGAGGAAGATGGGCAGCCTGAGCCAGCGAGAAGGAGAATGTATCCTTAAGCACAGGGAACGATCTGTGATTAGTGCGTCCCCCTCCCACCCCTAGAAACCGTGCTCGGGGGTAAAGTGGTAAAATGGGAGCAGGGGCTGTTGGCTGTGTTTTGGGAGGTGGGGGTGGTGAGCAGGGGCTGGGCTCTTGGACTTGGGAGCAGTTAAGGGAGCAGGGTGGTCATCCCTTGGGAGGTGTCTGTCTGCCAGCAGGTAAAGGAGGGGCAAGAGGATCCTGCCGGGGTGAGGGCCTGGCCAGCTCTCCACTCCCAGGGCTCTTGATGCTGGTGTGGTGTGTTGCTGTAAGTGCCAGGGGTGACTGGCAAAGAAAGTCTTTGTGGGGTGCATGCTGGGAAACTGTGCTGCTACGGAGGGGCTGGGTTGGTGGGAAGGCCTGTGCGGGGGGCCGGGGCCAAGGCAAGGTGGCCTTGTGGTGGGGTGTGGGGATGCGTCAGCGACCGGACTCGCCCCCTCGTGTGACTGTACGGGCCTGGGGTGGGTATATTTTTGTTTTCTGTGCATCTCTGTTCGGGTGGAGCAGCTCGCAAAGGTGAAAGCAAGAAAGAAGAGGAAGGTGGTGAACCTACGAGGAAGAGCGATCAAGAAAGAGGATTGGAGTGCATCTGCAAGTCAACAGGGATCAAGAAAGAAGATGACGGTGGTAGACCTGCGAGTCAGGAGGGATCAAGAAAGAAGAGGAGGAAGGTGATGGAGCTGCGAGTCAGGAGTGAGGAGGAAGAAAATGTCCCCCTTGGGACAGGGACCTCCCTGTAATCAGGACTGCGCCCTCCCACCCCTGGAAACTGCTCAGGGGCTCAGACATCCATGGGAAGGTTGTGTCCGACAACACGAGCCAGATCTTCAGCACTGGCTGCTGTTCAGCTGGGACCAGGGGCTGCTGGTGGGGTTTTGGGAGGCGGGGTGGGTGAGTAGAGGCTGGGCTTTTGTACTCATGAGTGGTTGAGAGAGAGGGCTGGACACCTCTTGGGAGGTGTCTTGTCTGTCTGCCATCAGCTAAAGGAGGGGGAAGAGGATCCTGCCGGGGTGAGGGCCTGGCCAGCTCTCCACTCCCAGGGCTCTTGATGCTGATGTGGTGTGTTGCTGTAAGTGCCAGGGGTGACTGGCAAAGAAAGTCTTTGTGGGGTGCATGCTGGGAAACTGTGCTGCTACGGAGGGGCTGGGTTGGTGGGAAGGCCTGTGCGGGGGGCCGGGGCCAAGGCAAGGTGGGCTTGCTGTGGGATGTGGGGATGCGTCAGCGACCGGACTCACCCCCTATGTGACTGTACGGGCTTGGGGTGGGTGTATTTCTGTCTTCAGGGCATTTCGGTTTGGGTGGAGCAGCTCACAAAGGCGAAAGCAAGAAAGGAAAGTAAGGTTGTGAACTTACGAGAAAGAGTGATCAAGAAAGAGGATTTGAGTTCATCCGGGAGTCGAGGGATCAAGAAAGAAGAGGAGGAAGGTGATGGACGTGCACATTGAAAATGAGAGGGAAGATGGGCAACCTGAAGCATGGAGCAAGGGAATGTCTCCTAGAACAAAGGGACCTTTCTGTAATCAGAGATCCCCCCTCCTACCCTACAAACTGAACAAAGAGGACTGTGAGAGGGAGCGCTCTGACAGGACAAGAGGTATCAGTAAATCTGGCAAGAGGACAGTGGGGGAAGCGCTCTGGCGGATCAACAAGTCTCAATATATGTGGCAAGAGGATGATGGGGGAGAGTTCACCAGTGGTTCAAAAGTCACCCAGAAAAAGGGGAAGAGGATGTCAAGGGGGGAGCGCTCTGGTCGATCACAAGACTCTCCTAAAAAACACAACAGGATGGTGGTGGGGGGGAATGTCCTATATGGGACAAGGGGTCCCGAGAAATCCAGCAAGAGGATGGTGGGGGGGAGCACTCCAGCAGACCAAGAATGTACTAAGGAAAGGCAAAAGGACGGCAGGAGGAGAGACCCAGTGGGTCAAGAGGTACCGAGAAATCCAGCAAGAGGACGACAGGGAGGAGCTCTTTAGCAGGCCAAAATCCCACTGAGGAAAGGCAAGAGGACAGCGGGGGAGAGCGCTCCAGTTCTTCAAGTGACTTCCCAGGCAGAAGGCAGGAGCATGGCGGGGCAGGACTGCGGCAGGTCAAGAATTCTCAGTCTGGCAATAGGATGGCGGGGAGGAGCGTTCCAGCGGGAGAAGAGCGCCCTGACTAGAGGCAAGACAAGGGTGAGGGAGAGCACTCGGACGTGTCAAGAAGACTCCCCCAAAAAGTGCAAGAGGAAGGCCGGTGGGGAGAGCAATCCAGCAGATCAGGAAGTCTCAATAAATGCGGTAAGAAGGTGGCAGGTGGGAGCTCCCCAGTGGTTCAAGAGGTCCCAAGATATCCAGCAAGAGAACTGTGAGGGGGAGCGCTCCAACAGGTCAAGCGGTGTCAAGAAATCCAGCAAGACAATGGTGGAAAACGCTCCGGTGAGTCACAAGATTCCCCCAAAAAAAGGCAAGAGAATGGTGCAGGGGAGCACTCTGGTGGATCAAGAAGCACCCAGGAAAAGGGGAAGAAGATGGTGGGGGGGAGCACTCTGGTTGGTCACAAGACTCCCCCAGAAAACACAAGAGGGTGGCAGGGGGAACGCCCTAATGGGTCAAGAGGACCCAAGAAATCCAGCAAGAGGACGGCGAGGGGGAGCGCTCCAGCAGATCAGGAAGTCTCGATAAATGCGGTAAGAGGATGGCGGGTGGGAGCCCCCCCAGTGGTCCAAGAGGTCCCAAGAAATCCAGCAAGAGGACGGCGAGGGGGAGCGCTCTGGCAGATCAGGACGTCTCAATAAATGCGGTAAAAGGATGGTGGGTGGGAGCCCCTCAGTGGTTCGCAAGGTTCCAGGAAATCCAGCAAGAGGACGGCGTGGGGGAGCGCTGTGGCAGATGAAGAACCCTCAGTACATCTGGCAAGAGGACGGTGAGGGGGTGCTCTGATGGGTCAAGGTTGCTCTGAAAAAAGCCCAAGAGGGTGGTAAGGAGAAGCTCACCGGTGATTCACGAATCACCCAGAAAAAAGGGAAGAGGACAGTGCGGGGGAGCTCTTCAGTTGTTGAAGAGAATCCCCAGAAAAAGGCAGGAGGATGATGAGGGGGAACACTCTGGCGGGTCAAGAAGTCTCGATAAGTCCGGCAAGAAGACGGTGGGGAGGAGAGCTCGTGTGGGTCAAGAGGTCCCAAGAAACCCAGCAAGAGGACAGCAGGGGCGAGCGCTCCGGCAGATCAGGAAATCTCGATAAATGCAGTTAGAGGATGGTGGGTGTGAGCCCCTCAGTTGTTTAAGACGTCCCAAGAAATCCAGCAAGAGAACTGCGAGGGGGAGCGCTCCGGCAGGTCAAGCGATGTCAAGAAATCCAGCAAGACAATGGTGGAGAACTCTCCGGCGAGTCACAAGACTCTCCCAAAAAAGGCAAAAGAATGGTGCAGGGGAGCACTCTGGTGGATCAAGAAGCACCCAGGAAAAGGGGAAGAGGATGGTGGGGGGAAACGGCCTGGTTGGTCACAAGACTCCCCCAAAAACCACAAGAGGGTGGCAGGGGGAACGCCCTAATGGGTCAAGAAGTCCCAAGAAATCCAGCAAGAGGACGACAGGGAGGAGCTCTTTAGCAGGCCAAAATCCCACTGAGGAGAGGCAAGAGGACAGCGGGGGAGAGCGCTCCAGTTCTTCAAGTGACTTCCCAGGCAGAAGGCAGGAGCATGGCGGGGCAGGACTGCGGCAGGTCAAGAATTCTCAGTCTGGCAATAGGATGGCGGGGAGGAGCGTTCCAGCGGGAGAAGAGCGCCCTGACTAGAGGCAAGACAAGGGTGAGGGAGAGCACTCGGACGTGTCAAGAAGACTCCCCCAAAAAGTGCAAGAGGAAGGCCGGTGGGGAGAGCAATCCAGCAGATCAGGAAGTCTCAATAAATGCGGTAAGAAGGTGGCAGGTGGGAGCTCCCCAGTGGTTCAAGAGGTCCCAAGATATCCAGCAAGAGAACTGTGAGGGGGAGCGCTCCAACAGGTCAAGCGGTGTCAAGAAATCCAGCAAGACAATGGTGGAAAACGCTCCGGTGAGTCACAAGATTCCCCCAAAAAAAGGCAAGAGAATGGTGCAGGGGAGCACTCTGGTGGATCAAGAAGCACCCAGGAAAAGGGGAAGAAGATGGTGGGGGGGAGCACTCTGGTTGGTCACAAGACTCCCCCAGAAAACACAAGAGGGTGGCAGGGAGAACGCCCTAATGGGTCAAGAGGACCCAAGAAATCCAGCAAGAGGACGGCGAGGGGGAGCGCTCCAGCAGGTCAGGAAGTCTCGATAAATGCGGTAAGAGGATGGCGGGTGGGAGCCCCCCCAGTGGTCCAAGAGGTCCCAAGAAATCCAGCAAGAGGACGGCGAGGGGGAGCGCTCTGGCAGATCAGGACGTCTCAATAAATGCGGTAAAAGGATGGTGGGTGGGAGCCCCTCAGTGGTTCCCAAGGTTCCAGGAAATCCAGCAAGAGGACGGCGTGGGGGAGCGCTGTGGCAGATGAAGAACCCTCAGTACATCTGGCAAGAGGATGGTGAGGGGGTGCTCTGATGGGTCAAGGTTGCTCTGAAAAAATCCCAAGAGGGTGGTAAGGAGAAGCTCACCGGTGATTCACGAATCACCCAGAAAAAAGGGAAGAGGACAGTGCGGGGGAGCTCTTCAGTTGTTGAAGAGAATCCCCAGAAAAAGGCAGGAGGATGATGAGGGGGAACACTCTGGCGGGTCAAGAAGTCTCGATAAGTCCGGCAAGAAGACGGTGGGGAGGAGAGCTCGTGTGGGTCAAGAGGTCCCAAGAAACCCAGCAAGAGGACAGCAGGGGCGAGCGCTCCGGCAGATCAGGAAATCTCGATAAATGCAGTTAGAGGATGGTGGGTGTGAGCCCCTCAGTTGTTTAAGACGTCCCAAGAAATCCAGCAAGAGAACTGCGAGGGGGAGCGCTCCGGCAGGTCAAGCGATGTCAAGAAATCCAGCAAGACAATGGTGGAGAACTCTCCGGCGAGTCACAAGACTCTCCCAAAAAAGGCAAAAGAATGGTGCAGGGGAGCACTCTGGTGGATCAAGAAGCACCCAGGAAAAGGGGAAGAGGATGGTGGGGGGAAACGGCCTGGTTGGTCACAAGACTCCCCCAAAAACCACAAGAGGGTGGCAGGGGGAACGCCCTAATGGGTCAAGAAGTCCCAAGAAATCCAGCAAGAGGACGACAGGGAGGAGCTCTTTAGCAGGCCAAAATCCCACTGAGGAAAGGCAAGAGGACAGCGGGGGAGAGCGCTCCAGTTCTTCAAGTGACTTCCCAGGCAGAAGGCAGGAGCATGGCGGGGCAGGACTGCGGCAGGTCAAGAATTCTCAGTCTGGCAATAGGATGGCGGGGAGGAGCGTTCCAGCGGGAGAAGAGCGCCCTGACTAGAGGCAAGACAAGGGTGAGGGAGAGCACTCGGACGTGTCAAGAAGACTCCCCCAAAAAGTGCAAGAGGAAGGCCGGTGGGGAGAGCAATCCAGCAGATCAGGAAGTCTCAATAAATGCGGTAAGAAGGTGGCAGGTGGGAGCTCCCCAGTGGTTCAAGAGGTCCCAAGATATCCAGCAAGAGAACTGTGAGGGGGAGCGCTCCAACAGGTCAAGCGGTGTCAAGAAATCCAGCAAGACAATGGTGGAAAACGCTCCGGTGAGTCACAAGATTCCCCCAAAAAAAGGCAAGAGAATGGTGCAGGGGAGCACTCTGGTGGATCAAGAAGCACCCAGGAAAAGGGGAAGAAGATGGTGGGGGGGAGCACTCTGGTTGGTCACAAGACTCCCCCAGAAAACACAAGAGGGTGGCAGGGGGAACGCCCTAATGGGTCAAGAGGACCCAAGAAATCCAGCAAGAGGACGGCGAGGGGGAGCGCTCCAGCAGGTCAGGAAGTCTCGATAAATGCGGTAAAAGGATGGTGGGTGGGAGCCCCTCAGTGGTTCCCAAGGTTCCAGGAAATCCAGCAAGAGGACGGCGTGGGGGAGCGCTGTGGCAGATGAAGAACCCTCAGTACATCTGGCAAGAGGACGGTGAGGGGGTGCTCTGATGGGTCAAGGTTGCTCTGAAAAAAGCCCAAGAGGGTGGTAAGGAGAAGCTCACCGGTGATTCACGAATCACCCAGAAAAAAGGGAAGAGGACAGTGCGGGGGAGCTCTTCAGTTGTTGAAGATAATCCCCAGAAAAAGGCAGGAGGATGATGAGGGGGAACACTCTGGCGGGTCAAGAAGTCTCGATAAGTCCGGCAAGAAGACGGTGGGGAGGAGAGCTCGTGTGGGTCAAGAGGTCCCAAGAAACCCAGCAAGAGGACAGCAGGGGCGAGCGCTCCGGCAGATCAGGAAATCTCAATAAATGCAGTTAGAGGATGGTGGGTGTGAGCCCCTCAGTTGTTTAAGACGTCCCAAGAAATCCAGCAAGAGAACTGCGAGGGGGAGCGCTCCGGCAGGTCAAGCGATGTCAAGAAATCCAGCAAGACAATGGTGGAGAACTCTCCGGCGAGTCACAAGACTCTCCCAAAAAAGGCAAAAGAATGGTGCAGGGGAGCACTCTGGTGGATCAAGAAGCACCCAGGAAAAGGGGAAGAGGATGGTGGGGGGAAACGGCCTGGTTGGTCACAAGACTCCCCCAAAAACCACAAGAGGGTGGCAGGGGGAACGCCCTAATGGGTCAAGAAGTCCCAAGAAATCCAGCAAGAGGACGACAGGGAGGAGCTCTTTAGCAGGCCAAAATCCCACTGAGGAAAGGCAAGAGGACAGCGGGGGAGAGCGCTCCAGTTCTTCAAGTGACTTCCCAGGCAGAAGGCAGGAGCATGGCGGGGCAGGACTGCGGCAGGTCAAGAATTCTCAGTCTGGCAATAGGATGGCGGGGAGGAGCGTTCCAGCGGGAGAAGAGCGCCCTGACTAGAGGCAAGACAAGGGTGAGGGAGAGCACTCGGACGTGTCAAGAAGACTCCCCCAAAAAGTGCAAGAGGAAGGCCGGTGGGGAGAGCAATCCAGCAGATCAGGAAGTCTCAATAAATGCGGTAAGAAGGTGGCAGGTGGGAGCTCCCCAGTGGTTCAAGAGGTCCCAAGATATCCAGCAAGAGAACTGTGAGGGAGAGCGCTCCAACAGGTCAAGCGGTGTCAAGAAATCCAGCAAGACAATGGTGGAAAACGCTCCGGTGAGTCACAAGATTCCCCCAAAAAAAGGCAAGAGAATGGTGCAGGGGAGCACTCTGGTGGATCAAGAAGCACCCAGGAAAAGGGGAAGAAGATGGTGGGGGGGAGCACTCTGGTTGGTCACAAGACTCCCCCAGAAAACACAAGAGGGTGGCAGGGGGAACGCCCTAATGGGTCGAGAGGACCCAAGAAATCCAGCAAGAGGACAGCGAGGGGGAGCGCTCCAGCAGGTCAGGAAGTCTCGATAAATGCGGTAAGAGCATGGTGGGTGGGAGGCCCCCAGTGGTTCAAGAGGTCCCAAGAAATCCAGCAAGAGGGCGGCGAGGGGGAGCGCTCTGGCAGATCAGGACGTCTCAATAAATGCGGTAAAAGGATGGTGGGTGGGAGCCCCTCAGTGGTTCCCAAGGTTCCAGGAAATCCAGCAAGAGGACGGCGTGGGGGAGCGCTGTGGCAGATGAAGAACCCTCAGTACATCTGGCAAGAGGACGGTGAGGGGGTGCTCTGATGGGTCAAGGTTGCTCTGAAAAAAGCCCAAGAGGGTGGTAAGGAGAAGCTCACCGGTGATTCACGAATCACCCAGAAAAAAGGGAAGAGGACAGTGCGGGGGAGCTCTTCACTTGTTGAAGATAATCCCCAGAAAAAGGCAGGAGGATGATGAGGGGGAACACTCTGGCGGGTCAAGAAGTCTCGATAAGTCCGGCAAGAAGACGGTGGGGAGGAGAGCTCGTGTGGGTCAAGAGGTCCCAAGAAACCCAGCAAGAGGACAGCAGGGGCGAGCGCTCCGGCAGATCAGGAAATCTCGATAAATGCAGTTAGAGGATGGTGGGTGTGAGCCCCTCAGTTGTTTAAGACGTCCCAAGAAATCCAGCAAGAGAACTGCGAGGGGGAGCGCTCCGGCAGGTCAAGCGATGTCAAGAAATCCAGCAAGACAATGGTGGAGAACTCTCCGGCGAGTCACAAGACTCTCCCAAAAAAGGCAAAAGAATGGTGCAGGGGAGCACTCTGGTGGATCAAGAAGCACCCAGGAAAAGGGGAAGAGGATGGTGGGGGGAAACGGCCTGGTTGGTCACAAGACTCCCCCAAAAACCACAAGAGGGGGAACGCCCTAATGGGTCAAGAAGTCCCAAGAAATCCAGCAAGAGGACGACAGGGAGGAGCTCTTTAGCAGGCCAAAATCCCACTGAGGAAAGGCAAGAGGACAGCGGGGGAGAGCGCTCCAGTTCTTCAAGTGACTTCCCAGGCAGAAGGCAGGAGCATGGCGGGGCAGGACTGCGGCAGGTCAAGAATTCTCAGTCTGGCAATAGGATGGCGGGGAGGAGCGTTCCAGCGGGAGAAGAGCGCCCTGACTAGAGGCAAGACAAGGGTGAGGGAGAGCGCTCGGATGTGTGAAGAAGACTCCCCCAAAAAAGTGCAAGAGGAAGGCCAGGGGGAGAGCAATCCAGCAGATCAGGAAGTCTCAATAAATGCGGTAAGAGGATGGCGGGTGGGAGCCCCCCAGTGGTCCAAGAGATCCCAAGAAATCCAGCAAGAGGACGGCAAGGGGGAGCGCTCCAGCAGATCAGGAAATCTCGATAAATGCGGTTAGAGGATGGTGGGTGGGAGCCCCACAGTTGTTTAAGGCATCCCAAGAAATCCAGCAAAAGGACGGCGAGGGGGAGCGCTCTGGCAGATCAGGACGTCTCAATAAATGCGGTAAGAGGATGGCGGGTGGGAGCCCCCCAGTGGTTCAAAATGTCCCAAGATATCCAGGAAGAGAACTGTGAGGGGGAGCGCTCTGGCAGGACAAGCGATGTCAACAAATCCAGCAAGACAATGGTGGAGAACGCTCCGGTGAGTCACAAGACTCCACCAAAAAAGGCAAGAGAATGGTTAGAGGATGGTAACAGGCAGCTTTGAGAGCACTCTGGTGGATCAAGAAGCACCCAGGAAAAGGGGAAGAGGATGGTGGGGGGAAACGGCCTGGTTGGTCACAAGACTCCCCCAAAAACCACAAGAGGGTGGCAGGGGGAACGCCCTAAGGGGTCAAGAGGTTCCAAGAAATCCAGCAGCAGGACGGCGAGGGGGAGCGCTCCAGCAGGCTGAGATTGTACTAAAGAAAGGCAAAAGGACAGCAGGAGGAGAGACCCAGTGGGTCAAGAGGTCCCAAGAAATCCAGTAAGAGGACAACAGGGAGCAGTGCTCTGGCAGGCCAAAATCTCAGTGAAGAAAGGCAAGAGGACAGCAGGGGGGAGTGCTCCAGTTCTTCAAGTGACTTCCCAGGTAGAAGGCAGAAGGACAGTGGGGTAGCGCTGGGACAGGTCGAGAATTCTCAATCTGGCAATAGGACAGCAGGGAGGAGCATCCAGCGGGACAGGAGCGCCCTGAAAATAGGCAAGACAAGGGTGAGTGAGAGCACTCCGAGATGTCAAGAAGTGTCAAAAAATCTGGTAAAGGATGGCAGGGGGGAGTGCTGTGGATATTCAAGAGACTCCCCAGTAAAAGGCAAGAGGACGGCGCGGGGAAGTGCTCCAGCACGTCAAGATCGCACTGAAGAAAGGCAAGGTCACAGTGGGGGGGAGCATTCCCGTTGTTCCAATGGTTCAAAAGGTCCCAAGAAATCCAACAAGAGAACTGCGAGGGGGAGCGCTCTGGCAAGTCAAGCGGTGTCAATAACCCCAGCAAGGCAACGGCGGAGAGCGCTCTGGTGAGTCACGAGACTCCCCTACAAAGGACGAGAGGATGGTGGAGGGGAGCCCACCAGTGGTTCAAGCAGCACCCAGGAAAAGGGGAGGAGGCTGACGAGGGGCAGGCCTCTGGCGGGCCAAGATCGCTGAGGGAAGGTGCGGGGGAGCTTGCTGGTGGCTCAAGAGACCTCTAGAAAAAGGTAAGAGGGCGGCGGGGGGTGGGAGGGCGCCTCAGCTGGTGAAGAGGAACCCCGAAAACAAGGCAAGAGAATGTTGGTGGGGGGAGCGCTCTCGCGGTTCCAGAGGCTCCCCGAGATCCGCTCAGACGGCAGCGGGTAACGCGGCAGCTCAGCGTCAATCAAAGAAGAACAGGAAGGCGGTTGACCTGCAATTCCAGAGCGAGGAGGAAGACTGGCAACCCGAACGAGGAGCAGCAGAACTTGGCATGGCCTCTGAAATTCTCCTTTAATCTGGGCTCAGGTAAGCTGGAAGCAGGGGACATAGGCTGGGGTTTGGGAGGTGGGCAGGTGAGAAATGATCCGCATTTTTGATCTCCTGAGTGCCTGAAGCGCCTGGGAGTTCATTTGGAGTCGTTGGCTTACTTGATTTTACACTGACTTTTGCATTATATTTTAATGACGTAGAATTTTCCGTTTTGACATCGAAACCTAAACTTCTTTGGAAATTCATCCTCTGTCCCTTCAGTCTCAGCTCGTGGCACTTCCACTGTCTCGTGGCCCGCGTTTCAATGTACATTAGATCGCTTCCTGGGCCTTGGATTTTAAGTAATGGTCCGTCACAAGTTTGTTTTTCTTGTCCTTAACGGGCAGCTTTGAGAGCTCTCTAAGGAAAAGTGATATCTTTTTACCTTGTTACTGCTCTTTCCATGTTACGAGCAGCCACCCTCTTTATGATCAGTCTCATGCTTTTCTTCCTTTCTTGCCCAGGTTCAGAAGACCGGGAATTCCAAGCTTCAAGTTTCCTGTGGAACATTGCGGGAGACCTTGATAACGTGGCAATGAGGGAGGTGATGAAGAGGAACAATACCTGTTCCTTTCCCATTTCAAGACATTATTTTTTACCTTCCTGGTAGCTGTGAGATGATTTGCAATCTTGCGCTAGCATCTGCCTGAAAGAGAACACGGACCCTTTGGGTGCCTCCTCAAGAAATACTTGCTCTATGGTTCTGGCGATGTCCAGGCTTCAAGGGTGGGGCATAGGGGAGTGTAAATCTTAGGGGGCCTCCCGGGATGTCTGCAGGTTTGGGTGACCCGTGGCTGGGACGGGGACGCCGAGGTTGTCAATCTTGCCCTGAATCTCTCGCTCCCTCTCTTGCAGCACCCGAGACCGAATGGAGGAGCAAGTGTACGGGAAGTTCCTGCGCCACGACACAGATCACATTTATCGCTCTCGCCCTGAGAGACCCGGAGAACCAAACCGTTCCCATCGTGCCTTGAAGCAGCCTCTGCTCACGCGCTTCTCCCAGGGAGAAGGCAGAATGGCAGTAGCTCGCCACGTTATACCACAGGGTGCACACTCCGCAGCTTTCAAGCCCAGCTCTGCGTTAGCTCACCCCTGCAATTTTGCACCGCCCACGCAAATTTGAGTTGTCGCTGGTTGTTGCAGCGTTTGGCTTTGGTGAGGACAGCGTGTGTTTGTCAGCAGTTGGTGTAGGGTGGAATCTTGAGGAGAAAGTGATATTTCCGTGCCAGAACTGGTTGGTGTTTGCATGGTATTGTGGTAGTTGTTCCCACAGGTGATCAGTGCTGGAGTGTTATTGCAGGATGAGGGGATTTTGAAGGCTTGTCTGTGAGATGCACTAGAGGCAGCAGTTGCAAACGAAAGGCTGAGGTGTGGAGAGTTTGTCGGTGGGTTTTGGACAGTTGTCAGTTGAAGAGTTGGTTGTTTGCAGGTGAGGTGTAGAGCAGAGGGTGAAGCTGACTTTGCCTGGGCGGCGCAACTGGATGGGTGTGCAGAGCTGAGGAGAGCGGGCTTCTGCGGGTGACCCTAAAGCTGGAGAACCAGCCAGCGGCAGCTCCAGACAGTCCCGCTGCCGAGCTTGGCCGTGTAGGGCCAGTGCCCTGGGGCACAGGGAGTGTGACCCTCCGCAAGCACCAAACAGCAGGTGAGGACTGTGGGGATTTGTACTGAGCTATGATATCTCTAAGGCATGTGCGAGGGGCCGGGGCCAAGGCAAGGTGGGCTCGTTGTGGGGTGTGGGGAGGTGTCAGCCCCCGGACTCAGCCCCTGTCTGATTGTAGTGCCCTTGGGCTGGTGTAGCTCAGTCCTCTGTGTGTTTCTCTTCAGGTGGAGCAGCGTGCAAAGGAAAAGCAAGGAAGGAGAGGAAGGTGGTGAACCTATGAGGAAGAGTGTAGCGAATCTGGCGTGGACTCACGGTAAGGTGCCATGAGAGACATTTATTACAAACTCAGGTTTGCATTTATACTCGCTATGATGCTTGCTCAAGCATTTGCTCTTTAGCTAAGTTAGACATTACATGAGCGATGTAACTGCCATATACGCATTTTTTTCTATAGTAAGCTGTCCCTCTGTCCCTGATGTATCAGTCCTGTATCCTGTATCTTAGTAGTCACAATTTTTCCCCAAGTAGATGAATATTTGCAAGCAGCTTTATCTCCAGTCGTTACCTGTTCATATAATTCTCATTCATCTTTGTGCCATGTCTCCAACTGAAATGTACCAGTTGTAGGAAAGTCTAGCACATGATTAGCAGTCCATTCTAATAAACTCACCAATCAGACCCCGATACATCCTGATTTTGCGTTTGTAGCGCATGTTGAAGGACATCCAGGGTTTGTCTTTGCTTAAGGGATAACTTCCCTCCCATGGTTCCCAATCGCTCACCTTTCGTTGGTGGTGGGCGCGCACTGTCCTGGTTCCCGGTCCTGTTTCCTGGTTCGATTGGGCTTCGCTACCAGAGCGGCTACTGCCTTTATAGGCACGCTGAAAGTCCCTGTTCCAGGGCGCCATTTGTAGCGAATGCGGTACGGACTCTCTTTTAAGGTGCAATGAGAGATGTTTATTACAAATTCAGGCTTGTGTTTATACTCGCTATGATACTTGCTCAAGCATTTGTTGATTAGCTAAGTTAGTCATTACATGAGTGATGTGTTTTGTGTTCCCACCAAAGTCACTGCCATAAACACCTTTTTTGTCTATCACAAGCTGTCCCTCTGTCCTTGATGCATCAATCCTGTATCAACTCCTCTGTCCTTGATGTATCACATAGCATACAGTCCTTTGTTCTTGTATTTTTCCACTAATGCTTGTTCTCATGCTGTTGACTCTTGCAGTTTCTCATGTGCCCGGTCTTCCGCGTACTGACACAGAAGAGCGATCACGAAAGAGGATTGGAGCGCACCTGTGAGTCAAGCAGAGTCAAGAAAGAAGATGACAGTGGTGGACCTGTGAGTCAGGAGGGGACAAAAGAGGAGAAAGGTGATGGAGCTACGAGTCAAGAGTGAGGAGGAAGATGGGCAGCCTGAGCCAGCGAGAAGGAGAATGTATCCTTAAGCACAGGGAACGATCTGTGATTAGTGCGTCCCCCTCCCACCCCTAGAAACCGTGCTCGGGGGTAAAGTGGTAAAATGGGAGCAGGGGCTGTTGGCTGTGTTTTGGGAGGTGGGGGTGGTGAGCAGGGGCTGGGCTCTTGGACTTGGGAGCAGTTAAGGGAGCAGGGTGGTCATCCCTTGGGAGGTGTCTGTCTGCCAGCAGGTAAAGGAGGGGGAAGAGGATCCTGCCGGGGTGAGGGCCTGGCCAGCTCTCCACTCCCAGGGCTCTTGATGCTGGTGTGGTGTGTTGCTGTAAGTGCCAGGGGTGACTGGCAAAGAAAGTCTTTGTGGGGTGCATGCTGGGAAACTGTGCTGCTACGGAGGGGCTGGGTTGGTGGGAAGGCCTGTGCGGGGGGCCGGGGCCAAGGCAAGGTGGCCTTGTGGTGGGATGTGGGGATGCGTCAGCGACCGGACTCGCCCCCTCGTGTGACTGTACGGGCCTGGGGTGGGTATATTTTTGTTTTCTGTGCATCTCTGTTCGGGTGGAGCAGCTCGCAAAGGTGAAAGCAAGAAAGAAGAGGAAGGTGGTGAACCTACGAGGAAGAGCGATCAAGAAAGAGGATTGGAGTGCATCTGCAAGTCAACAGGGATCAAGAAAGAAGATGACGGTGGTAGACCTGCGAGTCAGGAGGGATCAAGAAAGAAGAGGAGGAAGGTGATGGAACTGCGAGTCAGGAGTGAGGAGGAAGAAAATGTCCCCCTTGGGACAGGGACCTCCCTGTAATCAGGACTGCGCCCTCCCACCCCTGGAAACTGCTCAGGGGCCCAGACATCCATGGGAAGGTTGTGTCCGACAACACGAGCCAGATCTTCAGCACTGGCTGCTGTTCAGCTGGGACCAGGGGCTGCTGGTGGGGTTTTGGGAGGCGGGGTGGGTGAGTAGAGGCTGGGCTTTTGTACTCATGAGTGGTTGAGAGAGAGGGCTGGACACCTCTTGGGAGGTGTCTTGTCTGTCTGCCATCAGCTAAAGGAGGGGGAAGAGGATCCTGCCGGGGTGAGGGCCTGGCCAGCTCTCCACTCCCAGGGCTCTTGATGCTGATGTGGTGTGTTGCTGTAAGTGCCAGGGGTGACTGGCAAAGAAAGTCTTTGTGGGGTGCATGCTGGGAAACTGTGCTGCTACGGAGGGGCTGGGTTGGTGGGAAGGCCTGTGCGGGGGGCCGGGGCCAAGGCAAGGTGGGCTTGCTGTGGGATGTGGGGATGCGTCAGCGACCGGACTCACCGCCTATGTGACTGTACGGGCTTGGGGTGGGTGTATTTCTGTCTTCAGGGCATTTCAGTTTGGGTGGAGCAGCTCACAAAGGCGAAAGCAAGAAAGGAAAGTAAGGTTGTGAACTTACGAGAAAGAGTGATCAAGAAAGAGGATTTGAGTTCATCCGGGAGTCGAGGGATCAAGAAAGAAGAGGAGGAAGGTGATGGACGTGCATATTGAAAATGAGAGGGAAGATGGGCAACCTGAAGCATGGAGCAAGGGAATGTCTCCTAGAACAAAGGGACCTTTCTGTAATCAGAGATCCCCCCTCCTACCCTACAAACTGAACAAAGAGGACTGCGAGAGGGAGCGCTCTGACAGGACAAGAGGTATCAGTAAATCTGGCAAGAGGACAGTGGGGGAAGCGCTCTGGCGGATCAACAAGTCTCAATATATGTGGCAAGAGGATGATGGGGGAGAGTTCACCAGTGGTTCAAAAGTCACCCAGAAAAAGGGGAAGAGGATGTCAAGGGGGGAGCGCTCTGGTCGATCACAAGACTCTCCTAAAAAACACAACAGGATGGTGGTGGGGGGGAATGTCCTATATGGGACAAGGGGTCCCGAGAAATCCAGCAAGAGGATGGTGGGGGGGAGCACTCCAGCAGACCAAGAATGTACTAAGGAAAGGCAAAAGGACGGCAGGAGGAGAGACCCAGTGGGTCAAGAGGTACCGAGAAATCCAGCAAGAGGACGACAGGGAGGAGCTCTTTAGCAGGCCAAAATCCCACTGAGGAAAGGCAAGAGGACAGCGGGGGAGAGCGCTCCAGTTCTTCAAGTGACTTCCCAGGCAGAAGGCAGGAGCATGGCGGGGCAGGACTGCGGCAGGTCAAGAATTCTCAGTCTGGCAATAGGATGGCGGGGAGGAGCGTTCCAGCGGGAGAAGAGCGCCCTGACTAGAGGCAAGACAAGGGTGAGGGAGAGCACTCGGACGTGTCAAGAAGACTCCCCCAAAAAGTGCAAGAGGAAGGCCGGTGGGGAGAGCAATCCAGCAGATCAGGAAGTCTCAATAAATGCGGTAAGAAGGTGGCAGGTGGGAGCTCCCCAGTGGTTCAAGAGGTCCCAAGATATCCAGCAAGAGAACTGTGAGGGGGAGCGCTCCAACAGGTCAAGCGGTGTCAAGAAATCCAGCAAGACAATGGTGGAAAACGCTCCGGTGAGTCACAAGATTCCCCCAAAAAAAGGCAAGAGAATGGTGCAGGGGAGCACTCTGGTGGATCAAGAAGCACCCAGGAAAAGGGGAAGAAGATGGTGGGGGGGAGCACTCTGGTTGGTCACAAGACTCCCCCAGAAAACACAAGAGGGTGGCAGGGAGAACGCCCTAATGGGTCAAGAGGACCCAAGAAATCCAGCAAGAGGACGGCGAGGGGGAGCGCTCCAGCAGGTCAGGAAGTCTCGATAAATGCGGTAAAAGGATGGTGGGTGGGAGCCCCTCAGTGGTTCCCAAGGTTCCAGGAAATCCAGCAAGAGGACGGCGTGGGGGAGCGCTGTGGCAGATGAAGAACCCTCAGTACATCTGGCAAGAGGACGGTGAGGGGGTGCTCTGATGGGTCAAGGTTGCTCTGAAAAAAGCCCAAGAGGGTGGTAAGGAGAAGCTCACCGGTGATTCACGAATCACCCAGAAAAAAGGGAAGAGGACAGTGCGGGGGAGCTCTTCACTTGTTGAAGATAATCCCCAGAAAAAGGCAGGAGGATGATGAGGGGGAACACTCTGGCGGGTCAAGAAGTCTCGATAAGTCCGGCAAGAAGACGGTGGGGAGGAGAGCTCGTGTGGGTCAAGAGGTCCCAAGAAACCCAGCAAGAGGACAGCAGGGGCGAGCGCTCCGGCAGATCAGGAAATCTCGATAAATGCAGTTAGAGGATGGTGGGTGTGAGCCCCTCAGTTGTTTAAGACGTCCCAAGAAATCCAGCAAGAGAACTGCGAGGGGGAGCGCTCCGGCAGGTCAAGCGATGTCAAGAAATCCAGCAAGACAATGGTGGAGAACTCTCCGGCGAGTCACAAGACTCTCCCAAAAAAGGCAAAAGAATGGTGCAGGGGAGCACTCTGGTGGATCAAGAAGCACCCAGGAAAAGGGGAAGAGGATGGTGGGGGGAAACGGCCTGGTTGGTCACAAGACTCCCCCAAAAACCACAAGAGGGTGGCAGGGGGAACGCCCTAATGGGTCAAGAAGTCCCAAGAAATCCAGCAAGAGGACGACAGGGAGGAGCTCTTTAGCAGGCCAAAATCCCACTGAGGAAAGGCAAGAGGACAGCGGGGGAGAGCGCTCCAGTTCTTCAAGTGACTTCCCAGGCAGAAGGCAGGAGCATGGCGGGGCAGGACTGCGGCAGGTCAAGAATTCTCAGTCTGGCAATAGGATGGCGGGGAGGAGCGTTCCAGCGGGAGAAGAGCGCCCTGACTAGAGGCAAGACAAGGGTGAGGGAGAGCACTCGGACGTGTCAAGAAGACTCCCCCAAAAAGTGCAAGAGGAAGGCCGGTGGGGAGAGCAATCCAGCAGATCAGGAAGTCTCAATAAATGCGGTAAGAAGGTGGCAGGTGGGAGCTCCCCAGTGGTTCAAGAGGTCCCAAGATATCCAGCAAGAGAACTGTGAGGGGGAGCGCTCCAACAGGTCAAGCGGTGTCAAGAAATCCAGCAAGACAATGGTGGAAAACGCTCCGGTGAGTCACAAGATTCCCCCAAAAAAAGGCAAGAGAATGGTGCAGGGGAGCACTCTGGTGGATCAAGAAGCACCCAGGAAAAGGGGAAGAAGATGGTGGGGGGGAGCACTCTGGTTGGTCACAAGACTCCCCCAGAAAACACAAGAGGGTGGCAGGGGGAACGCCCTAATGGGTCGAGAGGACCCAAGAAATCCAGCAAGAGGACAGCGAGGGGGAGCGCTCCAGCAGGTCAGGAAGTCTCGATAAATGCGGTAAGAGCATGGTGGGTGGGAGGCCCCCAGTGGTTCAAGAGGTCCCAAGAAATCCAGCAAGAGGGCGGCGAGGGGGAGCGCTCTGGCAGATCAGGACGTCTCAATAAATGCGGTAAAAGGATGGTGGGTGGGAGCCCCTCAGTGGTTCCCAAGGTTCCAGGAAATCCAGCAAGAGGACGGCGTGGGGGAGCGCTGTGGCAGATGAAGAACCCTCAGTACATCTGGCAAGAGGACGGTGAGGGGGTGCTCTGATGGGTCAAGGTTGCTCTGAAAAAAGCCCAAGAGGGTGGTAAGGAGAAGCTCACCGGTGATTCACGAATCACCCAGAAAAAAGGGAAGAGGACAGTGCGGGGGAGCTCTTCACTTGTTGAAGATAATCCCCAGAAAAAGGCAGGAGGATGATGAGGGGGAACACTCTGGCGGGTCAAGAAGTCTCGATAAGTCCGGCAAGAAGACGGTGGGGAGGAGAGCTCGTGTGGGTCAAGAGGTCCCAAGAAACCCAGCAAGAGGACAGCAGGGGCGAGCGCTCCGGCAGATCAGGAAATCTCGATAAATGCAGTTAGAGGATGGTGGGTGTGAGCCCCTCAGTTGTTTAAGACGTCCCAAGAAATCCAGCAAGAGAACTGCGAGGGGGAGCGCTCCGGCAGGTCAAGCGATGTCAAGAAATCCAGCAAGACAATGGTGGAGAACTCTCCGGCGAGTCACAAGACTCTCCCAAAAAAGGCAAAAGAATGGTGCAGGGGAGCACTCTGGTGGATCAAGAAGCACCCAGGAAAAGGGGAAGAGGATGGTGGGGGGAAACGGCCTGGTTGGTCACAAGACTCCCCCAAAAACCACAAGAGGGGGAACGCCCTAATGGGTCAAGAAGTCCCAAGAAATCCAGCAAGAGGACGACAGGGAGGAGCTCTTTAGCAGGCCAAAATCCCACTGAGGAAAGGCAAGAGGACAGCGGGGGAGAGCGCTCCAGTTCTTCAAGTGACTTCCCAGGCAGAAGGCAGGAGCATGGCGGGGCAGGACTGCGGCAGGTCAAGAATTCTCAGTCTGGCAATAGGATGGCGGGGAGGAGCGTTCCAGCGGGAGAAGAGCGCCCTGACTAGAGGCAAGACAAGGGTGAGGGAGAGCGCTCGGATGTGTGAAGAAGACTCCCCCAAAAAAGTGCAAGAGGAAGGCCAGGGGGAGAGCAATCCAGCAGATCAGGAAGTCTCAATAAATGCGGTAAGAGGATGGCGGGTGGGAGCCCCCCAGTGGTCCAAGAGATCCCAAGAAATCCAGCAAGAGGACGGCAAGGGGGAGCGCTCCAGCAGATCAGGAAATCTCGATAAATGCGGTTAGAGGATGGTGGGTGGGAGCCCCACAGTTGTTTAAGGCATCCCAAGAAATCCAGCAAAAGGACGGCGAGGGGGAGCGCTCTGGCAGATCAGGACGTCTCAATAAATGCGGTAAGAGGATGGCGGGTGGGAGCCCCCCAGTGGTTCAAAATGTCCCAAGATATCCAGGAAGAGAACTGTGAGGGGGAGCGCTCTGGCAGGACAAGCGATGTCAACAAATCCAGCAAGACAATGGTGGAGAACGCTCCGGTGAGTCACAAGACTCCACCAAAAAAGGCAAGAGAATGGTTAGAGGATGGTAACAGGCAGCTTTGAGAGCACTCTGGTGGATCAAGAAGCACCCAGGAAAAGGGGAAGAGGATGGTGGGGGGAAACGGCCTGGTTGATCACAAGACTCCCCCAAAAACCACAAGAGGGTGGCAGGGGGAACGCCCTAAGGGGTCAAGAGGTTCCAAGAAATCCAGCAGCAGGACGGCGAGGGGGAGCGCTCCAGCAGGCTGAGATTGTACTAAAGAAAGGCAAAAGGACAGCAGGAGGAGAGACCCAGTGGGTCAAGAGGTCCCAAGAAATCCAGTAAGAGGACAACAGGGAGCAGTGCTCTGGCAGGCCAAAATCTCAGTGAAGAAAGGCAAGAGGACAGCAGGGGGGAGTGCTCCAGTTCTTCAAGTGACTTCCCAGGTAGAAGGCAGAAGGACGGTGGGGTAGCGCTGGGACAGGTCGAGAATTCTCAATCTGGCAATAGGACAGCAGGGAGGAGCATCCAGCGGGACAGGAGCGCCCTGAAAATAGGCAAGACAAGGGTGAGTGAGAGCACTCCGAGATGTCAAGAAGTGTCAAAAAATCTGGTAAAGGATGGCAGGGGGGAGTGCTGTGGATATTCAAGAGACTCCCCAGTAAAAGGCAAGAGGACGGCGCGGGGAAGTGCTCCAGCACGTCAAGATCGCACTGAAGAAAGGCAAGGTCACAGTGGGGGGGAGCATTCCCGTTGTTCCAATGGTTCAAAAGGTCCCAAGAAATCCAACAAGAGAACTGCGAGGGGGAGCGCTCTGGCAAGTCAAGCGGTGTCAATAACCCCAGCAAGGCAACGGCGGAGAGCGCTCTGGTGAGTCACGAGACTCCCCTACAAAGGACGAGAGGATGGTGGAGGGGAGCCCACCAGTGGTTCAAGCAGCACCCAGGAAAAGGGGAGGAGGCTGACGAGGGGCAGGCCTCTGGCGGGCCAAGATCGCTGAGGGAAGGTGCGGGGGAGCTTGCTGGTGGCTCAAGAGACCTCTAGAAAAAGGTAAGAGGGCGGCGGGGGGTGGGAGGGCGCCTCAGCTGGTGAAGAGGAACCCCGAAAACAAGGCAAGAGAATGTTGGTGGGGGGAGCGCTCTGGCGGTTCCAGAGGCTCCCCGAGATCCGCTCAGACGGCAGCGGGTAACGCGGCAGCTCAGCGTCAATCAAAGAAGAACAGGAAGGCGGTTGACCTGCAATTCCAGAGCGAGGAGGAAGACTGGCAACCCGAACGAGGAGCAGCAGAACTTGGCATGGCCTCTGAAATCCTCCTTTAATCTGGGCTCAGGTAAGCTGGAAGCAGGGGACATAGGCTGGGGTTTGGGAGGTGGGCAGGTGAGAAATGATCCGCATTTTTGATCTCCTGAGTGCCTGAAGCGCCTGGGAGTTCATTTGGAGTCGTTGGCTTACTTGATTTTACACTGACTTTTGCATTATATTTTAATGACGTAGAATTTTCCGTTTTGACATCGAAACCTAAACTTCTTTGGAAATTCATCCTCTGTCCCTTCAGTCTCAGCTCGTGGCACTTCCACTGTCTCGTGGCCCGCGTTTCAATGTACATTAGATCGCTTCCTGGGCCTTGGATTTTAAGTAATGGTCCGTCACAAGTTTGTTTTTCTTGTCCTTAACGGGCAGCTTTGAGAGCTCTCTAAGGAAAAGTGATATCTTTTTACCTTGTTACTGCTCTTTCCATGTTACGAGCAGCCACCCTCTTTATGATCAGTCTCATGCTTTTCTTCCTTTCTTGCCCAGGTTCAGAAGACCGGGAATTCCAAGCTTCAAGTTTCCTGTGGAACATTGCGGGAGACCTTGATAACGTGGCAATGAGGGAGGTGATGAAGAGGAACAATACCTGTTCCTTTCCCATTTCAAGACATTATTTTTTACCTTCCTGGTAGCTGTGAGATGATTTGCAATCTTGCGCTAGCATCTGCCTGAAAGAGAACACGGACCCTTTGGGTGCCTCCTCAAGAAATACTTGCTCTATGGTTCTGGCGATGTCCAGGCTTCAAGGGTGGGGCATAGGGGAGTGTAAATCTTAGGGGGCCTCCCGGGATGTCTGCAGGTTTGGGTGACCCGTGGCTGGGACGGGGACGCCGAGGTTGTCAATCTTGCCCTGAATCTCTCGCTCCCTCTCTTGCAGCACCCGAGACCGAATGGAGGAGCAAGTGTACGGGAAGTTCCTGCGCCACGACACAGATCACATTTATCGCTCTCGCCCTGAGAGACCCGGAGAACCAAACCGTTCCCATCGTGCCTTGAAGCAGCCTCTGCTCACGCGCTTCTCCCAGGGAGAAGGCAGAATGGCAGTAGCTCGCCACGTTATACCACAGGGTGCACACTCTGCAGCTTTCAAGCCCAGCTCTGCGTTAGCTCACCCCTGCAATTTTGCACCGCCCACGCAAATTTGAGTTGTCGCTGGTTGTTGCAGCGTTTGGCTTTGGTGAGGACAGCGTGTGTTTGTCAGCAGTTGGTGTAGGGTGGAATCTTGAGGAGAAAGTGATATTTCCGTGCCAGAACTGGTTGGTGTTTGCATGGTATTGTGGTAGTTGTTCCCACAGGTGATCAGTGCTGGAGTGTTATTGCAGGATGAGGGGATTTTGAAGGCTTGTCTGTGAGATGCACTAGAGGCAGCAGTTGCAAACGAAAGGCTGAGGTGTGGAGAGTTTGTCGGTGGGTTTTGGACAGTTGTCAGTTGAAGAGTTGGTTGTTTGCAGGTGAGGTGTAGAGCAGAGGGTGAAGCTGACTTTGCCTGGGCGGCGCAACTGGATGGGTGTGCAGAGCTGAGGAGAGCGGGCTTCTGCGGGTGACCCTAAAGCTGGAGAACCAGCCAGCGGCAGCTCCAGACAGTCCCGCTGCCGAGCTTGGCCGTGTAGGGCCAGTGCCCTGGGGCACAGGGAGTGTGACCCTCCGCAAGCACCAAACAGCAGGTGAGGACTGTGGGGATTTGTACTGAGCTATGATATCTCTAAGGCATGTGCGAGGGGCCGGGGCCAAGGCAAGGTGGGCTCGTTGTGGGGTGTGGGGAGGTGTCAGCCCCCGGACTCAGCCCCTGTCTGATTGTAGTGCCCTTGGGCTGGTGTAGCTCAGTCCTCTGTGTGTTTCTCTTCAGGTGGAGCAGCGTGCAAAGGAAAAGCAAGGAAGGAGAGGAAGGTGGTGAACCTATGAGGAAGAGTGTAGCGAATCTGGCGTGGACTCACGGTAAGGTGCCATGAGAGACATTTATTACAAACTCAGGTTTGCATTTATACTCGCTATGATGCTTGCTCAAGCATTTGCTCTTTAGCTAAGTTAGACATTACATGAGCGATGTAACTGCCATATACGCATTTTTTTCTATAGTAAGCTGTCCCTCTGTCCCTGATGTATCAGTCCTGTATCCTGTATCTTAGTAGTCACAATTTTTCCCCAAGTAGATGAATATTTGCAAGCAGCTTTATCTCCAGTCGTTACCTGTTCATATAATTCTCATTCATCTTTGTGCCATGTCTCCAACTGAAATGTACCAGTTGTAGGAAAGTCTAGCACATGATTAGCAATCCATTCTAATAAACTCACCAATCAGACCCCGATACATCCTGATTTTGCGTTTGTAGCGCATGTTGAAGGACATCCAGGGTTTGTCTTTGCTTAAGGGATAACTTCCCTCCCATGGTTCCCAATCGCTCACCTTTCGTTGGTGGTGGGCGCGCACTGTCCTGGTTCCCGGTCCTGTTTCCTGGTTCGATTGGGCTTCGCTACCAGAGCGGCTACTGCCTTTATAGGCACGCTGAAAGTCCCTGTTCCAGGGCGCCATTTGTAGCGAATGCGGTACGAACTCTCTTTTAAGGTGCAATGAGAGATGTTTATTACAAATTCAGGCTTGTGTTTATACTCGCTATGATACTTGCTCAAGCATTTGTTGATTAGCTAAGTTAGTCATTACATGAGTGATGTGTTTTGTGTTCCCACCAAAGTCACTGCCATAAACACCTTTTTTGTCTATCACAAGCTGTCCCTCTGTCCTTGATGCATCAATCCTGTATCAACTCCTCTGTCCTTGATGTATCACATAGCATACAGTCCTTTGTTCTTGTATTTTTCCACTAATGCTTGTTCTCATGCTGTTGACTCTTGCAGTTTCTCATGTGCCCGGTCTTCCGTGTACTGACACAGAAGAGCGATCACGAAAGAGGATTGGAGCGCACCTGTGAGTCAAGCAGAGTCAAGAAAGAAGATGACAGTGGTGGACCTGTGAGTCAGGAGGGGACAAAAGAGGAGAAAGGTGATGGAGCTACGAGTCAAGAGTGAGGAGGAAGATGGGCAGCCTGAGCCAGCGAGAAGGAGAATGTATCCTTAAGCACAGGGAACGATCTGTGATTAGTGCGTCCCCCTCCCACCCCTAGAAACCGTGCTCGGGGGTAAAGTGGTAAAATGGGAGCAGGGGCTGTTGGCTGTGTTTTGGGAGGTGGGGGTGGTGAGCAGGGGCTGGGCTCTTGGACTTGGGAGCAGTTAAGGGAGCAGGGTGGTCATCCCTTGGGAGGTGTCTGTCTGCCATCAGCTAAAGGAGGGGGAAGAGGATCCTGCCGGGGTGAGGGCCTGGCCAGCTCTCCACTCCCAGGGCTCTTGATGCTGGTGTGGTGTGTTGCTGTAAGTGCCAGGGGTGACTGGCAAAGAAAGTCTTTGTGGGGTGCATGCTGGGAAACTGTGCTGCTACGGAGGGGCTGGGTTGGTGGGAAGGCCTGTGCGGGGGGCCGGGGCCAAGGCAAGGTGGCCTTGTGGTGGGATGTGGGGATGCGTCAGCGACCGGACTCGCCCCCTCGTGTGACTGTACGGGCCTGGGGTGGGTATATTTTTGTTTTCTGTGCATCTCTGTTCGGGTGGAGCAGCTCGCAAAGGTGAAAGCAAGAAAGAAGAGGAAGGTGGTGAACCTACGAGGAAGAGCGATCAAGAAAGAGGATTGGAGTGCATCTGCAAGTCAACAGGGATCAAGAAAGAAGATGACGGTGGTAGACCTGCGAGTCAGGAGGGATCAAGAAAGAAGAGGAGGAAGGTGATGGAACTGCGAGTCAGGAGTGAGGAGGAAGAAAATGTCCCCCTTGGGACAGGGACCTCCCTGTAATCAGGACTGCGCCCTCCCACCCCTGGAAACTGCTCAGGGGCCCAGACATCCATGGGAAGGTTGTGTCCGACAACACGAGCCAGATCTTCAGCACTGGCTGCTGTTCAGCTGGGACCAGGGGCTGCTGGTGGGGTTTTGGGAGGCGGGGTGGGTGAGTAGAGGCTGGGCTTTTGTACTCATGAGTGGTTGAGAGAGAGGGCTGGACACCTCTTGGGAGGTGTCTTGTCTGTCTGCCATCAGCTAAAGGAGGGGGAAGAGGATCCTGCCGGGGTGAGGGCCTGGCCAGCTCTCCACTCCCAGGGCTCTTGATGCTGATGTGGTGTGTTGCTGTAAGTGCCAGGGGTGACTGGCAAAGAAAGTCTTTGTGGGGTGCATGCTGGGAAACTGTGCTGCTACGGAGGGGCTGGGTTGGTGGGAAGGCCTGTGCGGGGGGCCGGGGCCAAGGCAAGGTGGGCTTGCTGTGGGATGTGGGGATGCGTCAGCGACCGGACTCACCGCCTATGTGACTGTACGGGCTTGGGGTGGGTGTATTTCTGTCTTCAGGGCATTTCAGTTTGGGTGGAGCAGCTCACAAAGGCGAAAGCAAGAAAGGAAAGTAAGGTTGTGAACTTACGAGAAAGAGTGATCAAGAAAGAGGATTTGAGTTCATCCGGGAGTCGAGGGATCAAGAAAGAAGAGGAGGAAGGTGATGGACGTGCATATTGAAAATGAGAGGGAAGATGGGCAACCTGAAGCATGGAGCAAGGGAATGTCTCCTAGAACAAAGGGACCTTTCTGTAATCAGAGATCCCCCCTCCTACCCTACAAACTGAACAAAGAGGACTGCGAGAGGGAGCGCTCTGACAGGACAAGAGGTATCAGTAAATCTGGCAAGAGGACAGTGGGGGAAGCGCTCTGGCGGATCAACAAGTCTCAATATATGTGGCAAGAGGATGATGGGGGAGAGTTCACCAGTGGTTCAAAAGTCACCCAGAAAAAGGGGAAGAGGATGTCAAGGGGGGAGCGCTCTGGTCGATCACAAGACTCTCCTAAAAAACACAACAGGATGGTGGTGGGGGGGAATGTCCTATATGGGACAAGGGGTCCCGAGAAATCCAGCAAGAGGATGGTGGGGGGGAGCACTCCAGCAGACCAAGAATGTACTAAGGAAAGGCAAAAGGACGGCAGGAGGAGAGACCCAGTGGGTCAAGAGGTACCGAGAAATCCAGCAAGAGGACGACAGGGAGGAGCTCTTTAGCAGGCCAAAATCCCACTGAGGAAAGGCAAGAGGACAGCGGGGGAGAGCGCTCCAGTTCTTCAAGTGACTTCCCAGGCAGAAGGCAGGAGCATGGCGGGGCAGGACTGCGGCAGGTCAAGAATTCTCAGTCTGGCAATAGGATGGCGGGGAGGAGCGTTCCAGCGGGAGAAGAGCGCCCTGACTAGAGGCAAGACAAGGGTGAGGGAGAGCACTCGGACGTGTCAAGAAGACTCCCCCAAAAAGTGCAAGAGGAAGGCCGGTGGGGAGAGCAATCCAGCAGATCAGGAAGTCTCAATAAATGCGGTAAGAAGGTGGCAGGTGGGAGCTCCCCAGTGGTTCAAGAGGTCCCAAGATATCCAGCAAGAGAACTGTGAGGGGGAGCGCTCCAACAGGTCAAGCGGTGTCAAGAAATCCAGCAAGACAATGGTGGAAAACGCTCCGGTGAGTCACAAGATTCCCCCAAAAAAAGGCAAGAGAATGGTGCAGGGGAGCACTCTGGTGGATCAAGAAGCACCCAGGAAAAGGGGAAGAAGATGGTGGGGGGGAGCACTCTGGTTGGTCACAAGACTCCCCCAGAAAACACAAGAGGGTGGCAGGGGGAACGCCCTAATGGGTCAAGAGGACCCAAGAAATCCAGCAAGAGGACGGCGAAGGGGAGCGCTCCAGCAGATCAGGAAGTCTCGATAAATGCGGTAAGAGGATGGCGGGTGGGAGCCCCCCCAGTGGTCCAAGAGGTCCCAAGAAATCCAGCAAGAGGACGGCGAGGGGGAGCGCTCTGGCAGATCAGGACGTCTCAATAAATGCGGTAAAAGGATGGTGGGTGGGAGCCCCTCAGTGGTTCCCAAGGTTCCAGGAAATCCAGCAAGAGGACGGCGTGGGGGAGCGCTGTGGCAGATGAAGAACCCTCAGTACATCTGGCAAGAGGACGGTGAGGGGGTGCTCTGATGGGTCAAGGTTGCTCTGAAAAAAGCCCAAGAGGGTGGTAAGGAGAAGCTCACCGGTGATTCACGAATCACCCAGAAAAAAGGGAAGAGGACAGTGCGGGGGAGCTCTTCAGTTGTTGAAGAGAATTCCCAGAAAAAGGCAGGAGGATGATGAGGGGGAACACTCTGGCGGGTCAAGAAGTCTCGATAAGTCCGGCAAGAAGACGGTGGGGAGGAGAGCTCGTGTGGGTCAAGAGGTCCCAAGAAACCCAGCAAGAGGACAGCAGGGGCGAGCGCTCCGGCAGATCAGGAAATCTCGATAAATGCAGTTAGAGGATGGTGGGTGTGAGCCCCTCAGTTGTTTAAGACGTCCCAAGAAATCCAGCAAGAGAACTGCGAGGGGGAGCGCTCCGGCAGGTCAAGCGATGTCAAGAAATCCAGCAAGACAATGGTGGAGAACTCTCCGGCGAGTCACAAGACTCTCCCAAAAAAGGCAAAAGAATGGTGCAGGGGAGCACTCTGGTGGATCAAGAAGCACCCAGGAAAAGGGGAAGAGGATGGTGGGGGGAAACGGCCTGGTTGGTCACAAGACTCCCCCAAAAACCACAAGAGGGTGGCAGGGGGAACGCCCTAATGGGTCAAGAAGTCCCAAGAAATCCAGCAAGAGGACGACAGGGAGGAGCTCTTTAGCAGGCCAAAATCCCACTGAGGAAAGGCAAGAGGACAGCGGGGGAGAGCGCTCCAGTTCTTCAAGTGACTTCCCAGGCAGAAGGCAGGAGCATGGCGGGGCAGGACTGCGGCAGGTCAAGAATTCTCAGTCTGGCAATAGGATGGCGGGGAGGAGCGTTCCAGCGGGAGAAGAGCGCCCTGACTAGAGGCAAGACAAGGGTGAGGGAGAGCACTCGGACGTGTCAAGAAGACTCCCCCAAAAAGTGCAAGAGGAAGGCCGGTGGGGAGAGCAATCCAGCAGATCAGGAAGTCTCAATAAATGCGGTAAGAAGGTGGCAGGTGGGAGCTCCCCAGTGGTTCAAGAGGTCCCAAGATATCCAGCAAGAGAACTGTGAGGGGGAGCGCTCCAACAGGTCAAGCGGTGTCAAGAAATCCAGCAAGACAATGGTGGAAAACGCTCCGGTGAGTCACAAGATTCCCCCAAAAAAAGGCAAGAGAATGGTGCAGGGGAGCACTCTGGTGGATCAAGAAGCACCCAGGAAAAGGGGAAGAAGATGGTGGGGGGGAGCACTCTGGTTGGTCACAAGACTCCCCCAGAAAACACAAGAGGGTGGCAGGGGGAACGCCCTAATGGGTCAAGAGGACCCAAGAAATCCAGCAAGAGGACGGCGAAGGGGAGCGCTCCAGCAGATCAGGAAGTCTCGATAAATGCGGTAAGAGGATGGCGGGTGGGAGCCCCCCCAGTGGTCCAAGAGGTCCCAAGAAATCCAGCAAGAGGACGGCGAGGGGGAGCGCTCTGGCAGATCAGGACGTCTCAATAAATGCGGTAAAAGGATGGTGGGTGGGAGCCCCTCAGTGGTTCCCAAGGTTCCAGGAAATCCAGCAAGAGGACGGCGTGGGGGAGCGCTGTGGCAGATGAAGAACCCTCAGTACATCTGGCAAGAGGACGGTGAGGGGGTGCTCTGATGGGTCAAGGTTGCTCTGAAAAAAGCCCAAGAGGGTGGTAAGGAGAAGCTCACCGGTGATTCACGAATCACCCAGAAAAAAGGGAAGAGGACAGTGCGGGGGAGCTCTTCAGTTGTTGAAGAGAATTCCCAGAAAAAGGCAGGAGGATGATGAGGGGGAACACTCTGGCGGGTCAAGAAGTCTCGATAAGTCCGGCAAGAAGACGGTGGGGAGGAGAGCTCGTGTGGGTCAAGAGGTCCCAAGAAACCCAGCAAGAGGACAGCAGGGGCGAGCGCTCCGGCAGATCAGGAAATCTCGATAAATGCAGTTAGAGGATGGTGGGTGTGAGCCCCTCAGTTGTTTAAGACGTCCCAAGAAATCCAGCAAGAGAACTGCGAGGGGGAGCGCTCCGGCAGGTCAAGCGATGTCAAGAAATCCAGCAAGACAATGGTGGAGAACTCTCCGGCGAGTCACAAGACTCTCCCAAAAAAGGCAAAAGAATGGTGCAGGGGAGCACTCTGGTGGATCAAGAAGCACCCAGGAAAAGGGGAAGAGGATGGTGGGGGGAAACGGCCTGGTTGGTCACAAGACTCCCCCAAAAACCACAAGAGGGTGGCAGGGGGAACGCCCTAATGGGTCAAGAAGTCCCAAGAAATCCAGCAAGAGGACGACAGGGAGGAGCTCTTTAGCAGGCCAAAATCCCACTGAGGAAAGGCAAGAGGACAGCGGGGGAGAGCGCTCCAGTTCTTCAAGTGACTTCCCAGGCAGAAGGCAGGAGCATGGCGGGGCAGGACTGCGGCAGGTCAAGAATTCTCAGTCTGGCAATAGGATGGCGGGGAGGAGCGTTCCAGCGGGAGAAGAGCGCCCTGACTAGAGGCAAGACAAGGGTGAGGGAGAGCACTCGGACGTGTCAAGAAGACTCCCCCAAAAAGTGCAAGAGGAAGGCCGGTGGGGAGAGCAATCCAGCAGATCAGGAAGTCTCAATAAATGCGGTAAGAAGGTGGCAGGTGGGAGCTCCCCAGTGGTTCAAGAGGTCCCAAGATATCCAGCAAGAGAACTGTGAGGGGGAGCGCTCCAACAGGTCAAGCGGTGTCAAGAAATCCAGCAAGACAATGGTGGAAAACGCTCCGGTGAGTCACAAGATTCCCCCAAAAAAAGGCAAGAGAATGGTGCAGGGGAGCACTCTGGTGGATCAAGAAGCACCCAGGAAAAGGGGAAGAGGATGGTGGGGGGAAACGGCCTGGTTGGTCACAAGACTCCCCCAAAAACCACAAGAGGGTGGCAGGGGGAACGCCCTAAGGGGTCAAGAGGTTCCAAGAAATCCAGCAGCAGGACGGCGAGGGGGAGCGCTCCAGTAGGCTGAGATTGTACTAAAGAAAGGCAAAAGGACAGCAGGAGGAGAAACCCAGTGGGTCAAGAGGTCCCAAGAAATCCAGTAAGAGGACAACAGGGAGCAGTGCTCTGGCAGGCCAAAATCTCAGTGAAGAAAGGCAAGAGGACAGCAGGGGGGAGCGCTCCAGTTCTTCAAGTGACTTCCCAGGTAGAAGGCAGAAGGACGGTGGGGTAGCGCTGGGACAGGTCGAGAATTCTCAATCTGGCAATAGGACAGCAGGGAGGAGCATCCAGCGGGACAGGAGCGCCCTGAAAATAGGCAAGACAAGGGTGAGTGAGAGCACTCCGAGATGTCAAGAAGTGTCAAAAAATCTGGTAAAGGATGGCAGGGGGGAGTGCTGTGGATATTCAAGAGACTCCCCAGTAAAAGGCAAGAGGACGGCGCGGGGAAGTGCTCCAGCACGTCAAGATCGCACTGAAGAAAGGCAAGGTCACAGTGGGGGGGAGCATTCCCGTTGTTCCAATGGTTCAAAAGGTCCCAAGAAATCCAACAAGAGAACTGCGAGGGGGAGCGCTCTGGCAAGTCAAGCGGTGTCAATAACCCCAGCAAGGCAACGGCGGAGAGCGCTCTGGTGAGTCACGAGACTCCCCTACAAAGGACGAGAGGATGGTGGAGGGGAGCCCACCAGTGGTTCAAGCAGCACCCAGGAAAAGGGGAGGAGGCTGACGAGGGGCAGGCCTCTGGCGGGCCAAGATCGCTGAGGGAAGGTGCGGGGGAGCTTGCTGGTGGCTCAAGAGACCTCTAGAAAAAGGTAAGAGGGCGGCGGGGGGTGGGAGGGCGCCTCAGCTGGTGAAGAGGAACCCCGAAAACAAGGCAAGAGAATGTTGGTGGGGGGAGCGCTCTGGCGGTTCCAGAGGCTCCCCGAGATCCGCTCAGACGGCAGCGGGTAACGCGGCAGCTCAGCGTCAATCAAAGAAGAACAGGAAGGCGGTTGACCTGCAATTCCAGAGCGAGGAGGAAGACTGGCAACCCGAACGAGGAGCAGCAGAACTTGGCATGGCCTCTGAAATCCTCCTTTAATCTGGGCTCAGGTAAGCTGGAAGCAGGGGACATAGGCTGGGGTTTGGGAGGTGGGCAGGTGAGAAATGATCCGCATTTTTGATCTCCTGAGTGACTGAAGCGCCTGGGAGTTCATTTGGAGTCGTTGCCTTACTTGATTTTACACTGACTTTTGCATTATATTTTAATGACGTAGAATTTTCCGTTTTGACATCGAAACCTAAACTTCTTTGGAAATTCATCCTCTGTCCCTTCAGTCTCAGCTCGTGGCACTTCCACTGTCTCGTGGCCCGCGTTTCAATGTACATTAGATCGCTTCCTGGGCCTTGGATTTTAAGTAATGGTCCGTCACAAGTTTGTTTTTCTTGTCCTTAACAGGCAGCTTTGAGAGCTCTCTAAGGAAAAGTGATATCTTTTTACCTTGTTACTGCTCTTTCCATGTTACGAGCAGCCACCCTCTTTATGATCAGTCTCATGCTTTTCTTCCTTTCTTGCCCAGGTTCAGAATACCAGGAATTCCAAGCTTCAAGTTTCCTGTGGAACATTGCGGGAGACCTTGATAACGTGGCAATGAGGGAGGTGATGAAGAGGAACAATACCTGTTCCTTTCCCATTTCAAGACGTTATTTTTTACCTTCCTGGTAGCTGTGAGATGATTTGCAATCTTGCGCTAGCACCTGCCTGAAAGAGAACACAGACCCTTTGGGTGCCTCCTCAAGAAATACTTGCTCTATGGTTCTGGCGATGTCCAGGCTTCAAGGGTGGGGCATAGGGGAGTGTAAATCTTAGGGGGCCTCCCGGGATGTCTGCAGGTTTGGGTGACCCGTGGCTGGGACGGGGACGCCGAGGTTGTCAATCTTGTCCTGAATCTCTCGCTCCCTCTCTTGCAGCACCCGAGACCGAATGGAGGAAGGGTACGGGAAGTTCCTGCGCCATGACACAGATCACATTTATCGCTCTCGCCCTGAGAGACCCGGAGAACCAAACCGTTCCCATCGTGCCTTGAAGCAGCCTCTGCTCACGCGCTTCTCCCAGGGAGAAGGCAGAATGGCAGTAGCTCGCCACGTTATACCACAGGGTGCACACTCCGCAGCTTTCAAGCCCAGCTCTGCGTTAGCTCACCCCTGCAATTTTGCACCGCCCACGCAAATTTGAGTTGTCGCTGGTTGTTGCAGCGTTTGGCTTTGGTGAGGACAGCGTGTGTTTGTCAGCAGTTGGTGTAGGGTGGAATCTTGAGGAGAAAGTGATATTTCCGTGCCAGAACTGGTTGGTGTTTGCCTGGTATTGTGGTAGTTGTTCCCACAGGTGATCAGTGCTGGAGTGTTATTGCAGGATGAGGGGATTTTGAAGGCTTGTCTGTGAGATGCACTAGAGGCAGCAGTTGCAAACGAAAGGCTGAGGTGTGGAGAGTTTGTCGGTGGGTTTTGGACAGTTGTCAGTTGAAGAGTTGGTTGTTTGCAGGTGAGGTGTAGAGCAGAGGGTGAAGCTGACTTTGCCTGGGCGGCGCAACTGGATGGGTGTGCAGAGCTGAGGAGAGCGGGCTTCTGCGGGTGACCCTAAAGCTGGAGAACCAGCCGGCAGCTCCAGACACTCCCGCAGGGCCGGGCAGGGCCAGTGCCCTGGGGCACAGTGAGTGTGACCCTCCGCAAGCACCAAACAGCAGGTGAGGACTGTGGGGATTTGTACTGAGCTATGATATCTCTAACCCATGAAACTGGGGTCCAGCCTGAGCAGGGCATGTGCGGAAGCTGTGCTGCAGCGGAGGGGCAGAGCTGAGGGGAAGGGCTGTGTGAGGGGCCGGGGCCAAGGCAAGGCGGGCACGCTGTGGGGTGTGGGGAGGTGTCAGCCCCTAGATTCAGCCCCCGTCTGACTGTAGTGCCCTGGGGCTGATGTAGCTCAGTCCTCTGTGTGTTTCTCTTCAGGTGGAGCCGTGTGCAAAGGAAAAGCAAGGAAGGAGGCGAACCTGTGAGGAAGAGTGATCGAGAAAGAGGATTGGAGGGCACCTGTGAGTCAAGAGGGATCAAGAAAGAAGACAACGGTGGTGGAACCGCAGGTCAGGAGAGCTCAAGGAAGGAGAAAGGTGATTGTGGCAGTATTCTGACATTGGGCCTATGAGAAACTGTGAGAGTTGACAGCGTGAGAACAATCATTAGTGGAATAACACAAGAAGCAAGTACTGTATGCTACGTGATACATCGAGGACAGAGGGATTGGTACAGGAATGATACATCAAGGGGGATGACGGGGGTAGCTTGTGGTATAGACAACGATGCTTTTATGGCAGTAACAATATATCACTTATGTTATGACGAACTTACCAAATCAGCAAATGCTTGAGCAAGCATCATAGCGAATATAAATGCAAACCTGAGTTTGTAACAAATGTCTCTTGTCTCACCTTAAAAGAGAGTCGGTGCCACATTCACTACAAATGGCACCCGAACAGGGACTTTGAGTGCGGCTGTAAAGGCAGCAGCCGTTCTGGTGGCAAAGCCCAATTGAACAAGGACAGGGAAACAGAGCCAGGAAACAGAAACCACAGCGTGCGCCCATCAGCAAGAAAAGATGAGCAATTTGGAACCATAGGAGGGAAGTTATCCCTTGAACCAAACAAACCCTAGATGTCCTTCAACTTTTATTAAGAAAGCAAAATCACAATGTACCAGTAGTCCGATTAATGACTTTATAAGAAAGGCTTGCTGATCATGTGCTGGACTTTCCTACAACTGGTACATTTTAGTTGGAGGCATGGCAGAAAGTTGAACGAGAATTATATGAACAGGCAGCAACTGGAGATAAAGCTGCTTGTGAATATTTATCTACTTGGGCAAAAATTATGTCTGCTTTAATAGCGACTCAGAAGGAAGTAGTTGCGCGGGTTGCAACTAATTGTGAACCTTCTGCTCCTCCCTTGCCAGGGAAGGAGGGGGATCCTGTAGATAGATTAGGCAAAAATGCACTGACCACAGATGTAGTAGTGGATAAAGGATTGGCTGATAACAAAGCCCCTGCATGTACCCTACAGTGAACACTTTTGGCAAATGATGGTTTGTGGGAGTCGCCTGACAAGCCCCTTGATCCTGGCCCGACGGACCCAGAGTAAGAGCCTGATTTATTCCCCCCGGATGTTACTTTGCAACCGAAAGTGCACACTAATTAAACCATGTGGGATAAATGTAGAGAAGAGGCTTTGAAAACAGGAGACTCGAAAGTGGTTACGGCATGGCCAGTGATCTGTTGTGAACAGCAATCTCCAGGCTTTCAGCAGCTACCATATGATGTTGTAAAGGAATTACCAACATTAGCTAAAGAAAATGGGGTTACTTTATCATTTGTTATACATTTTTGAAGCATTAAGCTCCTCTTACGAACTTACTCCACATGACTGGCGTTCTTTGTTGAAAATGATCTTAACCATACAGTATATTGACTAGTAGTTATCTGATTTTTGGGAGAACTGTACTATAGAGACCGTTGATAATGCATATCGGATGAGATGGATTGATTGCAGTCCTTTAGCTGGGGAATGTGCCCGTGCTTTGCCAGATAATCAAGTTGCGTAACCCAGAGAGATATATATGTGGTGTAATAGCAAAACTAGCAATGAAAGTGGTTCGGAAGTTACTGGAGGTTGGGAGAGATGCCAATACGTCCTTTTCAAAAATCTTGCAAGGATCACAGGAACCTTATGCGCTGTTTTTAGACCGCTTGCAAACTGCTTTGGAGAGACAAATTGATAATGACACAGCGCATGAGTTGTTACTAAAATAATTGGCTTTTGAGAATGCTAATGCTGATTGTCAGCGTGTGTTGCAGGATTTGGGGAATAGGGAAAGGTGTACTATAGCAGATATGAGAGTGTGTCAAAACATAATGCAACTGAACATTATACCAGCTCTCTAGCTGCTGCTTTAGCAGCACAGTTACAAGTATTGGGAACAGAACTGAAATCGAATTGTTTTTGTTGTGGGACACTGGGTCGTGTAAAGAAAGATTACACAAAGTATGCACACCAGACTTCGAAGGCTGTACCTCCTAGAGATCGTCCAAAATGGGGAAAGGGCAAGCACTGTGTGAGTGAACATCATTCAAGGGTTAATGTAAAGGGGGAGCCAATTAACCCTTCCCAGGAGGTGGGGGACAGGACTTCCCCCACCCCCATCAAATAAATTCAAGTCTAAACTCATGACCCGAGATCTCTTCCCTGGAACAGCTGGAAGTGCAGGGCTGGACTTGGCTGCCAGCCCGTCAGTGATGATAATTAATTACTGCTGTGGTATTGCTTATTCCCAGAGGAGTGTGGGGGCCTTTAGTGCCTAGTGTGCATGCTTTGTTAATAGGTTGATCATCTACTACCAAATTGGGTTTGTTTGTTTTACCTGGAGTAATTGACTCTGATTATCAAGGTGAAATCAAAATTATGGCATGGACACCTGTGCCACCTTGCTACATCCTGAGGATGCCCCCAGATTTGCATTTTGTGTTCCTTCACTTAATCAAGAGGAGCCTATGAAGAGATAGCATTGGGTGGTATCACCACAAGGGATGAGAAATAGTCCAACCATTTGCAAGACAGTAGTTGCAGCAGCTGTACAACCTGTGAGGAAGCTGTACCCCTCAGCTTGTATCTGTCGTTATATGGATGATATCTTGCTTGTCATGTTATAAGAGCAGGAACTACAACAAGTAATGCAAGTCCTATGTAACGCTATACAAAAGGCTAGATTACAAATTGCACAAGAAAAAATTCAGAAAACTGCTCCATGGAAATATTTGGGGTGGCAAATACCAGAACAAGAAATCATTCCTTAGCCAGTAACTCTTAAATTCCATAATATCATGACCTTAAATGACTTACAAAATTGCTAGGAGCCATAAATTGGCTCCGACCTATTTTGGGCATTGCCACAGAGGAACTGTGTCTACTTTTTACACTTTTGAAAGGAGACCTGAATTTATTGTCTACTCAGGTATTGGATGACAAAGCTTAGCAGGCCATATAGAAAGTATTCGATGCTGTTGAACAAAAATAGGGATGGGGACGCAATTTGCAGCTGCCAGTTTGGCTGGCACTCATAGCCAATACCGTCCAACCGTTTGCAGTACCGTTTCAATGGGACAAGTCATTAAGTGATTCTTTAAGAGGTGGAATGGGTTTTTCTAGCTCACACACCAATGAAAACAGTTTGGATAATAAAAGAAATGTATGCAAACCCAATAATTAAAGGCAGAGAATGTTTGTATGCTATGTATGGGACAGACTTTGAATGTATATTTATTCCTACAACAAAGGAGAATTTGCAATGGTAATTAACTGAAGATGTGAATTTCCAGATTGCATTGGCAACATACGCAGGGAACATATCAGTTTATTACCCTCAACATAAACTGTGGGCTGAAATTGGTAATTTACCGTTGTATGGCAAGTGCTGCTGTCAGCAACGACAAGACTGAATTTACCGATGCCTCTGGTTGCTCACGTAAAGTTGTAATTACATGGCTAAACTCAGATACCCAGTGTTGCAAACACAAAGTAGAAAAAGGAGACCAGGGGTCAAACAAGTTCTTGAGCTGACAGCTGTTAGGATCGCTTTTGAGTGTTCTGTAATGAGCCTTTGAATGTTGTAACTGACTCATTATGCAGCTGGCATACTTATCCGCCTGGAAGCTTCTTTTCTTAAGGAAGAGGATGATCCTCTTTTGATGGCTGAATTGAGAATGCTATGGTTCCTAATAAATCATAGACGTCATGGTTTTTATGCAGCGCACATCCGCTCTCGCGCTGCCCTTCCAGGACCTCTTGTGGAAGGCAATAGGAGGGCCGATGCACGAGCTGTGCCGCTTACTGTGTCTAAAGCCTTGGAGCAAGCTAAATTATCACATAAACTCTTTCACCAGAATGCAAAGTCGTTAAAACGACAATTTCAAATTACAACGGATCAGGCCAGGAGCGTTCTTATGTCCTGCCCTGATTGCCAACAGTCGGCACCCGTGCCATCCAAAGAGGGTGTTAATCCAGGAGGGATTACTGACAAGTACGGCCAGCTGATGTAACGCGTTGTTCTGAATTGGGTAAATACGTATGTGTTTCTGTAGACGCTCATTCCAGATTTCTCGTTGCGGCTGCACGCACTGGTGAAAGAGCACGGGATGTCTGTAAACAGTGGTTGGCGTGTTTTGCTGTTTCAGGAGTTCCAGGATATGTAAAACCAGAGGAAAGCGGAACGCACGCTGGATTAGAGGAGCGATCCCCCGAGTGCCCAGCGCGCCGTAATAAAAGTGCCTGCTTTTTAACACTTTCAAAACAGTGTTAAAGAGTCTGTTTGCCGACTTTTCGGTATCGTTTTCTGGCGACGAGGATGGGATAATCTGCCTGACCTCCCGTGGACCCCAGGATCTCTGGGACCTTGTGCCGGCACCGGGGAATTCCCGGAAGGGATCACGGATCCTCGGGCCAGCTCGGGACGTGGGTAAAACCCCATCAATGAGATAAGGCACTTTCATAGTCTGGTTTGTTTGCAGGCTGCCTGCGCGAGACGTGGGCGACACCAGCGCGTTGGGTCTGCGCGTTTTGGTAAATTGGGTAAATTAAAAAGAAATAAAAAACCAAAGAGGAAAATGAGAAAACAATAAATAAAAGAGAAAAACGAGGGAATAGTAATTTGGTAAAGGTACCTTTAGTGATTTTGCTGTTTGTGCCTTAGCAATTGTATGATTGTTTGTGTCTTTAGTGATTTGTTGTTGTTGTTACTTGTGTCTTGGGTGATTTTGTAGTCCAATACTTATGGTTCACCAATTGTCTGTTATTGTGATTGTGAAATAGGTAGTGGACAATGGACAGGAGCGATTCGGAAGAAATCCCCCCCCGGGCTGTGTTTTGTGACATTGGAAAAGGATCGTTTGACTCCCTGGGGAACAGCAACCAGGGAATATTGTAATTAATGGTGGCCACTGTAAATAATATTAATATGCTGCACAGGTCTGGGTGGGTATACCCGAGATGTGTAGTATAGTAATGCACTACATGTAATATATAATGAGATATGTTTTAAATCATATATTGTCTATTATATAATGCATATTACACAATACAAAATGTTACATACGCATTGTATTTGAAAAAGGACAATCAGGGAAAGAAATTGAAACCAGTAAAAGGTTTGTTGACGAACAGATATTGGTGTACAATACACAGAGAACATTAGATCAGGATTGTCCCTTGGTGAATGCAGGGTGCATCCTAATGTCCTTATATCGGGGGACAGGCTGAATTGGTATGGACAGTGCATTTTATACGGGATTGGACACGCTGTGCCTAAAGCTGTAAATACGCCAAAGCCTTCTGAGATAAAACAGGATCGTCTGTGCCTCATTTGCTACACCCCTTTATCTGTTTCCCAAATTACGATTTAGACTGTATTTACCATTGTAAAAATAAAGCTTTCCCCCTTTAATTTTTGTCATGTATTGGAGCCCGTCCTACCTAAACTGTAGAAAAGACAGCAGCCATGTGTATTTTTAAATAAAGATTAAACCAAGTCTGCTAGCCCATTATCTCTAAGCGTTCTACTGTGATCACCTCCCTCCCAAGGTTTTGTGTCTATTGTATCAGGGCCTGACACCCACGGCCACAGTGGATGAATCACCATGGGCACAGCACCAGGACCCGCTTGTTCGTGTCCAGGGTATCTACTCCAGCAGACACTGTTAGTAAAAGAGCACATCATGGAACTGGAGAACCATCTAATTGTGTCATTATACACATTCACTGCTCTTTTTTCTGCTTTATACCCCTGGTAGCTTTTTAAAATGGCACAGTTTGAAAAGGATTTCTGTTTTGGCCCTGCACACGGAGGCTGATTTTCCTTTTCTAGGGCCCCCCACCCGGTTCACCGCACCCGTGTGATCACTGCGCTGCACGTGGGCAAAATCAGCTGTGCCCTGTGTTTCTCCCGTAAAATAGTAAGAACGCTAATACAATCGTGCCAGGAACTACCTTCACTGTGAATATTTGAAGGAACCCACTGCTAATGTATTGTTAATGGGTACTTGCATTGTGGATTAGATGCAACAAAAATCCATACTTTCTTTTATCCTTTGCTGTACAGGAGGTGGTTGAACTTTTCTATAGCAGATTCAATCACCTGTTGTAAAGCGAGATGGTTGTCTCCTGTGAGGAAGCAGGGTAGATTTACCCATGCTCTATAAGCACCATGGATGAGCTATATAGAGTAACAGCTTAAAAACAAACCAACCGACAACAAGAAGCTAACGATCAAAACAACAAAAGGAAAAAACCCCAAACAAACCAACCCAAAAGCGCAGAGGCTCCTGAACGCCCCCTCTCAGTGCTGTGATGTCCGTTTCCAGGGAGCCCGTGGGGTGTCCCCACAACCGCAGACACAGGTGACCCGGCTGGGTGGTGCCAGCAGAGAACAGTTGGTGTGACCCAGCCCGCTGCGCTGCCCTGGGAAAGCCGGGGACAAAGGGCCGGGCCGGGGCATGGGGAGGTTGGTTCCAGCTCACGGATCAGCTCACAGCGACTGCGGAAACAGCCCCGAGCCGGGACGGGCCCGGCCGTGTGCTCCTGTCCCCCGCCGCGGGGTCCTGGCTCTGGACATCGTTGCACAGGATCGTTTGAGAACCGTTCCTGAAGGATGCGCAGCGCCCAGAGCAGCAGCGCCTGCCCGGCTGCTGCTCAGCCGAGGGTAAGGGCTGGAACTGACCCTGTAGCAGCAGCAGAGCTGCCACAGCTGCGGGCGAGCCGAGTTACTGCTGCAGACAAGACACGGGGCACAGGGAGAGGCAATGTATTTTATTAGGACAGAAGGCATCTTTAGGAAAAAAACACATTTTAGCAATGTCGGGCTATTATCTTTTATCAGTGTGTCTGCCATGTGCGCGGCTCTGGGAAAGCGCGTTCGGGGAGCTCAGGCTGCCCACGGGTCAAGAAAAAGCGCCCGCGCTGCGGGGCCCGGGGGGCGCTGCGTGACCGCGCTCGGTGCTGCCGTCTGGTGGCCACCGCCCGGAACTGCAGCTGGGGAGCGGCGCCCGGTGCCCGTGCCGCGGGTAAGAGGGGGGCGCTGCCGCTGCGACCGAGGTCGTGCCCGTCAGAAAGGGGGGGGCAGCGGTCGGACGAGCCGCCGGGAAAAAAAGAGGCGCCCGGCTCTCCCGGGGAGGCCCCGCTGCGAGAGGAACGGGCGAGGCGGCAGCAGGAGGCGGCGGCGTCTCCTCGGTCCCGGGCACAGGGGAGAGAAACCTGCCGGCCGGAGCTCCTTAGGGCTCTCTCTGTTCACAATGAATTTAAGGGTAGGTGACCACCCGCCCCCCTTGTCAGCGTAAAGCAAAGGAGCGCGGTTTGTTGTTTCCTTTCAAACGCGGCTGCTGGAAGCCGCGCGGGCAAAGGGCGTGGGGGTCCCGGCAGGGCGGAGAGCAGACGGGTGAGGGTGCAGAGCGGGCCAATCAGATGGCGCGGGAAGGCTGGGGGGGGGCGGATCGCTGATAGGCTACCAAGGCACGTCAATTGCCATTCTGTCCACCAATCAGATTGCCGGAGGGGCGGGTGTCGGACGCTCCGTACTGCGCATGCGCAAACTGCGAGTACTGATGGGCCAAGAGAATGATGATTGACTTGTCTTCGGCAGCCAATCGTGTTGCGGAAAGGGGCGGGTGCTGCTCTCTCCCTACTGCGCCTGCCCTCACTGCGAGCTCTGATAGGCGGAGAAAATGGTGATTGACGTGCCTAGGCAGGCTATCATTTTGCCGGAGGGGCGGGCGTTGCTGGCTCCTGGGCACCGGACGGAGCATCCAATAGGAGGACAGTGTGGGGGGGTGGAAAGCAGCCAATCAGCGCGGGTCCTGGCGAGCGGGTCCGTGGTGTCTCGGGGTGGGTACCGGGAATTAACGGGAACGGGGGTCGGGGCGGTTGCGGAGCGGTTGCTGCAACCGGCGCCCGGGGACCTGGAGGTAGGCGGCTCAGGGCAGCCCTTCGTGAGGTCCCCGGAGGCGGCAGAAAGGCAGAGGGGAAGGAGGCGACAGCCGGGGGCCTCCCGCCGCGGAGGTCTCCGGGGCGCGGCGGGTGTCGGTGCCCGCGGAGCCCGGCGGGACGGTGGGAGAGTGCGAGGGGAACGGAGCGGCGAAAGAGGCGGCAGGTGAGTGCGGCCGCGGCGAGGGTGACCGTGCCGTTGGAACGGGAGGAGCGGGAGGGGCCGGCGCGGTGAGGAGGCGTTCGGTTCAGTTTCCCCCCTGCCCTTACGGCCGAGTTGGCGAAGCCGGTGGGAGGTGTGTGACCCCGAGGGCAGGTGCGCCGAAGGCTTGCGGTCTGGAGCCGTGTGTCCCTCCGGGACAGCAGTCCCTCCGGGAGCGGCGCAGCCCCCGTTAGTCGGGGGGAGACGTTTCAAACCAGAGCTAAGGCGCGGTGGCAGGCTCGGTGGCGTGGCGGGTCGGGCGCCGCTTCGGCGGGAGCTCGGGACGAGGCCCGGCGGGTTCTGTGTCCTGTACGCGCGGCTTTCGTTCCGCGGCTCTCTGTGTGCTTTTTTGTTTTGTCGCGTTTGTTTTCTGGGGTTTATTTTGCGGGGTTCCCGCGAAACGCGGCACGACCGCTTGCCCGGGGCTGCCGCGGCGGTCTCAGTGCTGCCGCCCTGTGGCGAAACTCGGGTACTGCAGCGCACGGCCGGGGGAAGAGGCGCCGTTTGACCCGAAGCGGTCAGAAGTGCCAGAAACCAACGCCAGAACCGGCAGGAGCTGCGGCTTCGCAGTTCTGTCAGCATTGATCTTAGGACTCTGATTTTGATGCTAGTCGTTTTTACTTACATTACGCTACAGTGTTCTGTTTGGTACCGCTAGTGGGTAACAAATAATTGTGCTGTACCACAACGCGAGATGATAATATTTCGTAGATTTATACTGCCAAAGAGTTTGCAAGTATATTGAAAAGGGGGGAATTCAAGAGAAGCTACCAAGTTAATGTATACTGCGATGAAGTTATAGAAGATGTACCCTTCATTAACCGGTTCACGTGAGGTAAATGCTTTCTGACCGCCTGCACGATGAGGGAGACAGAAGATTGAATAACACATTGTTTAGAAGCTGAGAGCTTAGTTTATATTTAACTAATAGATGTGTTGTGAGTGAGAAACTAAACATTTATAACTAACTTCATCAATTATTTCTTAGGCTAGATATATTGTATGTTTAAAATTTAAAACAATTGTAATTAATGTGTAGCAGCTGTGTGACTATAAGCAATGCAAGAGCATCCAGTCGTGGGAGCACTTACAGAGGACGACCCCCAGAGCTCCCCAGTGCAGATGAAAGAAACATTGCCTGCTTAACGGTGTAATTGACTCTGCTGTCAAGCTTATTTCTCCGTTTCAGTACGAGCCCATCCCGTGGCCTCACAGGGCTGTGTCCTGTGGCGGTGCTGTGGGGAAGGGGCGAGATGCTTTCCTGCACCGGTGGATGTGTTTGCTTTTATGCTGAGCGTGTCCTAAACGGTGTCAGTTTGTCTTAATGCTGTCTGGCGTTGCTGCAGTTGCTCTGGTTTTTTGAGGATGCCTTGTGTGTTGAGGTGGCCCGTTTCCCTCGAATCCTCCGTTATCTCAGCTGCTCTCCTGTCCCTTCTTCTGACTAATTCCTCTGCTTTCTCCTGCTCTATTTTTTTCAGAGGTTGAACTCTAATTTGGAATTTCTGTGTTTCTGAGGGGGAGCTGTGAACGCCCGATGCTCAGCAGACCCCCCAGCCCAGGCGGGGAATGGAACCTGGGGAGCAGCGCCCGGGTGGGAGACGCGGCGCCGTCCTCCGTCCCCAGCGTGCGGCAGAGGAGCAGGAGGCGACAGCCGCCCGGGGGCAGACACCGGGTGCGTCCCCAGCTCGCCAGAGCTCCCGCTGAGCCTCCTCCCGCGGCCCCGCTCGCCCCGTGCAGCCGCCCCCAGCTCCGGCAGCTCCTGCGAGCCCGTCCCGTGTTCCTGGGCCGCTCCCAAGCCCCGTCGTGAAGGCGGCAAGCCGGCCCTCGGCACCTCTCCGGTGGCCCCTGCGGAAGGAGCAGGCTGGGGCAGGGGTGAGCTACGGTGCTAACGGCCGCTGCTTCTTCTCTCCCTCTCCCAGAGGCCGCGCTGAGGATGTGGCCGTTCGCTCCCAGCCCGGGGGATGCCGTTGGCTGCGCCCGCCTCGGGCTGGCGAGGCTCGTCTGGCAGCGTGGCAGGAGAAGGGACGGGGAGCACGTCCCGTGCGTGGGCGGGGGCTGCTGCTGCTGGAGCCAGAGAGGTTGGGGAGAGGTAAAGAGGAAGCAATGCGGGGCCGTCGGCCCAACGTCCGCTTCCTGCGGCGGGCGAGAGAGCGAGCCCCTCTCTCCGGGTGGCGAAGGCTCCCTCTGCGCGGCGTGCGGCGGGCCGGGGGCCAACGTGCGCGGCAGGGTCCGTGCGCGTATCCTGGAGCGGGACGGCTGCCTGGCGAGCGAGCCAGCGAGGCTCCATGTCCCCGAAGCCTCGTCTCGTGGAGCCCTGACACCCCACCGTGTTCTCCTAGGCTGAGGACGGCCGAGCGCCCCGAGTTACCGGAGAGGAAGGGAGGAGAGAAGGAGACGGGAGCGTGTGAGCTGTTAGAAGCCTCCTGGCAGCCACCGAAAGCGAGAGCCGCTGTGAGTCCCTGGCCCTCGGGGCCTCGTCCCCCACTTGCACGTCCTAGTGCCTCCCTGCCCCTCCTTGGTGGTGGTTTTGGTTTATTATTATTATTTTAAAATTTTGCTTCCCTATACCTCTCCTTTTCTCTCTATTTTTGTGTCCTGCTCCATCTTCTATAGCTGTTTTTCCCTTTTCCATATCTTTGTCTTGATCTGCATCAGTCTCTTTTTTTCCCCACAGTTTCTCTGGCCTGTTCCCTGCTGTTCTTTTCTTCTCAGTACCTGTACGTGCAGCTCTTATCTCCCACCTTCCTATCTCTCTTCTTCCTGCCTTGCCCTTCTCTCTCTATTTGTTTGTCTCGCTCACTGTTGCTGGTGTTTTTTGTTCAGCATCTCAGCGTTCCATTCCTCCTCCCTGTTCATCTCTTATTCTTTCTGACCTTTAATGCTGCTCCCTGTCTCATTGTTTCTCGCTGTATCCCTGTGTCCTGCTCCCTACCCACAGTCATATTCTTCCCTGTCCTGTTGGCCATCCCAGGTTTCTTCCTCCATCTCCATCCTCGCCCCATCTCTTGGTCCTGCTCCCTACCCACCCCGGTTCCTGTTTCTCTGCCCTTCTCCTTGTCTTACTCCTGGTTTCTCTGTCCTCTTCCCTCTTTGTTTTTGTTTCTCTGTCGCTCTGCCCTGCTCCCTGTCACTGCGTTTCCTCCTTCCTGTCTCTGTCCCGCAGCCCGGCGCCCACTTCTCCTTTGTCTGTCTCTCCCACTGCCCATTCTAGGATTTTTCCCACCGTCTCTGTCTCCTGCTCCTTGTCTCTCATTTTGGCCTCTTCTTCCCTTTGCCCTGCTCCCTGGCCCTTTTGCCCCTCTCTCTGTGTCACCTTGTCTTGCTCCCTGTCGCTATCTTTCTCTGGCAAGCTTACCCTCCTTTTCAAAGGAATCACAAAATCACTTTGTTGGAAAAGATAACTGCAATTTAAAATATCTTTACCCTTTGAAGAAACAGCCTGGAAAAGATAATTTTTTTTTTTTCCAGTGGGGCGGTTCACGAGGACGGATGGGCTGCTGGGCTCTTCAATGACAGCATCCAGGGCGAGGAAGGAAATCTTGGCTATACTTGGGTGATGTCTGTGTCTGTGTTCTGTGTGTATCTGGGAAAATGTGTTCTAGGGAACTCAGACTGCCAATGAGTCAAAAATGGCCTGGTTATCCAAAAAACGCAAACGCTCCAGTGGCCGTATCAACAGCTGTACTGAAGATGGTGCAAAATACTTTTTTCTGCACTCAGCTGTAGCCTTCACAAGAAAAAAGGAAGTGTCAGGTTCCTCTCCAGCTTTGTTCTGAAGGGCTTTTCCTCTTTCAGCTGGATGTCTGCTGCCACCGTTTCACCGCGGTTGCCCCGTCTTCTGCTACAGAAGTACCAGACAGACAGAAGGAATCCCGAGCGGTCTGCCCGTACAAGGTACGGCTGGGACGCGTGTCTGCACTTTTCCTGAGGTACTTGTAGAGTGGACTTTAAAGTTAACATTAAGAATGCACCGACTCTCCTTCTATATTTTTAATACGAAATATTTTACCAGGAGTACTAAAAATAAGGTCTGTTCTGGAGCACGGTACACCTGTGCAGAGCTCACCTCCCTCTGGTTATTTTCTCTTCCTGAAAGCGTAATCTTCTGTTTCTGTGGGCTTACTATTGAATGATACTATGGAAATGATTTTGTACTAAAAGAGGAAAGGAGGTGTTTGTAAGAGTTCAGATGTCCAGAAGAAACAACCTGATTCAATGACAAATGCTTTGTTCTTTTTCACTCAATAGGTTTTTAAAATATCTTAGAATAGTACTCAAAAAGCTGACAGAGATACAGGCACCTGGGCAAATCGGTTTTGTTCTGCGTGTTTGCCAGGTGATCCCAAGAAGCACTTTCAGCCTCGTAACTGGTGGCGGTGAGTCCATGTGTGGTTTGGATGAGTTATTGTTTCAATAGTGACTTTTTTCTCTTAACCTACAGTGTGTAGTTCTGACTTCAGTTGGTAAGAAATCTTCCAAAACGGCAGCATTCCTCATTCCAAGAAGCTGCATTTTATGAACCTGCCCTCCGAGTGGATCTTCCCAGGTGATGTAGTGGGCAGTGGCCTCATCAACAACAGGACTGTTCATTTTCTTTGAAACAACCAACCAAAGTCCATTTCCTTCCGCAGAGCCCAGCACAGCAGGCCTGGCAAAGGTTGGTGGCACCGCTGGGCTTTGGGTTCCCGGTTGCGACAGTCGAGCTGTCACGGTCACAGAAACGTGTTCCCCTGTGTGCTGCAGTGCAGCCAAAAGTGTTCGTGAGTCTCACGCTCCTTTTTCGTAGCCTTATGCTGCACTGCAGGAATGGGGATATTTATTTATTTTTAAGTAAACCCATGTCTTCTATCTCACTGATTTTCCTATCAATGAAACTTAAAGCAAATAAAATGGTCTAATTTACATGTTGACTTCCATAGTTAAGAGTAATTGTTGAGTAGGTGCAGCATATAATTTATTAGGTGTACTTAAGCAGATGGGTATTTGTTCTAAAAACTGAAAAAGAGAGGCAACTGGATGCTATGAGTGTTTCCCCAATATCTGACAGCGTGCTCTGACGTACTTTGTTTCTGTCTGGCTCTCAGTGGCGCTTTTCCCTGGCAGGTCGGGGTGTCCCTCGTGCTTGAGCCGTGCAGCTGGCCACGTGTCACTGCTCATCGTGCCACACGCCAAGTGTGAATCGATAGCTCTGTCTAAATATACAGAAATGTAATAATATGATTGTAACAATATGCCAACATCTGCAAGTCTAGAAAGATATTTGTGTCCAAAGAGAAGGCTAAACAGGTGCGTAAGTATAAATGGATATTCTAGATAATAAGTGGTGATATATATATAAGCATAAACAGATATTCTGTATAAGTTTAAGCAGATATATACATGTAAATGCATACGCAAGTGTGTAGATGTCTAAGTAGATATATATTACAGTGGAAATAGATGATATATATGAATCAAATATATTCCCTAAATACATACGTATGTGTAAAAAGAGACATAGGTGTCAATGTCAGTGATGTACAAGGTTTTTAAAATGCAAAGAAATTCTGTTTATAGAAAGGATTAAAAAACTCATCCTTACCCGGAAATGTCTCTGGCGGGTGCACTTGAGGGAAAGGCCTGAGCTGCCCCCGGGGAGCAGAACGGCACCCGCACCTGGTCAGCGGTGGGAGCAGGGGCTGGGGGGCTCTGTGTGCGAGCCAGACGCTTCGTTCCATAACTGCGGCAGCCGGGGAGCTGCTGCGAGCTCTCTGCTGAGTGACTGACTGTGTGGTGATGGTTTTTACTACTCACAGGGCACTGGGCGAGCCCAATTTAGTTTTCTTGTAATCTAACTGAAGTAAAAGCGTACTGAATAGAATTAATCACCCGACTTACAAGGCTGTGTGTCGTCTTTGTGTTTGTGGTTGTGTTTTTTTTTTTTTTTTTGAATACGCTCTCTGCTTCATGTTGCTGGGAAAACCGTGTGCTGTAAGGTTCTGCTCATATTTACCAAAAGCAGCTGCAGGTTACACTGGACATCTGTGAGATCAGGTGTGGTTTGTACTTCGCAGGGAAAGAAACAGAAACCAGGAAAAGAAATAGAACGAGAATTAATAGAAGTAGAAATAATAGAAATAGATGGGGTCGAATAGAAACAGAACAGAGCAGAGCGTCGTGCCGGATATGCAAATCTCCTCGGGGCTTGGGCAGGGAGGTGAGTAGGCGGGGAGAATGCAAATTGAGATTCGAAGCCTGCAAATCAGATTGCGAGAGATAAGAGGAGGGGCGGGGCGCATGGGAACGACAGGCGGGGTGAGGATGGGGCGGAGAAATGCAAATCAGAGGCGTGGCTACGCAAATAGGGCACTAGAGAGCTCGAACGGGCCGCCGGGAGGTTCCGCCGAGGAGGGTTCTCTGGGTGGGGTGGTTCTCTAGAGCGGATTCTCTGTTCCGCGTTGTCCCGGGTGACTCGTTTGCTGTGGGTGATCCCGGGTGGTCACCCCGGTGCAGGTCACCCCCGCACACACGCGCACGTTCAGCCCCGGTTCCGCGCATGCGCGGTGGCGCCCCGGTGCTCCCGCGGTGCACCGGCCGCCGGGTGTCGCTGGTGCTGCCGCCCGGTGGCCACAGCGCGGTACTGCAGCCCGGCGCGGGGAGTGCGGCATCGGGCTCAAACCAGAGCTCAAGCCCTGCGCTTGTGGGACGGCCTAGTAGAGCTGGGCTTCGGTTTGGAGGAGTTTTAATGCACGTGTTAAATTCCAGAGGAAAACTTTGTCTAGTCAGTTAATTGATACGGTTTTAGTGGCATGTTTTACATGTTAATATACAAAGCAGGGTTACAGTGTTCTGTAACATGCATAGGAGGACGTATATTTAAGACAATTCTAGATGTAAACAAGCATTATGGTTCTTATTGGGATATTTTGGCATCTAAACTCTTAAATGGGGGAAAACGTGTGAAGCTCCTGCTAGAACCGCTGCAGAGTGGTGAAGAATGAATGTGGGACAGATCACGTTTAGATGCTTCACTCCTGTCACTTTCAGTCCATAAGGAAGCCAAATAACATGTTTGTGATTTATAAACGTTACTTTAATGTTCATGGTTTTTGCAGGTCACACATCCCAGGGTCTCAGCTGCTGCAGTTCACATAATGTACAGTGAACAGGAGGCGCTGGGTGTCCCCAAAGCGCGCTTCAAATCTGTAGGGTACTCTTACCTGGAACCCTCATTTGACATTTACCGTCTTTGGTTTTCTGAGTGTATTCAACTAAGTAGTAGTTTAGTTTTAATGCATCATATTCAATTTATGTTAAAACACTTTCTTTCTAATCTGTGAAAGTATGCAACGTGACTCGATATGTTTGAATTGTAATTATTGGCCAGGTGACACGTAGTGGAAATAATCTTTATTATGATAGTGATGTTTTTCTCAAGGATTTTGCTAAGAAAAGCGAATTTCTCAGATTAAATGGGTAGAAGTCAGCCAATACCTTTTTCAAAGAATGTGAGTTTGTCTCTACCTCTGTGACTAGTTGGAAGTATTCGGGTGTACATAATGTATACATTAAAAACAAATAAAGGCATCACTGATGTTCTGTTGTTGTGTATGGGTGTTTTTTCCTGTTGCTTCATAGTGGTCCAGACAAACTAAACAGAACACAACAGCAGAGTATGAGTCAGTGCACCTAGAGCTGGATCGTGTCATCTTGATCTTTATCACAAGAGACGTGTGATTCAATCACACTAAAAGAATATTACCAAATTGATATATGTCCACCTGTAAAATAATCGCTACATGCTTCGGTACAGTCTGTGTAGTCATGACAACATAATTTAGATAGCAGCAATTTTTAACCTGTTTTTTCCCTGGTAAATAATTTGTGAAGATAGAATGGAAGAAAAAGATTAACAAAAGTTTCACTAAATAATTGTGTTCATAAAAAAAAAATAGATTTTGTTATGATTTCCATTCAATTTCTGATCTGTTTACTTTTGTTTTACAGTTATCTCAAAATTCCTGGATACAGAGCAACTGCTTTCCATTTCGGCACAGGTTCCAAAGCAGGATAAGGTATGTTTCAAAATGCACCTTAGATGAGCAGTTACCTGGCTATATAGAAGTGTGGCACCTATGCATGATATGGTAGGAAAAAGACTGCGCCTTACAAAGACACGGACTAATGTTGTCATAGTCTGAGAGTGTATCTTATTGTACAGCAGCAGGAGATTCTATAGGAGAACGTTAGAAACATTTGGGTTTGCTTCAATATCACGTTTATCTTAATTTATACAAACTGACTGCAAAAGCTGTTGACTTTTTCATCACTCCCCACTCTCATTCTCTGTAAATGTTCATCCTGTTTGACAGTACCAGGATGAGAGAGGAATTTTCTTCACATCAGCATAAAAGGAAAAAGTGTTAACAGACATTTACTCTCTTATTTTTGGAGGTTAATACAATTTTTAATAGCCAGAAGAAAATTAGGCATCTTTCTTACTAGAAATTAAATACTTTCTTAGCTTTTAGGTAAGACAAATTAAGATAAATCAGTCTCTATTGTCTAGAAAGATCATTTTGAAAATGGTTCTTAAGAAGCACTCTTGACCTGGCTCGGCTGTGCTTGTAATGCAGATAAACCGGTATCGATCACTGAGTCAGCTGTGTGAACACGCGAGGTCAGCGATGGGACGTGGCTGTCGGTTCCCGTGACACAGACGCTGCACGAGCCAAGCGCAGGTTTTTCGTGCAGATGTTCCGTGTTCCCCCCGCACAGCACCGGACAGAAAACGAAGCACGTCCTGGCAGAGCATCAGCCAGAACAGTGTCTGGCAGCCCCTTCTGCGGGCGGTTCTCACCTCGGCCCGTGCTTTTCTGCTGGCCTGTGAATGCAAGGAGCAGCAATGTAGTGAAGAACTGATTCCTGTGAAGTTTTCCCAGGGTCCTGTCTTAGGGATTAAAAGAGTGCCCTGCTCTTATCTGTCACCTTCAATCACATGTCTTACCAGGTGCACCAAAATGAAATGTGGATAAAAGCGCTTATTGCTAAAAGCATAAATAGACAATAGAGCTATAAATGCTTATAACAAGATAGTTTCCTTGAAGGACAAGCAATAGTTGGTGTGTTGATGTTAAAGCTTCATCAGGAAGGCATTTTCTTGCTCAGCGCAGGTTCAGTCTGTGAGCGCGTTGTGCCCCGTGTTGCAGCCCCTGGAGCCTCAGGAGCTGGTGAACAGGGGAGGCTCCGTCACAGAGCGCCCGGGAGAGCTACTGAATGTTCTTCAGGTTCATGTTCCTTACAACCCCCTTTTTCCCCCTCAGGATTTATAGAGAATTTCACCTCTGAAGTCTTCTGGGAGCTGGAGACAGACAGAATCTTTGCCTTGAAAATCACTCCAGTGATCACTTCAGGATCTTTCAGAGAGAGATTTTGTTCATCAGACCTTGTCTTGTATATTGATCTGTACGTTAACACGTGCACTACAAATATCAAACCAAGATAAACACGTGTAGCTCACTACTGGATCTGGGTTAGACCAGACACAGCAGTAACCGCTGTGCGCCTGAGGCAGCGGAACCTCAGCTTTTTTCTACCAAGCATATTGTAACCGTTCCATTATAAGTTGCATTTGTCTGCTGTACCTGAGTAGGATATTTCTGCCAATGCGTTGGAGGCTTCTGCTTGCCTGTGTTCGTGCTGGTGTGCCAGCATCCTAGGGACTTACAACTTTGTCACCTCTCCGTGTCTTCTCGCGGGCTGACTTGACTGCTTCCTCAATGACTTATCTAATGCCAGTTAAAGCAATCAGGTACAGGCTCGGTCAAGGTTGTAGTAAATGCAGAAAAATCTCTTTAATGACACATCAGAAAGCTGAATGTTTGTTGCTCCCAGCTTTCATTGCAGAGATCTGTAACACGAAGGAAAGATCAGGTGTGTGACTAAAGCTGGCTGGATGTCTTCGTGTATACAGAGGACCATGCACACCGAACTTGTAACTGCGCTGTTTCCAATCGCAACTGGCCACAATATAGCAGAGCATGTTATCAATGTTAATTCAAGAGCTAACTCCGTTGCTTTTATTAAATGCTGGATTGACCTATTCAGTGTGTTCCCCTCTCCATACAAGTTTTCATTGCAGAACGTCCCCAGCTGTCCGTGTGTGGGGAGGTGACTCCGATTCAGGTCCCCTTAGTTAGAAAAGAGTATATGGGGTACTCAAGGACCATAAACAAAAAACCCCAACACCTTTTACTTTGCAGCTTGGCCCAATTAGCAGGAAGATTTACGCTGCTTAAGCCAAATTGGTGAACAGTTTAACAGCCAAAGGGTTTACACAAAGGAGTTTTGTGGCTCTAAGCCTTAGGTTATACTGCTCATAGAGGGAGAGGAGATGAAATAAGGGTGTAGGAAAGGAAAAGAGAAGCAAAGAAGGAGAACGAAAGGCCCGTCCCCTCCCCTGTCAGCCCGTGGCCTTTGTCTGCGGGCCTCGGCTGGTGTTGGGAGGTAAATCGCGATTCACCTTCTCCTGAGTGCCCCATCTGCTGCTGGACACGGTGTCCATACGGGATTGTTTTCGCTCTGAGTGACCCATTGCTGCGGGATGAGCTGTTGTTGCCATAATGTCTGAGACATAATTCTGTTGAGTCTCTGGCGCAGGAGGCAGATGGTGCTTGTCTGAAAAACCCCCAGTTTCAATCACTACAAGTGTTCATGGTTTGTTCAACATGAACGTTCTCTCATCCTAAGGGGGACTGTCAATTGGCAATCTTGGTGAGATGCGTTACTGGAGAAATCGTGTCATCGGTGAAATCAAGTGCTTCCTCTTATGAAATCTGTGTATATAAGCAAATTAAAGGTATCTGGACAAAACAAAACATCCTTAAGAGACCCTCCTGTCTCAGTCATTCTGGCTGGGGTCTGAGTGGCTGGAACATGAGGGTGGGCAGGATCAGGGCAGTGAGCAGCAGGGAACACCAAGAGTCACTCATCCTTTCTTCTCAGGACAGCACCGCACTGTGATCATCTGCAGTGCTCAGAATCCTGTGATTTAACAGCACAAATTCTTCTATCATGCAATAGTTCCCACATCTGGTATCTTCTCAGCCAGGAACAAGATGGGTTTAGGGAGGGGATTGCAGATGTAAAGCGTTACCTGCAGTGTGTGGAAAGAAGATGCTCAGAGCCATGAACTGGTTGAGAACTGGGGGTCCCCGGTCTGCAGTTGGTGTTTTGTCTGCTCATCAGACACTGGCGCTAAGTGCTCAAGCAAACTTTCCTTTCCACAGCCAGGCCCACCTGGGAGTTGGTTGAATGCATGAGCTGTCTTTAAAGAACACGTGAATTTATCTGATTCTCCGCTGGATTTTTTTCCCCCGTAGCTTTATGCCACCAGATTTGTTGCATTAATATGTTACTTACGGAGGGGGAGCCCCCGTAGTGACACAGGACAGAGGGAGGAAAGTGAGCGGGAGGGGGCAGCGGCGGGTCGGGAGCGCCAAGGGGGGGCGCGAGGGGCGGGGGGGGCCGGGAACGGAGGGAGCGGCGGAGGAACCTGAGGGCGGGACGGCGCGGGAGGAGCTTAGGCGGGAAAAGCTGAGGTACCTCGGGGAGGGGATGATATCGGGGGAGGCTTTGACAGGAAAGGCTGAGGTACCTCGGGGAGGGGATGATATCGGGGGAGGCTTTGACGGGAAAGGCTGAGGTACCTCGGGGAGGGGATGATATCGGGGGAGGCTTTGACGGGAAAGGCTGAGGTACCTCAGGGAGGGGATGATATCGGGGGAGGCTTTGACAGGAAAGGCTGAGGTACCTCGGGGAGGGGATGATATCGGGGGAGGCTTTGACGGGAAAGGCTGAGGTACCTCGGGGAGGGGATGATATCGGGGGAGGCTTTGGCGGGAAAGGCTGAGGTACCTCAGGGAGGGGATGATATCGGGGGAGGCTTTGACAGGAAAGGCTGAGGTACCTCAGGGAGGGGATGATATCGGGGGAGGCTTTGACGGGAAAGGCTGAGGTACCTCGGGGAGGGGATGATATCGGGGGAGGCTTTGGCGGGAAAGGCTGAGGTACCTCGGGGAGGGGATGATATCGGGGGAGGCTTTGGCGGGAAAGGCTGAGGTACCTCAGGGAGGGGATGATATCGGGGGAGGCTTTGACGGGAAAGGCTGAGGTACCTCAGGGAGGGGATGATATCGGGGGAGGCTTTGACGGGAAAGGCTGAGGTACCTCAGGGAGGGGATGATATCGGGGGAGGCTTTGACAGGAAAGGCTGAGGTACCTCGGGGAGGGGATGATATCGGGGGAAGCTTTGACAGGAAAGGCTGAGGTACCTCAGGGAGGGGATGATATCGGGGGAGGCTTTGACAGGAAAGGCTGAGGTACCTCGGGGAGGGGATGATATCGGGGGAGGCTTTGACAGGAAAGGCTGAGGTACCTCGGGGAGGGGATGATATCGGGGGAGGCTTTGACAGGAAAGGCTGAGGTACCTCGGGGAGGGGATGATATCGGGGGAGGCTTTGACAGGAAAGGCTGAGGTACCTCGGGGAGGGGATGATATCGGGGGAGGCTTTGACAGGAAAGGCTGAGGTAGCTCAGGGAGGGGATGATATCGGGGGAGGCTTTGACGGGAATGGCTGAGGTACCTCAGGGAGGGGATGATATCGGGGGAGGCTTTGATGGGAAAGGCTGAGGTACCGCAGGGAGGGGATGATATTGGTGGAGGCTTTGACGGGAAAGGCTGAGGTACCTCAGGGAGGTGATGACATCGGGGGAGACTTTGGCGGGAAAGGGTGAGGGACTTAAAGGAGAGGACGGAAGGGAGAGAGGTTTTGGTGGTAAAGGCTGAGGTACCTCAGGGAGGAGATGGCATCGCAGAGGCTGCAGTGGGAAATGCTGAGGTAGCTCTGGGACGGGATGGCACTAAGGTGTGGTTTCAAAGGGAAATGCTGAGGTACTTTGAGGAAAGGATGCTGGGCTAGGAACTATGAACACATCAGATCGGTTAAGAGAATGTTGATGACAGAAATTTCTACAGTAAAGTATTCCAGCAAAGACAGGGAGATGAGCAAAACTTATATCAGGCCTCCTAGGATTCCTGCAGGTTAGGGGTCAGGGATGATGAGGTTGTTAACTCGGTCCTAACTTTTTCTTTCTCTCCCTCTCTTGCAGCACCAGACTGAATGGAGAAGCAAGTGGATGGGAAGTTCCTGCGCCACGACACAGACCACATTTATTACTCTCGCCCTCCGAGACCCGGAGAACCGAACCGTTCTCATCGTGCCTTGAAGCAACCTCTGCTCATGCGCTTCTCCCAGGGAGAAGGCAGAATGGGAGTGCCTCGCCACGTTAAACAACAGGGTGTACACTCTGCAGCTTTCAAGCCCAGCTCTGCGTTAGCTCACCCCTGCAATTTTGCACCGCCCACGCAAATTTGAGTTGTCGCTGGTTGTTGCAGCGTTTGGCTTTGGTGAGGACAGCGTGTGTTTGTCAGCAGTTGGTGTAGGGTGGAATCTTGAGGAGAAAGTGATATTTCCGTGCCAGAACTGGTTGGTGTTTGCATGGTATTGTGGTAGTTGTTCCCACAGGTGATCAGTGCTGGAGTGTTATTGCAGGATGAGGGGATTTTGAAGGCTTGTCTGTGAGATGCACTAGAGGCAGCAGTTGCAAACGAAAGGCTGAGGTGTGGAGAGTTTGTCGGTGGGTTTTGGACAGTTGTCAGTTGAAGAGTTGGTTGTTTGCAGGTGAGGTGTAGAGCAGAGGGTGAAGCTGACTTTGCCTGGGCGGCGCAACTGGATGGGTGTGCAGAGCTGAGGAGAGCGGGCTTCTGCGGGTGACCCTAAAGCTGGAGAACCAGCCAGCGGCAGCTCCAGACAGTCCCGCTGCCGAGCTTGGCCGTGTAGGGCCAGTGCCCTGGGGCACAGGGAGTGTGACCCTCCGCAAGCACCAAACAGCAGGTGAGGACTGTGGGGATTTGTACTGAGCTATGATATCTCTAAGGCATGTGCGAGGGGCCGGGGCCAAGGCAAGGTGGGCTCGTTGTGGGGTGTGGGGAGGTGTCAGCCCCCGGACTCAGCCCCTGTCTGATTGTAGTGCCCTTGGGCTGGTGTAGCTCAGTCCTCTGTGTGTTTCTCTTCAGGTGGAGCAGCGTGCAAAGGAAAAGCAAGGAAGGAGAGGAAGGTGGTGAACCTATGAGGAAGAGTGTAGCGAATCTGGCGTGGACTCACGGTAAGGTGCCATGAGAGACATTTATTACAAACTCAGGTTTGCATTTATACTCGCTATGATGCTTGCTCAAGCATTTGCTCTTTAGCTAAGTTAGACATTACATGAGCGATGTAACTGCCATATACGCATTTTTTTCTATAGTAAGCTGTCCCTCTGTCCCTGATGTATCAGTCCTGTATCCTGTATCTTAGTAGTCACAATTTTTCCCCAAGTAGATGAATATTTGCAAGCAGCTTTATCTCCAGTCGTTACCTGTTCATATAATTCTCATTCATCTTTGTGCCATGTCTCCAACTGAAATGTACCAGTTGTAGGAAAGTCTAGCACATGATTAGCAATCCATTCTAATAAACTCACCAATCAGACCCCTGATACATCCTGATTTTGCGTTTGTAGCGCATGTTGAAGGACATCCAGGGTTTGTCTTTGCTTAAGGGATAACTTCCCTCCCATGGTTCCCAATCGCTCACCTTTCGTTGGTGGTGGGCGCGCACTGTCCTGGTTCCCGGTCCTGTTTCCTGGTTCGATTGGGCTTCGCTACCAGAGCGGCTACTGCCTTTATAGGCACGCTGAAAGTCCCTGTTCCAGGGCGCCATTTGTAGCGAATGCGGTACGGACTCTCTTTTAAGGTGCAATGAGAGATGTTTATTACAAATTCAGGCTTGTGTTTATACTCGCTATGATACTTGCTCAAGCATTTGTTGATTAGCTAAGTTAGTCATTACATGAGTGATGTGTTTTGTGTTCCCACCAAAGTCACTGCCATAAACACCTTTTTTGTCTATCACAAGCTGTCCCTCTGTCCTTGATGCATCAATCCTGTATCAACTCCTCTGTCCTTGATGTATCACATAGCATACAGTCCTTTGTTCTTGTATTTTTCCACTAATGCTTGTTCTCATGCTGTTGACTCTTGCAGTTTCTCATGTGCCCGGTCTTCCGCGTACTGACACAGAAGAGCGATCACGAAAGAGGATTGGAGCGCACCTGTGAGTCAAGCAGAGTCAAGAAAGAAGATGACAGTGGTGGACCTGTGAGTCAGGAGGGGACAAAAGAGGAGAAAGGTGATGGAGCTACGAGTCAAGAGTGAGGAGGAAGATGGGCAGCCTGAGCCAGCGAGAAGGAGAATGTATCCTTAAGCACAGGGAACGATCTGTGATTAGTGCGTCCCCCTCCCACCCCTAGAAACCGTGCTCGGGGGTAAAGTGGTAAAATGGGAGCAGGGGCTGTTGGCTGTGTTTTGGGAGGTGGGGGTGGTGAGCAGGGGCTGGGCTCTTGGACTTGGGAGCAGTTAAGGGAGCAGGGTGGTCATCCCTTGGGAGGTGTCTGTCTGCCAGCAGGTAAAGGAGGGGGAAGAGGATCCTGCCGGGGTGAGGGCCTGGCCAGCTCTCCACTCCCAGGGCTCTTGATGCTGGTGTGGTGTGTTGCTGTAAGTGCCAGGGGTGACTGGCAAAGAAAGTCTTTGTGGGGTGCATGCTGGGAAACTGTGCTGCTACGGAGGGGCTGGGTTGGTGGGAAGGCCTGTGCGGGGGGCCGGGGCCAAGGCAAGGTGGCCTTGTGGTGGGGTGTGGGGATGCGTCAGCGACCGGACTCGCCCCCTCGTGTGACTGTACGGGCCTGGGGTGGGTATATTTTTGTTTTCTGTGCATCTCTGTTCGGGTGGAGCAGCTCGCAAAGGTGAAAGCAAGAAAGAAGAGGAAGGTGGTGAACCTACGAGGAAGAGCGATCAAGAAAGAGGATTGGAGTGCATCTGCAAGTCAACAGGGATCAAGAAAGAAGATGACGGTGGTAGACCTGCGAGTCAGGAGGGATCAAGAAAGAAGAGGAGGAAGGTGATGGAGCTGCGAGTCAGGAGTGAGGAGGAAGAAAATGTCCCCCTTGGGACAGGGACCTCCCTGTAATCAGGACTGCGCCCTCCCACCCCTGGAAACTGCTCAGGGGCTCAGACATCCATGGGAAGGTTGTGTCCGACAACACGAGCCAGATCTTCAGCACTGGCTGCTGTTCAGCTGGGACCAGGGGCTGCTGGTGGGGTTTTGGGAGGCGGGGTGGGTGAGTAGAGGCTGGGCTTTTGTACTCATGAGTGGTTGAGAGAGAGGGCTGGACACCTCTTGGGAGGTGTCTTGTCTGTCTGCCATCAGCTAAAGGAGGGGGAAGAGGATCCTGCCGGGGTGAGGGCCTGGCCAGCTCTCCACTCCCAGGGCTCTTGATGCTGATGTGGTGTGTTGCTGTAAGTGCCAGGGGTGACTGGCAAAGAAAGTCTTTGTGGGGTGCATGCTGGGAAACTGTGCTGCTATGGAGGGGCTGGGTTGGTGGGAAGGCCTGTGCGGGGGGCCGGGGCCAAGGCAAGGTGGGCTTGCTGTGGGATGTGGGGATGCGTCAGCGACCGGACTCACCCCCTATGTGACTGTACGGGCTTGGGGTGGGTGTATTTCTGTCTTCAGGGCATTTCGGTTTGGGTGGAGCAGCTCACAAAGGCGAAAGCAAGAAAGGAAAGTAAGGTTGTGAACTTACGAGAAAGAGTGATCAAGAAAGAGGATTTGAGTTCATCCGGGAGTCGAGGGATCAAGAAAGAAGAGGAGGAAGGTGATGGACGTGCACATTGAAAATGAGAGGGAAGATGGGCAACCTGAAGCATGGAGCAAGGGAATGTCTCCTAGAACAAAGGGACCTTTCTGTAATCAGAGATCCCCCCTCCTACCCTACAAACTGAACAAAGAGGACTGCGAGAGGGAGCGCTCTGACAGGACAAGAGGTATCAGTAAATCTGGCAAGAGGACAGTGGGGGAAGCGCTCTGGCGGATCAACAAGTCTCAATATATGTGGCAAGAGGATGATGGGGGAGAGTTCACCAGTGGTTCAAAAGTCACCCAGAAAAAGGGGAAGAGGATGTCAAGGGGGGAGCGCTCTGGTCGATCACAAGACTCTCCTAAAAAACACAACAGGATGGTGGTGGGGGGGAATGTCCTATATGGGACAAGGGGTCCCGAGAAATCCAGCAAGAGGATGGTGGGGGGGAGCACTCCAGCAGACCAAGAATGTACTAAGGAAAGGCAAAAGGACGGCAGGAGGAGAGACCCAGTGGGTCAAGAGGTACCGAGAAATCCAGCAAGAGGACGACAGGGAGGAGCTCTTTAGCAGGCCAAAATCCCACTGAGGAAAGGCAAGAGGACAGCGGGGGAGAGCGCTCCAGTTCTTCAAGTGACTTCCCAGGCAGAAGGCAGGAGCATGGCGGGGCAGGACTGCGGCAGGTCAAGAATTCTCAGTCTGGCAATAGGATGGCGGGGAGGAGCGTTCCAGCGGGAGAAGAGCGCCCTGACTAGAGGCAAGACAAGGGTGAGGGAGAGCACTCGGACGTGTCAAGAAGACTCCCCCAAAAAGTGCAAGAGGAAGGCCGGTGGGGAGAGCAATCCAGCAGATCAGGAAGTCTCAATAAATGCGGTAAGAAGGTGGCAGGTGGGAGCTCCCCAGTGGTTCAAGAGGTCCCAAGATATCCAGCAAGAGAACTGTGAGGGAGAGCGCTCCAACAGGTCAAGCGGTGTCAAGAAATCCAGCAAGACAATGGTGGAAAACGCTCCGGTGAGTCACAAGATTCCCCCAAAAAAAGGCAAGAGAATGGTGCAGGGGAGCACTCTGGTGGATCAAGAAGCACCCAGGAAAAGGGGAAGAAGATGGTGGGGGGGAGCACTCTGGTTGGTCACAAGACTCCCCCAGAAAACACAAGAGGGTGGCAGGGGGAACGCCCTAATGGGTCAAGAGGACCCAAGAAATCCAGCAAGAGGACGGCGAGGGGGAGCGCTCCAGCAGGTCAGGAAGTCTCGATAAATGCGGTAAAAGGATGGTGGGTGGGAGCCCCTCAGTGGTTCGCAAGGTTCCAGGAAATCCAGCAAGAGGACGGCGTGGGGGAGCGCTGTGGCAGATGAAGAACCCTCAGTACATCTGGCAAGAGGACGGTGAGGGGGTGCTCTGATGGGTCAAGGTTGCTCTGAAAAAAGCCCAAGAGGGTGGTAAGGAGAAGCTCACCGGTGATTCACGAATCACCCAGAAAAAAGGGAAGAGGACAGTGCGGGGGAGCTCTTCAGTTGTTGAAGAGAATCCCCAGAAAAAGGCAGGAGGATGATGAGGGGGAACACTCTGGCGGGTCAAGAAGTCTCGATAAGTCCGGCAAGAAGACGGTGGGGAGGAGAGCTCGTGTGGGTCAAGAGGTCCCAAGAAACCCAGCAAGAGGACAGCAGGGGCGAGCGCTCCGGCAGATCAGGAAATCTCGATAAATGCAGTTAGAGGATGGTGGGTGTGAGCCCCTCAGTTGTTTAAGACGTCCCAAGAAATCCAGCAAGAGAACTGCGAGGGGGAGCGCTCCGGCAGGTCAAGCGATGTCAAGAAATCCAGCAAGACAATGGTGGAGAACTCTCCGGCGAGTCACAAGACTCTCCCAAAAAAGGCAAAAGAATGGTGCAGGGGAGCACTCTGGTGGATCAAGAAGCACCCAGGAAAAGGGGAAGAGGATGGTGGGGGGAAACGGCCTGGTTGGTCACAAGACTCCCCCAAAAACCACAAGAGGGTGGCAGGGGGAACGCCCTAATGGGTCAAGAAGTCCCAAGAAATCCAGCAAGAGGACGACAGGGAGGAACTCTTTAGCAGGCCAAAATCCCACTGAGGAAAGGCAAGAGGACAGCGGGGGAGAGCGCTCCAGTTCTTCAAGTGACTTCCCAGGCAGAAGGCAGGAGCATGGCGGGGCAGGACTGCGGCAGGTCAAGAATTCTCAGTCTGGCAATAGGATGGCGGGGAGGAGCGTTCCAGCGGGAGAAGAGCGCCCTGACTAGAGGCAAGACAAGGGTGAGGGAGAGCACTCGGACGTGTCAAGAAGACTCCCCCAAAAAGTGCAAGAGGAAGGCCGGTGGGGAGAGCAATCCAGCAGATCAGGAAGTCTCAATAAATGCGGTAAGAAGGTGGCAGGTGGGAGCTCCCCAGTGGTTCAAGAGGTCCCAAGATATCCAGCAAGAGAACTGTGAGGGGGAGCGCTCCAACAGGTCAAGCGGTGTCAAGAAATCCAGCAAGACAATGGTGGAAAACGCTCCGGTGAGTCACAAGATTCCCCCAAAAAAAGGCAAGAGAATGGTGCAGGGGAGCACTCTGGTGGATCAAGAAGCACCCAGGAAAAGGGGAAGAAGATGGTGGGGGGGAGCACTCTGGTTGGTCACAAGACTCCCCCAGAAAACACAAGAGGGTGGCAGGGGGAACGCCCTGATGGGTCAAGAGGACCCAAGAAATCCAGCAAGAGGACGGCGAGGGGGAGCGCTCCAGCAGATCAGGAAGTCTCGATAAATGCGGTAAGAGGATGGCGGGTGGGAGCCCCCCCAGTGGTCCAAGAGGTCCCAAGAAATCCAGCAAGAGGACGGCGAGGGGGAGCGCTCTGGCAGATCAGGACGTCTCAATAAATGCGGTAAAAGGATGGTGGGTGGGAGCCCCTCAGTGGTTCCCAAGGTTCCAGGAAATCCAGCAAGAGGACGGCGTGGGGGAGCGCTGTGGCAGATGAAGAACCCTCAGTACATCTGGCAAGAGGACGGTGAGGGGGTGCTCTGATGGGTCAAGGTTGCTCTGAAAAAAGCCCAAGAGGGTGGTAAGGAGAAGCTCACCGGTGATTCACGAATCACCCAGAAAAAAGGGAAGAGGACAGTGCGGGGGAGCTCTTCAGTTGTTGAAGAGAATCCCCAGAAAAAGGCAGGAGGATGATGAGGGGGAACACTCTGGCGGGTCAAGAAGTCTCGATAAGTCCGGCAAGAAGACGGTGGGGAGGAGAGCTCGTGTGGGTCAAGAGGTCCCAAGAAACCCAGCAAGAGGACAGCAGGGGCGAGCGCTCCGGCAGATCAGGAAATCTCAATAAATGCAGTTAGAGGATGGTGGGTGTGAGCCCCTCAGTTGTTTAAGACGTCCCAAGAAATCCAGCAAGAGAACTGCGAGGGGGAGCGCTCCGGCAGGTCAAGCGATGTCAAGAAATCCAGCAAGACAATGGTGGAGAACTCTCCGGCGAGTCACAAGACTCTCCCAAAAAAGGCAAAAGAATGGTGCAGGGGAGCACTCTGGTGGATCAAGAAGCACCCAGGAAAAGGGGAAGAGGATGGTGGGGGGAAACGGCCTGGTTGGTCACAAGACTCCCCCAAAAACCACAAGAGGGTGGCAGGGGGAACGCCCTAATGGGTCAAGAAGTCCCAAGAAATCCAGCAAGAGGACGACAGGGAGGAGCTCTTTAGCAGGCCAAAATCCCACTGAGGAGAGGCAAGAGGACAGCGGGGGAGAGCGCTCCAGTTCTTCAAGTGACTTCCCAGGCAGAAGGCAGGAGCATGGCGGGGCAGGACTGCGGCAGGTCAAGAATTCTCAGTCTGGCAATAGGATGGCGGGGAGGAGCGTTCCAGCGGGAGAAGAGCGCCCTGACTAGAGGCAAGACAAGGGTGAGGGAGAGCACTCGGACGTGTCAAGAAGACTCCCCCAAAAAGTGCAAGAGGAAGGCCGGTGGGGAGAGCAATCCAGCAGATCAGGAAGTCTCAATAAATGCGGTAAGAAGGTGGCAGGTGGGAGCTCCCCAGTGGTTCAAGAGGTCCCAAGATATCCAGCAAGAGAACTGTGAGGGGGAGCGCTCCAACAGGTCAAGCGGTGTCAAGAAATCCAGCAAGACAATGGTGGAAAACGCTCCGGTGAGTCACAAGATTCCCCCAAAAAAAGGCAAGAGAATGGTGCAGGGGAGCACTCTGGTGGATCAAGAAGCACCCAGGAAAAGGGGAAGAAGATGGTGGGGGGGAGCACTCTGGTTGGTCACAAGACTCCCCCAGAAAACACAAGAGGGTGGCAGGGGGAACGCCCTAATGGGTCAAGAGGACCCAAGAAATCCAGCAAGAGGACGGCGAGGGGGAGCGCTCCAGCAGATCAGGAAGTCTCGATAAATGCGGTAAGAGGATGGCGGGTGGGAGCCCCCGCAGTGGTCCAAGAGGTCCCAAGAAATCCAGCAAGAGGACGGCGAGGGGGAGCGCTCTGGCAGATCAGGACGTCTCAATAAATGCGGTAAAAGGATGGTGGGTGGGAGCCCCTCAGTGGTTCCCAAGGTTCCAGGAAATCCAGCAAGAGGACGGCGTGGGGGAGCGCTGTGGCAGATGAAGAACCCTCAGTACATCTGGCAAGAGGACGGTGAGGGGGTGCTCTGATGGGTCAAGGTTGCTCTGAAAAAAGCCCAAGAGGGTGGTAAGGAGAAGCTCACCGGTGATTCACGAATCACCCAGAAAAAAGGGAAGAGGACAGTGCGGGGGAGCTCTTCAGTTGTTGAAGAGAATCCCCAGAAAAAGGCAGGAGGATGATGAGGGGGAACACTCTGGCGGGTCAAGAAGTCTCGATAAGTCCGGCAAGAAGACGGTGGGGAGGAGAGCTCGTGTGGGTCAAGAGGTCCCAAGAAACCCAGCAAGAGGACAGCAGGGGCGAGCGCTCCGGCAGATCAGGAAATCTCGATAAATGCAGTTAGAGGATGGTGGGTGTGAGCCCCTCAGTTGTTTAAGACGTCCCAAGAAATCCAGCAAGAGAACTGCGAGGGGGAGCGCTCCGGCAGGTCAAGCGATGTCAAGAAATCCAGCAAGACAATGGTGGAGAACTCTCCGGCGAGTCACAAGACTCTCCCAAAAAAGGCAAAAGAATGGTGCAGGGGAGCACTCTGGTGGATCAAGAAGCACCCAGGAAAAGGGGAAGAGGATGGTGGGGGGAAACGGCCTGGTTGGTCACAAGACTCCCCCAAAAACCACAAGAGGGTGGCAGGGGGAACGCCCTAATGGGTCAAGAAGTCCCAAGAAATCCAGCAAGAGGACGACAGGGAGGAGCTCTTTAGCAGGCCAAAATCCCACTGAGGAGAGGCAAGAGGACAGCGGGGGAGAGCGCTCCAGTTCTTCAAGTGACTTCCCAGGCAGAAGGCAGGAGCATGGCGGGGCAGGACTGCGGCAGGTCAAGAATTCTCAGTCTGGCAATAGGATGGCGGGGAGGAGCGTTCCAGCGGGAGAAGAGCGCCCTGACTAGAGGCAAGACAAGGGTGAGGGAGAGCACTCGGACGTGTCAAGAAGACTCCCCCAAAAAGTGCAAGAGGAAGGCCGGTGGGGAGAGCAATCCAGCAGATCAGGAAGTCTCAATAAATGCGGTAAGAAGGTGGCAGGTGGGAGCTCCCCAGTGGTTCAAGAGGTCCCAAGATATCCAGCAAGAGAACTGTGAGGGGGAGCGCTCCAACAGGTCAAGCGGTGTCAAGAAATCCAGCAAGACAATGGTGGAAAACGCTCCGGTGAGTCACAAGATTCCCCCAAAAAAAGGCAAGAGAATGGTGCAGGGGAGCACTCTGGTGGATCAAGAAGCACCCAGGAAAAGGGGAAGAAGATGGTGGGGGGGAGCACTCTGGTTGGTCACAAGACTCCCCCAGAAAACACAAGAGGGTGGCAGGGGGAACGCCCTAATGGGTCAAGAGGACCCAAGAAATCCAGCAAGAGGACGGCGAGGGGGAGCGCTCCAGCAGATCAGGAAGTCTCGATAAATGCGGTAAGAGGATGGCGGGTGGGAGCCCCCCCAGTGGTCCAAGAGGTCCCAAGAAATCCAGCAAGAGGACGGCGAGGGGGAGCGCTCTGGCAGATCAGGACGTCTCAATAAATGCGGTAAAAGGATGGTGGGTGGGAGCCCCTCAGTGGTTCCCAAGGTTCCAGGAAATCCAGCAAGAGGACGGCGTGGGGGAGCGCTGTGGCAGATGAAGAACCCTCAGTACATCTGGCAAGAGGACGGTGAGGGGGTGCTCTGATGGGTCAAGGTTGCTCTGAAAAAAGCCCAAGAGGGTGGTAAGGAGAAGCTCACCGGTGATTCACGAATCACCCAGAAAAAAGGGAAGAGGACAGTGCGGGGGAGCTCTTCAGTTGTTGAAGAGAATCCCCAGAAAAAGGCAGGAGGATGATGAGGGGGAACACTCTGGCGGGTCAAGAAGTCTCGATAAGTCCGGCAAGAAGACGGTGGGGAGGAGAGCTCGTGTGGGTCAAGAGGTCCCAAGAAACCCAGCAAGAGGACAGCAGGGGCGAGCGCTCCGGCAGATCAGGAAATCTCGATAAATGCAGTTAGAGGATGGTGGGTGTGAGCCCCTCAGTTGTTTAAGACGTCCCAAGAAATCCAGCAAGAGAACTGCGAGGGGGAGCGCTCCGGCAGGTCAAGCGATGTCAAGAAATCCAGCAAGACAATGGTGGAGAACTCTCCGGCGAGTCACAAGACTCTCCCAAAAAAGGCAAAAGAATGGTGCAGGGGAGCACTCTGGTGGATCAAGAAGCACCCAGGAAAAGGGGAAGAGGATGGTGGGGGGAAACGGCCTGGTTGGTCACAAGACTCCCCCAAAAACCACAAGAGGGTGGCAGGGGGAACGCCCTAATGGGTCAAGAAGTCCCAAGAAATCCAGCAAGAGGACGACAGGGAGGAGCTCTTTAGCAGGCCAAAATCCCACTGAGGAGAGGCAAGAGGACAGCGGGGGAGAGCGCTCCAGTTCTTCAAGTGACTTCCCAGGCAGAAGGCAGGAGCATGGCGGGGCAGGACTGCGGCAGGTCAAGAATTCTCAGTCTGGCAATAGGATGGCGGGGAGGAGCGTTCCAGCGGGAGAAGAGCGCCCTGACTAGAGGCAAGACAAGGGTGAGGGAGAGCACTCGGACGTGTCAAGAAGACTCCCCCAAAAAGTGCAAGAGGAAGGCCGGTGGGGAGAGCAATCCAGCAGATCAGGAAGTCTCAATAAATGCGGTAAGAAGGTGGCAGGTGGGAGCTCCCCAGTGGTTCAAGAGGTCCCAAGATATCCAGCAAGAGAACTGTGAGGGAGAGCGCTCCAACAGGTCAAGCGGTGTCAAGAAATCCAGCAAGACAATGGTGGAAAACGCTCCGGTGAGTCACAAGATTCCCCCAAAAAAAGGCAAGAGAATGGTGCAGGGGAGCACTCTGGTGGATCAAGAAGCACCCAGGAAAAGGGGAAGAAGATGGTGGGGGGGAGCACTCTGGTTGGTCACAAGACTCCCCCAGAAAACACAAGAGGGTGGCAGGGGGAACGCCCTAATGGGTCAAGAGGACCCAAGAAATCCAGCAAGAGGACGGCGAGGGGGAGCGCTCCAGCAGATCAGGAAGTCTCGATAAATGCGGTAAGAGGATGGCGGGTGGGAGCCCCCCCAGTGGTCCAAGAGGTCCCAAGAAATCCAGCAAGAGGACGGCGAGGGGGAGCGCTCTGGCAGATCAGGACGTCTCAATAAATGCGGTAAAAGGATGGTGGGTGGGAGCCCCTCAGTGGTTCCCAAGGTTCCAGGAAATCCAGCAAGAGGACGGCGTGGGGGAGCGCTGTGGCAGATGAAGAACCCTCAGTACATCTGGCAAGAGGACGGTGAGGGGGTGCTCTGATGGGTCAAGGTTGCTCTGAAAAAAGCCCAAGAGGGTGGTAAGGAGAAGCTCACCGGTGATTCACGAATCACCCAGAAAAAAGGGAAGAGGACAGTGCGGGGGAGCTCTTCACTTGTTGAAGAGAATCCCCAGAAAAAGGCAGGAGGATGATGAGGGGGAACACTCTGGCGGGTCAAGAAGTCTCGATAAGTCCGGCAAGAAGACGGTGGGGAGGAGAGCTCGTGTGGGTCAAGAGGTCCCAAGAAACCCAGCAAGAGGACAGCAGGGGCGAGCGCTCCGGCAGATCAGGAAATCTCGATAAATGCAGTTAGAGGATGGTGGGTGTGAGCCCCTCAGTTGTTTAAGACGTCCCAAGAAATCCAGCAAGAGAACTGCGAGGGGGAGCGCTCCGGCAGGTCAAGCGATGTCAAGAAATCCAGCAAGACAATGGTGGAGAACTCTCCGGCGAGTCACAAGACTCTCCCAAAAAAGGCAAAAGAATGGTGCAGGGGAGCACTCTGGTGGATCAAGAAGCACCCAGGAAAAGGGGAAGAGGATGGTGGGGGGAAACGGCCTGGTTGGTCACAAGACTCCCCCAAAAACCACAAGAGGGTGGCAGGGGGAACGCCCTAATGGGTCAAGAAGTCCCAAGAAATCCAGCAAGAGGACGACAGGGAGGAGCTCTTTAGCAGGCCAAAATCCCACTGAGGAGAGGCAAGAGGACAGCGGGGGAGAGCGCTCCAGTTCTTCAAGTGACTTCCCAGGCAGAAGGCAGGAGCATGGCGGGGCAGGACTGCGGCAGGTCAAGAATTCTCAGTCTGGCAATAGGATGGCGGGGAGGAGCGTTCCAGCGGGAGAAGAGCGCCCTGACTAGAGGCAAGACAAGGGTGAGGGAGAGCACTCGGACGTGTCAAGAAGACTCCCCCAAAAAGTGCAAGAGGAAGGCCGGTGGGGAGAGCAATCCAGCAGATCAGGAAGTCTCAATAAATGCGGTAAGAAGGTGGCAGGTGGGAGCTCCCCAGTGGTTCAAGAGGTCCCAAGATATCCAGCAAGAGAACTGTGAGGGAGAGCGCTCCAACAGGTCAAGCGGTGTCAAGAAATCCAGCAAGACAATGGTGGAAAACGCTCCGGTGAGTCACAAGATTCCCCCAAAAAAAGGCAAGAGAATGGTGCAGGGGAGCACTCTGGTGGATCAAGAAGCACCCAGGAAAAGGGGAAGAAGATGGTGGGGGGGAGCACTCTGGTTGGTCACAAGACTCCCCCAGAAAACACAAGAGGGTGGCAGGGGGAACGCCCTAATGGGTCAAGAGGACCCAAGAAATCCAGCAAGAGGACGGCGAGGGGGAGCGCTCCAGCAGGTCAGGAAGTCTCGATAAATGCGGTAAAAGGATGGTGGGTGGGAGCCCCTCAGTGGTTCGCAAGGTTCCAGGAAATCCAGCAAGAGGACGGCGTGGGGGAGCGCTGTGGCAGATGAAGAACCCTCAGTACATCTGGCAAGAGGACGGTGAGGGGGTGCTCTGATGGGTCAAGGTTGCTCTGAAAAAAGCCCAAGAGGGTGGTAAGGAGAAGCTCACCGGTGATTCACGAATCACCCAGAAAAAAGGGAAGAGGACAGTGCGGGGGAGCTCTTCAGTTGTTGAAGAGAATCCCCAGAAAAAGGCAGGAGGATGATGAGGGGGAACACTCTGGCGGGTCAAGAAGTCTCGATAAGTCCGGCAAGAAGACGGTGGGGAGGAGAGCTCGTGTGGGTCAAGAGGTCCCAAGAAACCCAGCAAGAGGACAGCAGGGGCGAGCGCTCCGGCAGATCAGGAAATCTCGATAAATGCAGTTAGAGGATGGTGGGTGTGAGCCCCTCAGTTGTTTAAGACGTCCCAAGAAATCCAGCAAGAGAACTGCGAGGGGGAGCGCTCCGGCAGGTCAAGCGATGTCAAGAAATCCAGCAAGACAATGGTGGAGAACTCTCCGGCGAGTCACAAGACTCTCCCAAAAAAGGCAAAAGAATGGTGCAGGGGAGCACTCTGGTGGATCAAGAAGCACCCAGGAAAAGGGGAAGAGGATGGTGGGGGGAAACGGCCTGGTTGGTCACAAGACTCCCCCAAAAACCACAAGAGGGTGGCAGGGGGAACGCCCTAATGGGTCAAGAAGTCCCAAGAAATCCAGCAAGAGGACGACAGGGAGGAGCTCTTTAGCAGGCCAAAATCCCACTGAGGAAAGGCAAGAGGACAGCGGGGGAGAGCGCTCCAGTTCTTCAAGTGACTTCCCAGGCAGAAGGCAGGAGCATGGCGGGGCAGGACTGCGGCAGGTCAAGAATTCTCAGTCTGGCAATAGGATGGCGGGGAGGAGCGTTCCAGCGGGAGAAGAGCGCCCTGACTAGAGGCAAGACAAGGGTGAGGGGGAGCACTCGGACGTGTCAAGAAGACTCCCCCAAAAAGTGCAAGAGGAAGGCCGGTGGGGAGAGCAATCCAGCAGATCAGGAAGTCTCAATAAATGCGGTAAGAAGGTGGCAGGTGGGAGCTCCCCAGTGGTTCAAGAGGTCCCAAGATATCCAGCAAGAGAACTGTGAGGGAGAGCGCTCCAACAGGTCAAGCGGTGTCAAGAAATCCAGCAAGACAATGGTGGAAAACGCTCCGGTGAGTCACAAGATTCCCCCAAAAAAAGGCAAGAGAATGGTGCAGGGGAGCACTCTGGTGGATCAAGAAGCACCCAGGAAAAGGGGAAGAAGATGGTGGGGGGGAGCACTCTGGTTGGTCACAAGACTCCCCCAGAAAACACAAGAGGGTGGCAGGGGGAACGCCCTAATGGGTCAAGAGGACCCAAGAAATCCAGCAAGAGGACGGCGAGGGGGAGCGCTCCAGCAGGTCAGGAAGTCTCGATAAATGCGGTAAGAGCATGGTGGGTGGGAGGCCCCCAGTGGTTCAAGAGGTCCCAAGAAATCCAGCAAGAGGGCGGCGAGGGGGAGCGCTCTGGCAGATCAGGACGTCTCAATAAATGCGGTAAAAGGATGGTGGGTGGGAACCCCCCAGTGGTTCACAAGGTTCCAGGAAATCCAGCAAGAGGACGGCGTGGGGGAGCGCTGTGGCAGATGAAGAACCCTCAGTACATCTGGCAAGAGGACGGTGAGGGGGTGCTCTGATGGGTCAAGGTTGCTCTGAAAAAAGCCCAAGAGGGTGGTAAGGAGAAGCTCACCGGTGATTCACGAATCACCCAGAAAAAAGGGAAGAGGACAGTGCGGGGGAGCTCTTCAGTTGTTGAAGAGAATCCCCAGAAAAAGGCAGGAGGATGATGAGGGGGAACACTCTGGCGGGTCAAGAAGTCTCGATAAGTCCGGCAAGAAGACGGTGGGGAGGAGAGCTCGTGTGGGTCAAGAGGTCCCAAGAAACCCAGCAAGAGGACAGCAGGGGCGAGCGCTCCGGCAGATCAGGAAATCTCGATAAATGCAGTTAGAGGATGGTGGGTGTGAGCCCCTCAGTTGTTTAAGACGTCCCAAGAAATCCAGCAAGAGAACTGCGAGGGGGAGCGCTCCGGCAGGTCAAGCGATGTCAAGAAATCCAGCAAGACAATGGTGGAGAACTCTCCGGCGAGTCACAAGACTCTCCCAAAAAAGGCAAAAGAATGGTGCAGGGGAGCACTCTGGTGGATCAAGAAGCACCCAGGAAAAGGGGAAGAGGATGGTGGGGGGAAACGGCCTGGTTGGTCACAAGACTCCCCCAAAAACCACAAGAGGGGGAACGCCCTAATGGGTCAAGAAGTCCCAAGAAATCCAGCAAGAGGACGACAGGGAGGAGCTCTTTAGCAGGCCAAAATCCCACTGAGGAAAGGCAAGAGGACAGCGGGGGAGAGCGCTCCAGTTCTTCAAGTGACTTCCCAGGCGGAAGGCAGGAGCATGGCGGGGCAGGACTGCGGCAGGTCAAGAATTCTCAGTCTGGCAATAGGATGGCGGGGAGGAGCGTTCCAGCGGGAGAAGAGCGCCCTGACTAGAGGCAAGACAAGGGTGAGGGAGAGCGCTCGGATGTGTGAAGAAGACTCCCCCAAAAAAGTGCAAGAGGAAGGCCAGGGGGAGAGCAATCCAGCAGATCAGGAAGTCTCAATAAATGCGGTAAGAGGATGGCGGGTGGGAGCCCCCCAGTGGTCCAAGAGATCCCAAGAAATCCAGCAAGAGGACGGCAAGGGGGAGCGCTCCAGCAGATCAGGAAATCTCGATAAATGCGGTTAGAGGATGGTGGGTGGGAGCCCCACAGTTGTTTAAGGCATCCCAAGAAATCCAGCAAAAGGACGGCGAGGGGGAGCGCTCTGGCAGATCAGGACGTCTCAATAAATGCGGTAAGAGGATGGCGGGTGGGAGCCCCCCAGTGGTTCAAAATGTCCCAAGATATCCAGGAAGAGAACTGTGAGGGGGAGCGCTCTGGCAGGACAAGCGATGTCAACAAATCCAGCAAGACAATGGTGGAGAACGCTCCGGTGAGTCACAAGACTCCACCAAAAAAGGCAAGAGAATGGTTAGAGGATGGTAACAGGCAGCTTTGAGAGCACTCTGGTGGATCAAGAAGCACCCAGGAAAAGGGGAAGAGGATGGTGGGGGGAAACGGCCTGGTTGATCACAAGACTCCCCCAAAAACCACAAGAGGGTGGCAGGGGGAACGCCCTAAGGGGTCAAGAGGTTCCAAGAAATGCAGCAGCAGGACGGCGAGGGGGAGCGCTCCAGCAGGCTGAGATTGTACTAAAGAAAGGCAAAAGGACAGCAGGAGGAGAGACCCAGTGGGTCAAGAGGTCCCAAGAAATCCAGTAAGAGGACAACAGGGAGCAGTGCTCTGGCAGGCCAAAATCTCAGTGAAGAAAGGCAAGAGGACAGCAGGGGGGAGTGCTCCAGTTCTTCAAGTGACTTCCCAGGTAGAAGGCAGAAGGACGGTGGGGTAGCGCTGGGACAGGTCAAGAATTCTCAATCTGGCAATAGGACAGCAGGGAGGAGCATCCAGCGGGACAGGAGCGCCCTGAAAATAGGCAAGACAAGGGTGAGTGAGAGCACTCCGAGATGTCAAGAAGTGTCAAAAAATCTGGTAAAGGATGGCAGGGGGGAGTGCTGTGGATATTCAAGAGACTCCCCAGTAAAAGGCAAGAGGACGGCGCGGGGAAGTGCTCCAGCACGTCAAGATCGCACTGAAGAAAGGCAAGGTCACAGTGGGGGGGAGCATTCCCGTTGTTCCAATGGTTCAAAAGGTCCCAAGAAATCCAACAAGAGAACTGCGAGGGGGAGCGCTCTGGCAAGTCAAGCGGTGTCAATAACCCCAGCAAGGCAACGGCGGAGAGCGCTCTGGTGAGTCACGAGACTCCCCTACAAAGGACGAGAGGATGGTGGAGGGGAGCCCACCGGTGGTTCAAGGAGCACTCAGGAAAAGGGGAGGAGGCTGACGAGGGGCAGGCCTCTGGCGGGCCAAGATCGCTGAGGGAAGGTGCGGGGGAGCTTGCTGGTGGCTCAAGAGACCTCTAGAAAAAGGTAAGAGGGCGGCGGGGGGTGGGAGGGCGCCTCAGCTGGTGAAGAGGAACCCCGAAAACAAGGCAAGAGAATGTTGGTGGGGGGAGCGCTCTGGCGGTTCCAGAGGCTCCCCGAGATCCGCTCAGACGGCAGCGGGTAACGCGGCAGCTCAGCGTCAATCAAAGAAGAACAGGAAGGCGGTTGACCTGCAATTCCAGAGCGAGGAGGAAGACTGGCAACCCGAACGAGGAGCAGCAGAACTTGGCATGGCCTCTGAAATCCTCCTTTAATCTGGGCTCAGGTAAGCTGGAAGCAGGGGACATAGGCTGGGGTTTGGGAGGTGGGCAGGTGAGAAATGATCCGCATTTTTGATCTCCTGAGTGCCTGAAGCGCCTGGGAGTTCATTTGGAGTCGTTGGCTTACTTGATTTTACACTGACTTTTGCATTATATTTTAATGACGTAGAATTTTCCGTTTTGACATCGAAACCTAAACTTCTTTGGAAATTCATCCTCTGTCCCTTCAGTCTCAGCTCGTGGCACTTCCACTGTCTCGTGGCCCGCGTTTCAATGTACATTAGATCGCTTCCTGGGCCTTGGATTTTAAGTAATGGTCCGTCACAAGTTTGTTTTTCTTGTCCTTAACGGGCAGCTTTGAGAGCTCTCTAAGGAAAAGTGATATCTTTTTACCTTGTTACTGCTCTTTCCATGTTACGAGCAGCCACCCTCTTTATGATCAGTCTCATGCTTTTCTTCCTTTCTTGCCCAGGTTCAGAAGACCGGGAATTCCAAGCTTCAAGTTTCCTGTGGAACATTGCGGGAGACCTTGATAACGTGGCAATGAGGGAGGTGATGAAGAGGAACAATACCTGTTCCTTTCCCATTTCAAGACGTTATTTTTTACCTTCCTGGTAGCTGTGAGATGATTTGCAATCTTGCGCTAGCATCTGCCTGAAAGAGAACACGGACCCTTTGGGTGCCTCCTCAAGAAATACTTGCTCTATGGTTCTGGCGATGTCCAGGCTTCAAGGGTGGGGCATAGGGGAGTGTAAATCTTAGGGGGCCTCCCGGGATGTCTGCAGGTTTGGGTGACCCGTGGCTGGGACGGGGACGCCGAGGTTGTCAATCTTGCCCTGAATCTCTCGCTCCCTCTCTTGCAGCACCCGAGACCGAATGGAGGAGCAAGTGTACGGGAAGTTCCTGCGCCACGACACAGATCACATTTATCGCTCTCGCCCTGAGAGACCCGGAGAACCAAACCGTTCCCATCGTGCCTTGAAGCAGCCTCTGCTCACGCACTTCTCCCAGGGAGAAGGCAGAATGGCAGTAGCTCGCCACGTTATACCACAGGGTGCACACTCCGCAGCTTTCAAGCCCAGCTCTGCGTTAGCTCACCCCTGCAATTTTGCACCGCCCACGCAAATTTGAGTTGTCGCTGGTTGTTGCAGCGTTTGGCTTTGGTGAGGACAGCGTGTGTTTGTCAGCAGTTGGTGTAGGGTGGAATCTTGAGGAGAAAGTGATATTTCCGTGCCAGAACTGGTTGGTGTTTGCATGGTATTGTGGTAGTTGTTCCCACAGGTGATCAGTGCTGGAGTGTTATTGCAGGATGAGGGGATTTTGAAGGCTTGTCTGTGAGATGCACTAGAGGCAGCAGTTGCAAACGAAAGGCTGAGGTGTGGAGAGTTTGTCGGTGGGTTTTGGACAGTTGTCAGTTGAAGAGTTGGTTGTTTGCAGGTGAGGTGTAGAGCAGAGGGTGAAGCTGACTTTGCCTGGGCGGCGCAACTGGATGGGTGTGCAGAGCTGAGGAGAGCGGGCTTCTGCGGGTGACCCTAAAGCTGGAGAACCAGCCAGCGGCAGCTCCAGACAGTCCCGCTGCCGAGCTTGGCCGTGTAGGGCCAGTGCCCTGGGGCACAGGGAGTGTGACCCTCCGCAAGCACCAAACAGCAGGTGAGGACTGTGGGGATTTGTACTGAGCTATGATATCTCTAAGGCATGTGCGAGGGGCCGGGGCCAAGGCAAGGTGGGCTCGTTGTGGGGTGTGGGGAGGTGTCAGCCCCCGGACTCAGCCCCTGTCTGATTGTAGTGCCCTTGGGCTGGTGTAGCTCAGTCCTCTGTGTGTTTCTCTTCAGGTGGAGCAGCGTGCAAAGGAAAAGCAAGGAAGGAGAGGAAGGTGGTGAACCTATGAGGAAGAGTGTAGCGAATCTGGCGTGGACTCACGGTAAGGTGCCATGAGAGACATTTATTACAAACTCAGGTTTGCATTTATACTCGCTATGATGCTTGCTCAAGCATTTGCTCTTTAGCTAAGTTAGACATTACATGAGCGATGTAACTGCCATATACGCATTTTTTTCTATAGTAAGCTGTCCCTCTGTCCCTGATGTATCAGTCCTGTATCCTGTATCTTAGTAGTCACAATTTTTCCCCAAGTAGATGAATATTTGCAAGCAGCTTTATCTCCAGTCGTTACCTGTTCATATAATTCTCATTCATCTTTGTGCCATGTCTCCAACTGAAATGTACCAGTTGTAGGAAAGTCTAGCACATGATTAGCAATCCATTCTAATAAACTCACCAATCAGACCCCTGATACATCCTGATTTTGCGTTTGTAGCGCATGTTGAAGGACATCCAGGGTTTGTCTTTGCTTAAGGGATAACTTCCCTCCCATGGTTCCCAATCGCTCACCTTTCGTTGGTGGTGGGCGCGCACTGTCCTGGTTCCCGGTCCTGTTTCCTGGTTCGATTGGGCTTCGCTACCAGAGCGGCTACTGCCTTTATAGGCACGCTGAAAGTCCCTGTTCCAGGGCGCCATTTGTAGCGAATGCGGTACGGACTCTCTTTTAAGGTGCAATGAGAGATGTTTATTACAAATTCAGGCTTGTGTTTATACTCGCTATGATACTTGCTCAAGCATTTGTTGATTAGCTAAGTTAGTCATTACATGAGTGATGTGTTTTGTGTTCCCACCAAAGTCACTGCCATAAACACCTTTTTTGTCTATCACAAGCTGTCCCTCTGTCCTTGATGCATCAATCCTGTATCAACTCCTCTGTCCTTGATGTATCACATAGCATACAGTCCTTTGTTCTTGTATTTTTCCACTAATGCTTGTTCTCATGCTGTTGACTCTTGCAGTTTCTCATGTGCCCGGTCTTCCGCGTACTGACACAGAAGAGCGATCACGAAAGAGGATTGGAGCGCACCTGTGAGTCAAGCAGAGTCAAGAAAGAAGATGACAGTGGTGGACCTGTGAGTCAGGAGGGGACAAAAGAGGAGAAAGGTGATGGAGCTACGAGTCAAGAGTGAGGAGGAAGATGGGCAGCCTGAGCCAGCGAGAAGGAGAATGTATCCTTAAGCACAGGGAACGATCTGTGATTAGTGCGTCCCCCTCCCACCCCTAGAAACCGTGCTCGGGGGTAAAGTGGTAAAATGGGAGCAGGGGCTGTTGGCTGTGTTTTGGGAGGTGGGGGTGGTGAGCAGGGGCTGGGCTCTTGGACTTGGGAGCAGTTAAGGGAGCAGGGTGGTCATCCCTTGGGAGGTGTCTGTCTGCCAGCAGGTAAAGGAGGGGGAAGAGGATCCTGCCGGGGTGAGGGCCTGGCCAGCTCTCCACTCCCAGGGCTCTTGATGCTGGTGTGGTGTGTTGCTGTAAGTGCCAGGGGTGACTGGCAAAGAAAGTCTTTGTGGGGTGCATGCTGGGAAACTGTGCTGCTACGGAGGGGCTGGGTTGGTGGGAAGGCCTGTGCGGGGGGCCGGGGCCAAGGCAAGGTGGCCTTGTGGTGGGGTGTGGGGATGCGTCAGCGACCGGACTCGCCCCCTCGTGTGACTGTACAGGCCTGGGGTGGGTATATTTTTGTTTTCTGTGCATCTCTGTTCGGGTGGAGCAGCTCGCAAAGGTGAAAGCAAGAAAGAAGAGGAAGGTGGTGAACCTACGAGGAAGAGCGATCAAGAAAGAGGATTGGAGTGCATCTGCAAGTCAACAGGGATCAAGAAAGAAGATGACGGTGGTAGACCTGCGAGTCAGGAGGGATCAAGAAAGAAGAGGAGGAAGGTGATGGAGCTGCGAGTCAGGAGTGAGGAGGAAGAAAATGTCCCCCTTGGGACAGGGACCTCCCTGTAATCAGGACTGCGCCCTCCCACCCCTGGAAACTGCTCAGGGGCTCAGACATCCATGGGAAGGTTGTGTCCGACAACACAAGCCAGATCTTCAGCACTGGCTGCTGTTCAGCTGGGACCAGGGGCTGCTGGTGGGGTTTTGGGAGGCGGGGTGGGTGAGTAGAGGCTGGGCTTTTGTACTCATGAGTGGTTGAGAGAGAGGGCTGGACACCTCTTGGGAGGTGTCTTGTCTGTCTGCCATCAGCTAAAGGAGGGGGAAGAGGATCCTGCCGGGGTGAGGGCCTGGCCAGCTCTCCACTCCCAGGGCTCTTGATGCTGATGTGGTGTGTTGCTGTAAGTGCCAGGGGTGACTGGCAAAGAAAGTCTTTGTGGGGTGCATGCTGGGAAACTGTGCTGCTACGGAGGGGCTGGGTTGGTGGGAAGGCCTGTGCGGGGGGCCGGGGCCAAGGCAAGGTGGGCTTGCTGTGGGATGTGGGGATGCGTCAGCGACCGGACTCACCCCCTATGTGACTGTACGGGCTTGGGGTGGGTGTATTTCTGTCTTCAGGGCATTTCGGTTTGGGTGGAGCAGCTCACAAAGGCGAAAGCAAGAAAGGAAAGTAAGGTTGTGAACTTACGAGAAAGAGTGATCAAGAAAGAGGATTTGAGTTCATCCGGGAGTCGAGGGATCAAGAAAGAAGAGGAGGAAGGTGATGGACGTGCACATTGAAAATGAGAGGGAAGATGGGCAACCTGAAGCATGGAGCAAGGGAATGTCTCCTAGAACAAAGGGACCTTTCTGTAATCAGAGATCCCCCCTCCTACCCTACAAACTGAACAAAGAGGACTGCGAGAGGGAGCGCTCTGACAGGACAAGAGGTATCAGTAAATCTGGCAAGAGGACAGTGGGGGAAGCGCTCTGGCGGATCAACAAGTCTCAATATATGTGGCAAGAGGATGATGGGGGAGAGTTCACCAGTGGTTCAAAAGTCACCCAGAAAAAGGGGAAGAGGATGTCAAGGGGGGAGCGCTCTGGTCGATCACAAGACTCTCCTAAAAAACACAACAGGATGGTGGTGGGGGGGAATGTCCTATATGGGACAAGGGGTCCCGAGAAATCCAGCAAGAGGATGGTGGGGGGGAGCACTCCAGCAGACCAAGAATGTACTAAGGAAAGGCAAAAGGACGGCAGGAGGAGAGACCCAGTGGGTCAAGAGGTACCGAGAAATCCAGCAAGAGGACGACAGGGAGGAGCTCTTTAGCAGGCCAAAATCCCACTGAGGAAAGGCAAGAGGACAGCGGGGGAGAGCGCTCCAGTTCTTCAAGTGACTTCCCAGGCAGAAGGCAGGAGCATGGCGGGGCAGGACTGCGGCAGGTCAAGAATTCTCAGTCTGGCAATAGGATGGCGGGGAGGAGCGTTCCAGCGGGAGAAGAGCGCCCTGACTAGAGGCAAGACAAGGGTGAGGGAGAGCACTCGGACGTGTCAAGAAGACTCCCCCAAAAAGTGCAAGAGGAAGGCCGGTGGGGAGAGCAATCCAGCAGATCAGGAAGTCTCAATAAATGCGGTAAGAAGGTGGCAGGTGGGAGCTCCCCAGTGGTTCAAGAGGTCCCAAGATATCCAGCAAGAGAACTGTGAGGGGGAGCGCTCCAACAGGTCAAGCGGTGTCAAGAAATCCAGCAAGACAATGGTGGAAAACGCTCCGGTGAGTCACAAGATTCCCCCAAAAAAAGGCAAGAGAATGGTGCAGGGGAGCACTCTGGTGGATCAAGAAGCACCCAGGAAAAGGGGAAGAAGATGGTGGGGGGGAGCACTCTGGTTGGTCACAAGACTCCCCCAGAAAACACAAGAGGGTGGCAGGGGGAACGCCCTAATGGGTCAAGAGGACCCAAGAAATCCAGCAAGAGGACGGCGAGGGGGAGCGCTCCAGCAGATCAGGAAGTCTCGATAAATGCGGTAAGAGGATGGCGGGTGGGAGCCCCCCCAGTGGTCCAAGAGGTCCCAAGAAATCCAGCAAGAGGACGGCGAGGGGGAGCGCTCTGGCAGATCAGGACGTCTCAATAAATGCGGTAAAAGGATGGTGGGTGGGAGCCCCTCAGTGGTTCACAAGGTTCCAGGAAATCCAGCAAGAGGACGGCGTGGGGGAGCGCTGTGGCAGATGAAGAACCCTCAGTACATTTGGCAAGAGGACGGTGAGGGGGTGCTCTAATGGGTCAAGGTTGCTCTGAAAAAAGCCCAAGAGGGTGGTAAGGAGAAGCTCACCGGTGATTCACGAATCACCCAGAAAAAAGGGAAGAGGACAGTGCGGGGGAGCTCTTCAGTTGTTGAAGAGAATCCCCAGAAAAAGGCAGGAGGATGATGAGGGGGAACACTCTGGCGGGTCAAGAAGTCTCGATAAGTCCGGCAAGAAGACGGTGGGGAGGAGAGCTCGTGTGGGTCAAGAGGTCCCAAGAAACCCAGCAAGAGGACAGCAGGGGCGAGCGCTCCGGCAGATCAGGAAATCTCGATAAATGCAGTTAGAGGATGGTGGGTGTGAGCCCCTCAGTTGTTTAAGACGTCCCAAGAAATCCAGCAAGAGAACTGCGAGGGGGAGCGCTCCGGCAGGTCAAGCGATGTCAAGAAATCCAGCAAGACAATGGTGGAGAACTCTCCGGCGAGTCACAAGACTCTCCCAAAAAAGGCAAAAGAATGGTGCAGGGGAGCACTCTGGTGGATCAAGAAGCACCCAGGAAAAGGGGAAGAGGATGGTGGGGGGAAACGGCCTGGTTGGTCACAAGACTCCCCCAAAAACCACAAGAGGGTGGCAGGGGGAACGCCCTAATGGGTCAAGAAGTCCCAAGAAATCCAGCAAGAGGACGACAGGGAGGAGCTCTTTAGCAGGCCAAAATCCCACTGAGGAGAGGCAAGAGGACAGCGGGGGAGAGCGCTCCAGTTCTTCAAGTGACTTCCCAGGCAGAAGGCAGGAGCATGGCGGGGCAGGACTGCGGCAGGTCAAGAATTCTCAGTCTGGCAATAGGATGGCGGGGAGGAGCGTTCCAGCGGGAGAAGAGCGCCCTGACTAGAGGCAAGACAAGGGTGAGGGAGAGCACTCGGACGTGTCAAGAAGACTCCCCCAAAAAGTGCAAGAGGAAGGCTGGTGGGGAGAGCAATCCAGCAGATCAGGAAGTCTCAATAAATGCGGTAAGAAGGTGGCAGGTGGGAGCTCCCCAGTGGTTCAAGAGGTCCCAAGATATCCAGCAAGAGAACTGTGAGGGAGAGCGCAACAACAGGTCAAGCGGTGTCAAGAAATCCAGCAAGACAATGGTGGAAAACGCTCCGGTGAGTCACAAGATTCCCCCAAAAAAAGGCAAGAGAATGGTGCAGGGGAGCACTCTGGTGGATCAAGAAGCACCCAGGAAAAGGGGAAGAAGATGGTGGGGGGGAGCACTCTGGTTGGTCACAAGACTCCCCCAGAAAACACAAGAGGGTGGCAGGGGGAACGCCCTAATGGGTCAAGAGGACCCAAGAAATCCAGCAAGAGGACGGCGAGGGGGAGCGCTCCAGCAGGTCAGGAAGTCTCGATAAATGCGGTAAAAGGATGGTGGGTGGGAGCCCCTCAGTGGTTCGCAAGGTTCCAGGAAATCCAGCAAGAGGACGGCGTGGGGGAGCGCTGTGGCAGATGAAGAACCCTCAGTACATCTGGCAAGAGGACGGTGAGGGGGTGCTCTGATGGGTCAAGGTTGCTCTGAAAAAAGCCCAAGAGGGTGGTAAGGAGAAGCTCACCGGTGATTCACGAATCACCCAGAAAAAAGGGAAGAGGACAGTGCGGGGGAGCTCTTCAGTTGTTGAAGAGAATCCCCAGAAAAAGGCAGGAGGATGATGAGGGGGAACACTCTGGCGGGTCAAGAAGTCTCGATAAGTCCGGCAAGAAGACGGTGGGGAGGAGAGCTCGTGTGGGTCAAGAGGTCCCAAGAAACCCAGCAAGAGGACAGCAGGGGCGAGCGCTCCGGCAGATCAGGAAATCTCGATAAATGCAGTTAGAGGATGGTGGGTGTGAGCCCCTCAGTTGTTTAAGACGTCCCAAGAAATCCAGCAAGAGAACTGCGAGGGGGAGCGCTCCGGCAGGTCAAGCGATGTCAAGAAATCCAGCAAGACAATGGTGGAGAACTCTCCGGCGAGTCACAAGACTCTCCCAAAAAAGGCAAAAGAATGGTGCAGGGGAGCACTCTGGTGGATCAAGAAGCACCCAGGAAAAGGGGAAGAGGATGGTGGGGGGAAACGGCCTGGTTGGTCACAAGACTCCCCCAAAAACCACAAGAGGGTGGCAGGGGGAACGCCCTAATGGGTCAAGAAGTCCCAAGAAATCCAGCAAGAGGACGACAGGGAGGAGCTCTTTAGCAGGCCAAAATCCCACTGAGGAAAGGCAAGAGGACAGCGGGGGAGAGCGCTCCAGTTCTTCAAGTGACTTCCCAGGCAGAAGGCAGGAGCATGGCGGGGCAGGACTGCGGCAGGTCAAGAATTCTCAGTCTGGCAATAGGATGGCGGGGAGGAGCGTTCCAGCGGGAGAAGAGCGCCCTGACTAGAGGCAAGACAAGGGTGAGGGGGAGCACTCAGACGTGTCAAGAAGACTCCCCCAAAAAGTGCAAGAGGAAGGCCGGTGGGGAGAGCAATCCAGCAGATCAGGAAGTCTCAATAAATGCGGTAAGAAGGTGGCAGGTGGGAGCTCCCCAGTGGTTCAAGAGGTCCCAAGATATCCAGCAAGAGAACTGTGAGGGAGAGCGCAACAACAGGTCAAGCGGTGTCAAGAAATCCAGCAAGACAATGGTGGAAAACGCTCCGGTGAGTCACAAGATTCCCCCAAAAAAAGGCAAGAGAATGGTGCAGGGGAGCACTCTGGTGGATCAAGAAGCACCCAGGAAAAGGGGAAGAAGATGGTGGGGGGGAGCACTCTGGTTGGTCACAAGACTCCCCCAGAAAACACAAGAGGGTGGCAGGGGGAACGCCCTAATGGGTCAAGAGGACCCAAGAAATCCAGCAAGAGGACGGCGAGGGGGAGCGCTCCAGCAGGTCAGGAAGTCTCGATAAATGCGGTAAAAGGATGGTGGGTGGGAGCCCCTCAGTGGTTCGCAAGGTTCCAGGAAATCCAGCAAGAGGACGGCGTGGGGGAGCGCTGTGGCAGATGAAGAACCCTCAGTACATCTGGCAAGAGGACGGTGAGGGGGTGCTCTGATGGGTCAAGGTTGCTCTGAAAAAAGCCCAAGAGGGTGGTAAGGAGAAGCTCACCGGTGATTCACGAATCACCCAGAAAAAAGGGAAGAGGACAGTGCGGGGGAGCTCTTCAGTTGTTGAAGAGAATCCCCAGAAAAAGGCAGGAGGATGATGAGGGGGAACACTCTGGCGGGTCAAGAAGTCTCGATAAGTCCGGCAAGAAGACGGTGGGGAGGAGAGCTCGTGTGGGTCAAGAGGTCCCAAGAAACCCAGCAAGAGGACAGCAGGGGCGAGCGCTCCGGCAGATCAGGAAATCTCGATAAATGCAGTTAGAGGATGGTGGGTGTGAGCCCCTCAGTTGTTTAAGACGTCCCAAGAAATCCAGCAAGAGAACTGCGAGGGGGAGCGCTCCGGCAGGTCAAGCGATGTCAAGAAATCCAGCAAGACAATGGTGGAGAACTCTCCGGCGAGTCACAAGACTCTCCCAAAAAAGGCAAAAGAATGGTGCAGGGGAGCACTCTGGTGGATCAAGAAGCACCCAGGAAAAGGGGAAGAGGATGGTGGGGGGAAACGGCCTGGTTGGTCACAAGACTCCCCCAAAAACCACAAGAGGGTGGCAGGGGGAACGCCCTAATGGGTCAAGAAGTCCCAAGAAATCCAGCAAGAGGACGACAGGGAGGAGCTCTTTAGCAGGCCAAAATCCCACTGAGGAAAGGCAAGAGGACAGCGGGGGAGAGCGCTCCAGTTCTTCAAGTGACTTCCCAGGCAGAAGGCAGGAGCATGGCGGGGCAGGACTGCGGCAGGTCAAGAATTCTCAGTCTGGCAATAGGATGGCGGGGAGGAGCGTTCCAGCGGGAGAAGAGCGCCCTGACTAGAGGCAAGACAAGGGTGAGGGAGAGCACTCGGACGTGTCAAGAAGACTCCCCCAAAAAGTGCAAGAGGAAGGCCGGTGGGGAGAGCAATCCAGCAGATCAGGAAGTCTCAATAAATGCGGTAAGAAGGTGGCAGGTGGGAGCTCCCCAGTGGTTCAAGAGGTCCCAAGATATCCAGCAAGAGAACTGTGAGGGGGAGCGCTCCAACAGGTCAAGCGGTGTCAAGAAATCCAGCAAGACAATGGTGGAAAACGCTCCGGTGAGTCACAAGATTCCCCCAAAAAAAGGCAAGAGAATGGTGCAGGGGAGCACTCTGGTGGATCAAGAAGCACCCAGGAAAAGGGGAAGAAGATGGTGGGGGGGAGCACTCTGGTTGGTCACAAGACTCCCCCAGAAAACACAAGAGGGTGGCAGGGGGAACGCCCTAATGGGTCAAGAGGACCCAAGAAATCCAGCAAGAGGACGGCGAAGGGGAGCGCTCCAGCAGATCAGGAAGTCTCGATAAATGCGGTAAGAGGATGGCGGGTGGGAGCCCCCCCAGTGGTCCAAGAGGTCCCAAGAAATCCAGCAAGAGGACGGCGAGGGGGAGCGCTCTGGCAGATCAGGACGTCTCAATAAATGCGGTAAAAGGATGGTGGGTGGGAGCCCCTCAGTGGTTCCCAAGGTTCCAGGAAATCCAGCAAGAGGACGGCGTGGGGGAGCGCTGTGGCAGATGAAGAACCCTCAGTACATCTGGCAAGAGGACGGTGAGGGGGTGCTCTGATGGGTCAAGGTTGCTCTGAAAAAAGCCCAAGAGGGTGGTAAGGAGAAGCTCACCGGTGATTCACGAATCACCCAGAAAAAAGGGAAGAGGACAGTGCGGGGGAGCTCTTCAGTTGTTGAAGAGAATCCCCAGAAAAAGGCAGGAGGATGATGAGGGGGAACACTCTGGCGGGTCAAGAAGTCTCGATAAGTCCGGTAAGAAGACGGTGGGGAGGAGAGCTCGTGTGGGTCAAGAGGTCCCAAGAAACCCAGCAAGAGGACAGCAGGGGCGAGCGCTCCGGCAGATCAGGAAATCTCGATAAATGCAGTTAGAGGATGGTGGGTGTGAGCCCCTCAGTTGTTTAAGACGTCCCAAGAAATCCAGCAAGAGAACTGCGAGGGGGAGCGCTCCGGCAGGTCAAGCGATGTCAAGAAATCCAGCAAGACAATGGTGGAGAACTCTCCGGCGAGTCACAAGACTCTCCCAAAAAAGGCAAAAGAATGGTGCAGGGGAGCACTCTGGTGGATCAAGAAGCACCCAGGAAAAGGGGAAGAGGATGGTGGGGGGAAACGGCCTGGTTGGTCACAAGACTCCCCCAAAAACCACAAGAGGGTGGCAGGGGGAACGCCCTAATGGGTCAAGAAGTCCCAAGAAATCCAGCAAGAGGACGACAGGGAGGAGCTCTTTAGCAGGCCAAAATCCCACTGAGGAAAGGCAAGAGGACAGCGGGGGAGAGCGCTCCAGTTCTTCAAGTGACTTCCCAGGCAGAAGGCAGGAGCATGGCGGGGCAGGACTGCGGCAGGTCAAGAATTCTCAGTCTGGCAATAGGATGGCGGGGAGGAGCGTTCCAGCGGGAGAAGAGCGCCCTGACTAGAGGCAAGACAAGGGTGAGGGAGAGCACTCGGACGTGTCAAGAAGACTCCCCCAAAAAGTGCAAGAGGAAGGCCGGTGGGGAGAGCAATCCAGCAGATCAGGAAGTCTCAATAAATGCGGTAAGAAGGTGGCAGGTGGGAGCTCCCCAGTGGTTCAAGAGGTCCCAAGATATCCAGCAAGAGAACTGTGAGGGGGAGCGCTCCAACAGGTCAAGCGGTGTCAAGAAATCCAGCAAGACAATGGTGGAAAACGCTCCGGTGAGTCACAAGATTCCCCCAAAAAAAGGCAAGAGAATGGTGCAGGGGAGCACTCTGGTGGATCAAGAAGCACCCAGGAAAAGGGGAAGAAGATGGTGGGGGGGAGCACTCTGGTTGGTCACAAGACTCCCCCAGAAAACACAAGAGGGTGGCAGGGGGAACGCCCTAATGGGTCGAGAGGACCCAAGAAATCCAGCAAGAGGACAGCGAGGGGGAGCGCTCCAGCAGGTCAGGAAGTCTCGATAAATGCGGTAAGAGCATGGTGGGTGGGAGGCCCCCAGTGGTTCAAGAGGTCCCAAGAAATCCAGCAAGAGGGCGGCGAGGGGGAGCGCTCTGGCAGATCAGGACGTCTCAATAAATGCGGTAAAAGGATGGTGGGTGGGAGCCCCTCAGTGGTTCCCAAGGTTCCAGGAAATCCAGCAAGAGGACGGCGTGGGGGAGCGCTGTGGCAGATGAAGAACCCTCAGTACATCTGGCAAGAGGACGGTGAGGGGGTGCTCTGATGGGTCAAGGTTGCTCTGAAAAAAGCCCAAGAGGGTGGTAAGGAGAAGCTCACCGGTGATTCACGAATCACCCAGAAAAAAGGGAAGAGGACAGTGCGGGGGAGCTCTTCAGTTGTTGAAGAGAATCCCCAGAAAAAGGCAGGAGGATGATGAGGGGGAACACTCTGGCGGGTCAAGAAGTCTCGATAAGTCCGGCAAGAAGACGGTGGGGAGGAGAGCTCGTGTGGGTCAAGAGGTCCCAAGAAACCCAGCAAGAGGACAGCAGGGGCGAGCGCTCCGGCAGATCAGGAAATCTCGATAAATGCAGTTAGAGGATGGTGGGTGTGAGCCCCTCAGTTGTTTAAGACGTCCCAAGAAATCCAGCAAGAGAACTGCGAGGGGGAGCGCTCCGGCAGGTCAAGCGATGTCAAGAAATCCAGCAAGACAATGGTGGAGAACTCTCCGGCGAGTCACAAGACTCTCCCAAAAAAGGCAAAAGAATGGTGCAGGGGAGCACTCTGGTGGATCAAGAAGCACCCAGGAAAAGGGGAAGAGGATGGTGGGGGGAAACGGCCTGGTTGGTCACAAGACTCCCCCAAAAACCACAAGAGGGTGGCAGGGGGAACGCCCTAATGGGTCAAGAAGTCCCAAGAAATCCAGCAAGAGGACGACAGGGAGGAGCTCTTTAGCAGGCCAAAATCCCACTGAGGAAAGGCAAGAGGACAGCGGGGGAGAGCGCTCCAGTTCTTCAAGTGACTTCCCAGGCAGAAGGCAGGAGCATGGCGGGGCAGGACTGCGGCAGGTCAAGAATTCTCAGTCTGGCAATAGGATGGCGGGGAGGAGCGTTCCAGCGGGAGAAGAGCGCCCTGACTAGAGGCAAGACAAGGGTGAGGGAGAGCACTCGGACGTGTCAAGAAGACTCCCCCAAAAAGTGCAAGAGGAAGGCCGGTGGGGAGAGCAATCCAGCAGATCAGGAAGTCTCAATAAATGCGGTAAGAAGGTGGCAGGTGGGAGCTCCCCAGTGGTTCAAGAGGTCCCAAGATATCCAGCAAGAGAACTGTGAGGGAGAGCGCTCCAACAGGTCAAGCGGTGTCAAGAAATCCAGCAAGACAATGGTGGAAAACGCTCCGGTGAGTCACAAGATTCCCCCAAAAAAAGGCAAGAGAATGGTGCAGGGGAGCACTCTGGTGGATCAAGAAGCACCCAGGAAAAGGGGAAGAAGATGGTGGGGGGGAGCACTCTGGTTGGTCACAAGACTCCCCCAGAAAACACAAGAGGGTGGCAGGGGGAACGCCCTAATGGGTCGAGAGGACCCAAGAAATCCAGCAAGAGGACAGCGAGGGGGAGCGCTCCAGCAGGTCAGGAAGTCTCGATAAATGCGGTAAGAGCATGGTGGGTGGGAGGCCCCCAGTGGTTCAAGAGGTCCCAAGAAATCCAGCAAGAGGGCGGCGAGGGGGAGCGCTCTGGCAGATCAGGACGTCTCAATAAATGCGGTAAAAGGATGGTGGGTGGGAGCCCCTCAGTGGTTCCCAAGGTTCCAGGAAATCCAGCAAGAGGACGGCGTGGGGGAGCGCTGTGGCAGATGAAGAACCCTCAGTACATCTGGCAAGAGGACGGTGAGGGGGTGCTCTGATGGGTCAAGGTTGCTCTGAAAAAAGCCCAAGAGGGTGGTAAGGAGAAGCTCACCGGTGATTCACGAATCACCCAGAAAAAAGGGAAGAGGACAGTGCGGGGGAGCTCTTCAGTTGTTGAAGAGAATCCCCAGAAAAAGGCAGGAGGATGATGAGGGGGAACACTCTGGCGGGTCAAGAAGTCTCGATAAGTCCGGCAAGAAGACGGTGGGGAGGAGAGCTCGTGTGGGTCAAGAGGTCCCAAGAAACCCAGCAAGAGGACAGCAGGGGCGAGCGCTCCGGCAGATCAGGAAATCTCGATAAATGCAGTTAGAGGATGGTGGGTGTGAGCCCCTCAGTTGTTTAAGACGTCCCAAGAAATCCAGCAAGAGAACTGCGAGGGGGAGCGCTCCGGCAGGTCAAGCGATGTCAAGAAATCCAGCAAGACAATGGTGGAGAACTCTCCGGCGAGTCACAAGACTCTCCCAAAAAAGGCAAAAGAATGGTGCAGGGGAGCACTCTGGTGGATCAAGAAGCACCCAGGAAAAGGGGAAGAGGATGGTGGGGGGAAACGGCCTGGTTGGTCACAAGACTCCCCCAAAAACCACAAGAGGGGGAACGCCCTAATGGGTCAAGAAGTCCCAAGAAATCCAGCAAGAGGACGACAGGGAGGAGCTCTTTAGCAGGCCAAAATCCCACTGAGGAAAGGCAAGAGGACAGCGGGGGAGAGCGCTCCAGTTCTTCAAGTGACTTCCCAGGCAGAAGGCAGGAGCATGGCGGGGCAGGACTGCGGCAGGTCAAGAATTCTCAGTCTGGCAATAGGATGGCGGGGAGGAGCGTTCCAGCGGGAGAAGAGCGCCCTGACTAGAGGCAAGACAAGGGTGAGGGAGAGCGCTCGGATGTGTGAAGAAGACTCCCCCAAAAAAGTGCAAGAGGAAGGCCAGGGGGAGAGCAATCCAGCAGATCAGGAAGTCTCAATAAATGCGGTAAGAGGATGGCGGGTGGGAGCCCCCCAGTGGTCCAAGAGATCCCAAGAAATCCAGCAAGAGGACGGCAAGGGGGAGCGCTCCAGCAGATCAGGAAATCTCGATAAATGCGGTTAGAGGATGGTGGGTGGGAGCCCCACAGTTGTTTAAGGCATCCCAAGAAATCCAGCAAAAGGACGGCGAGGGGGAGCGCTCTGGCAGATCAGGACGTCTCAATAAATGCGGTAAGAGGATGGCGGGTGGGAGCCCCCCAGTGGTTCAAAATGTCCCAAGATATCCAGGAAGAGAACTGTGAGGGGGAGCGCTCTGGCAGGACAAGCGATGTCAACAAATCCAGCAAGACAATGGTGGAGAACGCTCCGGTGAGTCACAAGACTCCACCAAAAAAGGCAAGAGAATGGTTAGAGGATGGTAACAGGCAGCTTTGAGAGCACTCTGGTGGATCAAGAAGCACCCAGGAAAAGGGGAAGAGGATGGTGGGGGGAAACGGCCTGGTTGATCACAAGACTCCCCCAAAAACCACAAGAGGGTGGCAGGGGGAACGCCCTAAGGGGTCAAGAGGTTCCAAGAAATCCAGCAGCAGGACGGCGAGGGGGAGCGCTCCAGCAGGCTGAGATTGTACTAAAGAAAGGCAAAAGGACAGCAGGAGGAGAGACCCAGTGGGTCAAGAGGTCCCAAGAAATCCAGTAAGAGGACAACAGGGAGCAGTGCTCTGGCAGGCCAAAATCTCAGTGAAGAATGGCAAGAGGACAGCAGGAGGGGAGCCCACCAGTGGTTCAAGCAGCACCCAGGAAAAGGGGAGGAGGCTGACGAGGGGCAGGCCTCTGGCGGGCCAAGATCGCTGAGGGAAGGTGCGGGGGAGCTTGCTGGTGGCTCAAGAGACCTCTAGAAAAAGGTAAGAGGGCGGCGGGGGGTGGGAGGGCGCCTCAGCTGGTGAAGAGGAACCCCGAAAACAAGGCAAGAGAATGTTGGTGGGGGGAGCGCTCTGGCGGTTCCAGAGGCTCCCCGAGATCCGCTCAGACGGCAGCGGGTAACGCGGCAGCTCAGCGTCAATCAAAGAAGAACAGGAAGGCGGTTGACCTGCAATTCCAGAGCGAGGAGGAAGACTGGCAACCCGAACGAGGAGCAGCAGAACTTGGCATGGCCTCTGAAATCCTCCTTTAATCTGGGCTCAGGTAAGCTGGAAGCAGGGGACATAGGCTGGGGTTTGGGAGGTGGGCAGGTGAGAAATGATCCGCATTTTTGATCTCCTGAGTGCCTGAAGCGCCTGGGAGTTCATTTGGAGTCGTTGGCTTACTTGATTTTACACTGACTTTTGCATTATATTTTAATGACGTAGAATTTTCCGTTTTGACATCGAAACCTAAACTTCTTTGGAAATTCATCCTCTGTCCCTTCAGTCTCAGCTCGTGGCACTTCCACTGTCTCGTGGCCCGCGTTTCAATGTACATTAGATCGCTTCCTGGGCCTTGGATTTTAAGTAATGGTCCGTCACAAGTTTGTTTTTCTTGTCCTTAACGGGCAGCTTTGAGAGCTCTCTAAGGAAAAGTGATATCTTTTTACCTTGTTACTGCTCTTTCCATGTTACGAGCAGCCACCCTCTTTATGATCAGTCTCATGCTTTTCTTCCTTTCTTGCCCAGGTTCAGAAGACCGGGAATTCCAAGCTTCAAGTTTCCTGTGGAACATTGCGGGAGACCTTGATAACGTGGCAATGAGGGAGGTGATGAAGAGGAACAATACCTGTTCCTTTCCCATTTCAAGACATTATTTTTTACCTTCCTGGTAGCTGTGAGATGATTTGCAATCTTGCGCTAGCATCTGCCTGAAAGAGAACACGGACCCTTTGGGTGCCTCCTCAAGAAATACTTGCTCTATGGTTCTGGCGATGTCCAGGCTTCAAGGGTGGGGCATAGGGGAGTGTAAATCTTAGGGGGCCTCCCGGGATGTCTGCAGGTTTGGGTGACCCGTGGCTGGGACGGGGACGCCGAGGTTGTCAATCTTGCCCTGAATCTCTCGCTCCCTCTCTTGCAGCACCCGAGACCGAATGGAGGAGCAAGTGTACGGGAAGTTCCTGCGCCACGACACAGATCACATTTATCGCTCTCGCCCTGAGAGACCCGGAGAACCAAACCGTTCCCATCGTGCCTTGAAGCAGCCTCTGCTCACGCGCTTCTCCCAGGGAGAAGGCAGAATGGCAGTAGCTCGCCACGTTATACCACAGGGTGCACACTCCGCAGCTTTCAAGCCCAGCTCTGCGTTAGCTCACCCCTGCAATTTTGCACCGCCCACGCAAATTTGAGTTGTCGCTGGTTGTTGCAGCGTTTGGCTTTGGTGAGGACAGCGTGTGTTTGTCAGCAGTTGGTGTAGGGTGGAATCTTGAGGAGAAAGTGATATTTCCGTGCCAGAACTGGTTGGTGTTTGCATGGTATTGTGGTAGTTGTTCCCACAGGTGATCAGTGCTGGAGTGTTATTGCAGGATGAGGGGATTTTGAAGGCTTGTCTGTGAGATGCACTAGAGGCAGCAGTTGCAAACGAAAGGCTGAGGTGTGGAGAGTTTGTCGGTGGGTTTTGGACAGTTGTCAGTTGAAGAGTTGGTTGTTTGCAGGTGAGGTGTAGAGCAGAGGGTGAAGCTGACTTTGCCTGGGCGGCGCAACTGGATGGGTGTGCAGAGCTGAGGAGAGCGGGCTTCTGCGGGTGACCCTAAAGCTGGAGAACCAGCCAGCGGCAGCTCCAGACAGTCCCGCTGCCGAGCTTGGCCGTGTAGGGCCAGTGCCCTGGGGCACAGGGAGTGTGACCCTCCGCAAGCACCAAACAGCAGGTGAGGACTGTGGGGATTTGTACTGAGCTATGATATCTCTAAGGCATGTGCGAGGGGCCGGGGCCAAGGCAAGGTGGGCTCGTTGTGGGGTGTGGGGAGGTGTCAGCCCCCGGACTCAGCCCCTGTCTGATTGTAGTGCCCTTGGGCTGGTGTAGCTCAGTCCTCTGTGTGTTTCTCTTCAGGTGGAGCAGCGTGCAAAGGAAAAGCAAGGAAGGAGAGGAAGGTGGTGAACCTATGAGGAAGAGTGTAGCGAATCTGGCGTGGACTCACGGTAAGGTGCCATGAGAGACATTTATTACAAACTCAGGTTTGCATTTATACTCGCTATGATGCTTGCTCAAGCATTTGCTCTTTAGCTAAGTTAGACATTACATGAGCGATGTAACTGCCATATACGCATTTTTTTCTATAGTAAGCTGTCCCTCTGTCCCTGATGTATCAGTCCTGTATCCTGTATCTTAGTAGTCACAATTTTTCCCCAAGTAGATGAATATTTGCAAGCAGCTTTATCTCCAGTCGTTACCTGTTCATATAATTCTCATTCATCTTTGTGCCATGTCTCCAACTGAAATGTACCAGTTGTAGGAAAGTCTAGCACATGATTAGCAATCCATTCTAATAAACTCACCAATCAGACCCCGATACATCCTGATTTTGCGTTTGTAGCGCATGTTGAAGGACATCCAGGGTTTGTCTTTGCTTAAGGGATAACTTCCCTCCCATGGTTCCCAATCGCTCACCTTTCGTTGGTGGTGGGCGCGCACTGTCCTGGTTCCCGGTCCTGTTTCCTGGTTCGATTGGGCTTCGCTACCAGAGCGGCTACTGCCTTTATAGGCACGCTGAAAGTCCCTGTTCCAGGGCGCCATTTGTAGCGAATGCGGTACGAACTCTCTTTTAAGGTGCAATGAGAGATGTTTATTACAAATTCAGGCTTGTGTTTATACTCGCTATGATACTTGCTCAAGCATTTGTTGATTAGCTAAGTTAGTCATTACATGAGTGATGTGTTTTGTGTTCCCACCAAAGTCACTGCCATAAACACCTTTTTTGTCTATCACAAGCTGTCCCTCTGTCCTTGATGCATCAATCCTGTATCAACTCCTCTGTCCTTGATGTATCACATAGCATACAGTCCTTTGTTCTTGTATTTTTCCACTAATGCTTGTTCTCATGCTGTTGACTCTTGCAGTTTCTCATGTGCCCGGTCTTCCGCGTACTGACACAGAAGAGCGATCACGAAAGAGGATTGGAGCGCACCTGTGAGTCAAGCAGAGTCAAGAAAGAAGATGACAGTGGTGGACCTGTGAGTCAGGAGGGGACAAAAGAGGAGAAAGGTGATGGAGCTACGAGTCAAGAGTGAGGAGGAAGATGGGCAGCCTGAGCCAGCGAGAAGGAGAATGTATCCTTAAGCACAGGGAACGATCTGTGATTAGTGCGTCCCCCTCCCACCCCTAGAAACCGTGCTCGGGGGTAAAGTGGTAAAATGGGAGCAGGGGCTGTTGGCTGTGTTTTGGGAGGTGGGGGTGGTGAGCAGGGGCTGGGCTCTTGGACTTGGGAGCAGTTAAGGGAGCAGGGTGGTCATCCCTTGGGAGGTGTCTGTCTGCCAGCAGGTAAAGGAGGGGGAAGAGGATCCTGCCGGGGTGAGGGCCTGGCCAGCTCTCCACTCCCAGGGCTCTTGATGCTGGTGTGGTGTGTTGCTGTAAGTGCCAGGGGTGACTGGCAAAGAAAGTCTTTGTGGGGTGCATGCTGGGAAACTGTGCTGCTACGGAGGGGCTGGGTTGGTGGGAAGGCCTGTGCGGGGGGCCGGGGCCAAGGCAAGGTGGCCTTGTGGTGGGATGTGGGGATGCGTCAGCGACCGGACTCGCCCCCTCGTGTGACTGTACGGGCCTGGGGTGGGTATATTTTTGTTTTCTGTGCATCTCTGTTCGGGTGGAGCAGCTCGCAAAGGTGAAAGCAAGAAAGAAGAGGAAGGTGGTGAACCTACGAGGAAGAGCGATCAAGAAAGAGGATTGGAGTGCATCTGCAAGTCAACAGGGATCAAGAAAGAAGATGACGGTGGTAGACCTGCGAGTCAGGAGGGATCAAGAAAGAAGAGGAGGAAGGTGATGGAACTGCGAGTCAGGAGTGAGGAGGAAGAAAATGTCCCCCTTGGGACAGGGACCTCCCTGTAATCAGGACTGCGCCCTCCCACCCCTGGAAACTGCTCAGGGGCCCAGACATCCATGGGAAGGTTGTGTCCGACAACACGAGCCAGATCTTCAGCACTGGCTGCTGTTCAGCTGGGACCAGGGGCTGCTGGTGGGGTTTTGGGAGGCGGGGTGGGTGAGTAGAGGCTGGGCTTTTGTACTCATGAGTGGTTGAGAGAGAGGGCTGGACACCTCTTGGGAGGTGTCTTGTCTGTCTGCCATCAGCTAAAGGAGGGGGAAGAGGATCCTGCCGGGGTGAGGGCCTGGCCAGCTCTCCACTCCCAGGGCTCTTGATGCTGATGTGGTGTGTTGCTGTAAGTGCCAGGGGTGACTGGCAAAGAAAGTCTTTGTGGGGTGCATGCTGGGAAACTGTGCTGCTACGGAGGGGCTGGGTTGGTGGGAAGGCCTGAGCGGGGGGCCGGGGCCAAGGCAAGGTGGGCTTGCTGTGGGATGTGGGGATGCGTCAGCGACCGGACTCACCGCCTATGTGACTGTACGGGCTTGGGGTGGGTGTATTTCTGTCTTCAGGGCATTTCAGTTTGGGTGGAGCAGCTCACAAAGGCGAAAGCAAGAAAGGAAAGTAAGGTTGTGAACTTACGAGAAAGAGTGATCAAGAAAGAGGATTTGAGTTCATCCGGGAGTCGAGGGATCAAGAAAGAAGAGGAGGAAGGTGATGGACGTGCATATTGAAAATGAGAGGGAAGATGGGCAACCTGAAGCATGGAGCAAGGGAATGTCTCCTAGAACAAAGGGACCTTTCTGTAATCAGAGATCCCCCCTCCTACCCTACAAACTGAACAAAGAGGACTGCGAGAGGGAGCGCTCTGACAGGACAAGAGGTATCAGTAAATCTGGCAAGAGGACAGTGGGGGAAGCGCTCTGGCGGATCAACAAGTCTCAATATATGTGGCAAGAGGATGATGGGGGAGAGTTCACCAGTGGTTCAAAAGTCACCCAGAAAAAGGGGAAGAGGATGTCAAGGGGGGAGCGCTCTGGTCGATCACAAGAATCTCCTAAAAAACACAACAGGATGGTGGTGGGGGGGAATGTCCTATATGGGACAAGGGGTCCCGAGAAATCCAGCAAGAGGATGGTGGGGGGGAGCACTCCAGCAGACCAAGAATGTACTAAGGAAAGGCAAAAGGACGGCAGGAGGAGAGACCCAGTGGGTCAAGAGGTACCGAGAAATCCAGCAAGAGGACGACAGGGAGGAGCTCTTTAGCAGGCCAAAATCCCACTGAGGAAAGGCAAGAGGACAGCGGGGGAGAGCGCTCCAGTTCTTCAAGTGACTTCCCAGGCAGAAGGCAGGAGCATGGCGGGGCAGGACTGCGGCAGGTCAAGAATTCTCAGTCTGGCAATAGGATGGCGGGGAGGAGCGTTCCAGCGGGAGAAGAGCGCCCTGACTAGAGGCAAGACAAGGGTGAGGGAGAGCACTCGGACGTGTCAAGAAGACTCCCCCAAAAAGTGCAAGAGGAAGGCCGGTGGGGAGAGCAATCCAGCAGATCAGGAAGTCTCAATAAATGCGGTAAGAAGGTGGCAGGTGGGAGCTCCCCAGTGGTTCAAGAGGTCCCAAGATATCCAGCAAGAGAACTGTGAGGGGGAGCGCTCCAACAGGTCAAGCGGTGTCAAGAAATCCAGCAAGACAATGGTGGAAAACGCTCCGGTGAGTCACAAGATTCCCCCAAAAAAAGGCAAGAGAATGGTGCAGGGGAGCACTCTGGTGGATCAAGAAGCACCCAGGAAAAGGGGAAGAAGATGGTGGGGGGGAGCACTCTGGTTGGTCACAAGACTCCCCCAGAAAACACAAGAGGGTGGCAGGGGGAACGCCCTAATGGGTCAAGAGGACCCAAGAAATCCAGCAAGAGGACGGCGAAGGGGAGCGCTCCAGCAGATCAGGAAGTCTCGATAAATGCGGTAAGAGGATGGCGGGTGGGAGCCCCCCCAGTGGTCCAAGAGGTCCCAAGAAATCCAGCAAGAGGACGGCGAGGGGGAGCGCTCTGGCAGATCAGGACGTCTCAATAAATGCGGTAAAAGGATGGTGGGTGGGAGCCCCTCAGTGGTTCCCAAGGTTCCAGGAAATCCAGCAAGAGGACGGCGTGGGGGAGCGCTGTGGCAGATGAAGAACCCTCAGTACATCTGGCAAGAGGACGGTGAGGGGGTGCTCTGATGGGTCAAGGTTGCTCTGAAAAAAGCCCAAGAGGGTGGTAAGGAGAAGCTCACCGGTGATTCACGAATCACCCAGAAAAAAGGGAAGAGGACAGTGCGGGGGAGCTCTTCACTTGTTGAAGATAATCCCCAGAAAAAGGCAGGAGGATGATGAGGGGGAACACTCTGGCGGGTCAAGAAGTCTCGATAAGTCCGGCAAGAAGACGGTGGGGAGGAGAGCTCGTGTGGGTCAAGAGGTCCCAAGAAACCCAGCAAGAGGACAGCAGGGGCGAGCGCTCCGGCAGATCAGGAAATCTCAATAAATGCAGTTAGAGGATGGTGGGTGTGAGCCCCTCAGTTGTTTAAGACGTCCCAAGAAATCCAGCAAGAGAACTGCGAGGGGGAGCGCTCCGGCAGGTCAAGCGATGTCAAGAAATCCAGCAAGACAATGGTGGAGAACTCTCCGGCGAGTCACAAGACTCTCCCAAAAAAGGCAAAAGAATGGTGCAGGGGAGCACTCTGGTGGATCAAGAAGCACCCAGGAAAAGGGGAAGAGGATGGTGGGGGGAAACGGCCTGGTTGGTCACAAGACTCCCCCAAAAACCACAAGAGGGTGGCAGGGGGAACGCCCTAATGGGTCAAGAAGTCCCAAGAAATCCAGCAAGAGGACGACAGGGAGGAGCTCTTTAGCAGGCCAAAATCCCACTGAGGAGAGGCAAGAGGACAGCGGGGGAGAGCGCTCCAGTTCTTCAAGTGACTTCCCAGGCAGAAGGCAGGAGCATGGCGGGGCAGGACTGCGGCAGGTCAAGAATTCTCAGTCTGGCAATAGGATGGCGGGGAGGAGCGTTCCAGCGGGAGAAGAGCGCCCTGACTAGAGGCAAGACAAGGGTGAGGGAGAGCACTCGGACGTGTCAAGAAGACTCCCCCAAAAAGTGCAAGAGGAAGGCCGGTGGGGAGAGCAATCCAGCAGATCAGGAAGTCTCAATAAATGCGGTAAGAAGGTGGCAGGTGGGAGCTCCCCAGTGGTTCAAGAGGTCCCAAGATATCCAGCAAGAGAACTGTGAGGGGGAGCGCTCCAACAGGTCAAGCGGTGTCAAGAAATCCAGCAAGACAATGGTGGAAAACGCTCCGGTGAGTCACAAGATTCCCCCAAAAAAAGGCAAGAGAATGGTGCAGGGGAGCACTCTGGTGGATCAAGAAGCACCCAGGAAAAGGGGAAGAAGATGGTGGGGGGGAGCACTCTGGTTGGTCACAAGACTCCCCCAGAAAACACAAGAGGGTGGCAGGGGGAACGCCCTAATGGGTCAAGAGGACCCAAGAAATCCAGCAAGAGGACGGCGAGGGGGAGCGCTCCAGCAGGTCAGGAAGTCTCGATAAATGCGGTAAAAGGATGGTGGGTGGGAGCCCCTCAGTGGTTCCCAAGGTTCCAGGAAATCCAGCAAGAGGACGGCGTGGGGGAGCGCTGTGGCAGATGAAGAACCCTCAGTACATCTGGCAAGAGGACGGTGAGTGGGTGCTCTGATGGGTCAAGGTTGCTCTGAAAAAAGCCCAAGAGGGTGGTAAGGAGAAGCTCACCGGTGATTCACGAATCACCCAGAAAAAAGGGAAGAGGACAGTGCGGGGGAGCTCTTCAGTTGTTGAAGAGAATCCCCAGAAAAAGGCAGGAGGATGATGAGGGGGAACACTCTGGCGGGTCAAGAAGTCTCGATAAGTCCGGCAAGAAGACGGTGGGGAGGAGAGCTCGTGTGGGTCAAGAGGTCCCAAGAAACCCAGCAAGAGGACAGCAGGGGCGAGCGCTCCGGCAGATCAGGAAATCTCGATAAATGCAGTTAGAGGATGGTGGGTGTGAGCCCCTCAGTTGTTTAAGACGTCCCAAGAAATCCAGCAAGAGAACTGCGAGGGGGAGCGCTCCGGCAGGTCAAGCGATGTCAAGAAATCCAGCAAGACAATGGTGGAGAACTCTCCGGCGAGTCACAAGACTCTCCCAAAAAAGGCAAAAGAATGGTGCAGGGGAGCACTCTGGTGGATCAAGAAGCACCCAGGAAAAGGGGAAGAGGATGGTGGGGGGAAACGGCCTGGTTGGTCACAAGACTCCCCCAAAAACCACAAGAGGGTGGCAGGGGGAACGCCCTAATGGGTCAAGAAGTCCCAAGAAATCCAGCAAGAGGACGACAGGGAGGAGCTCTTTAGCAGGCCAAAATCCCACTGAGGAGAGGCAAGAGGACAGCGGGGGAGAGCGCTCCAGTTCTTCAAGTGACTTCCCAGGCAGAAGGCAGGAGCATGGCGGGGCAGGACTGCGGCAGGTCAAGAATTCTCAGTCTGGCAATAGGATGGCGGGGAGGAGCGTTCCAGCGGGAGAAGAGCGCCCTGACTAGAGGCAAGACAAGGGTGAGGGAGAGCACTCGGACGTGTCAAGAAGACTCCCCCAAAAAGTGCAAGAGGAAGGCCGGTGGGGAGAGCAATCCAGCAGATCAGGAAGTCTCAATAAATGCGGTAAGAAGGTGGCAGGTGGGAGCTCCCCAGTGGTTCAAGAGGTCCCAAGATATCCAGCAAGAGAACTGTGAGGGGGAGCGCTCCAACAGGTCAAGCGGTGTCAAGAAATCCAGCAAGACAATGGTGGAAAACGCTCCGGTGAGTCACAAGATTCCCCCAAAAAAAGGCAAGAGAATGGTGCAGGGGAGCACTCTGGTGGATCAAGAAGCACCCAGGAAAAGGGGAAGAGGATGGTGGGGGGAAACGGCCTGGTTGATCACAAGACTCCCCCAAAAACCACAAGAGGGTGGCAGGGGGAACGCCCTAAGGGGTCAAGAGGTTCCAAGAAATCCAGCAGCAGGACGGCGAGGGGGAGCGCTCCAGCAGGCTGAGATTGTACTAAAGAAAGGCAAAAGGACAGCAGGAGGAGAAACCCAGTGGGTCAAGAGGTCCCAAGAAATCCAGTAAGAGGACAACAGGGAGCAGTGCTCTGGCAGGCCAAAATCTCAGTGAAGAAAGGCAAGAGGACAGCAGGGGGGAGCGCTCCAGTTCTTCAAGTGACTTCCCAGGTAGAAGGCAGAAGGACGGTGGGGTAGCGCTGGGACAGGTCGAGAATTCTCAATCTGGCAATAGGACAGCAGGGAGGAGCATCCAGCGGGACAGGAGCGCCCTGAAAATAGGCAAGACAAGGGTGAGTGAGAGCACTCCGAGATGTCAAGAAGTGTCAAAAAATCTGGTAAAGGATGGCAGGGGGGAGTGCTGTGGATATTCAAGAGACTCCCCAGTAAAAGGCAAGAGGACGGCGCGGGGAAGTGCTCCAGCACGTCAAGATCGCACTGAAGAAAGGCAAGGTCACAGTGAGGGGGAGCATTCCCGTTGTTCCAATGGTTCAAAAGGTCCCAAGAAATCCAACAAGAGAACTGCGAGGGGGAGCGCTCTGGCAAGTCAAGCGGTGTCAATAACCCCAGCAAGGCAACGGCGGAGAGCGCTCTGGTGAGTCACGAGACTCCCCTACAAAGGACGAGAGGATGGTGGAGGGGAGCCCACCAGTGGTTCAAGCAGCACCCAGGAAAAGGGGAGGAGGCTGACGAGGGGCAGGCCTCTGGCGGGCCAAGATCGCTGAGGGAAGGTGCGGGGGAGCTTGCTGGTGGCTCAAGAGACCTCTAGAAAAAGGTAAGAGGGCGGCGGGGGGTGGGAGGGCGCCTCAGCTGGTGAAGAGGAACCCCGAAAACAAGGCAAGAGAATGTTGGTGGGGGGAGCGCTCTCGCGGTTCCAGAGGCTCCCCGAGATCCGCTCAGACGGCAGCGGGTAACGCGGCAGCTCAGCGTCAATCAAAGAAGAACAGGAAGGCGGTTGACCTGCAATTCCAGAGCGAGGAGGAAGACTGGCAACCCGAACGAGGAGCAGCAGAACTTGGCATGGCCTCTGAAATCCTCCTTTAATCTGGGCTCAGGTAAGCTGGAAGCAGGGGACATAGGCTGGGGTTTGGGAGGTGGGCAGGTGAGAAATGATCCGCATTTTTGATCTCCTGAGTGCCTGAAGCGCCTGGGAGTTCATTTGGAGTCGTTGGCTTACTTGATTTTACACTGACTTTTGCATTATATTTTAATGACGTAGAATTTTCCGTTTTGACATCGAAACCTAAACTTCTTTGGAAATTCATCCTCTGTCCCTTCAGTCTCAGCTCGTGGCACTTCCACTGTCTCGTGGCCCGCGTTTCAATGTACATTAGATCGCTTCCTGGGCCTTGGATTTTAAGTAATGGTCCGTCACAAGTTTGTTTTTCTTGTCCTTAACAGGCAGCTTTGAGAGCTCTCTAAGGAAAAGTGATATCTTTTTACCTTGTTACTGCTCTTTCCATGTTACGAGCAGCCACCCTCTTTATGATCAGTCTCATGCTTTTCTTCCTTTCTTGCCCAGGTTCAGAATACCAGGAATTCCAAGCTTCAAGTTTCCTGTGGAACATTGCGGGAGACCTTGATAACGTGGCAATGAGGGAGGTGATGAAGAGGAACAATACCTGTTCCTTTCCCATTTCAAGACGTTATTTTTTACCTTCCTGGTAGCTGTGAGATGATTTGCAATCTTGCGCTAGCACCTGCCTGAAAGAGAACACGGACCCTTTGGGTGCCTCCTCAAGAAATACTTGCTCTATGGTTCTGGCGATGTCCAGGCTTCAAGGGTGGGGCATAGGGGAGTGTAAATCTTAGGGGGCCTCCCGGGATGTCTGCAGGTTTGGGTGACCCGTGGCTGGGACGGGGACGCCGAGGTTGTCAATCTTGTCCTGAATCTCTCGCTCCCTCTCTTGCAGCACCCGAGACCGAATGGAGGAGCAAGGGTACGGGAAGTTCCTGCGCCATGACACAGATCACATTTATCGCTCTCGCCCTGAGAGACCTGGAGAACCAAACCGTTCCCATCGTGCCTTGAAGCAGCCTCTGCTCACGCGCTTCTCCCAGGGAGAAGGCAGAATGGCAGTAGCTCGCCACGTTATACCACAGGGTGCACACTCCGCAGCTTTCAAGCCCAGCTCTGCGTTAGCTCACCCCTGCAATTTTGCACCGCCCACGCAAATTTGAGTTGTCGCTGGTTGTTGCAGCGTTTGGCTTTGGTGAGGACAGCGTGTGTTTGTCAGCAGTTGGTGTAGGGTGGAATCTTGAGGAGAAAGTGATATTTCCGTGCCAGAACTGGTTGGTGTTTGCCTGGTATTGTGGTAGTTGTTCCCACAGGTGATCAGTGCTGGAGTGTTATTGCAGGATGAGGGGATTTTGAAGGCTTGTCTGTGAGATGCACTAGAGGCAGCAGTTGCAAACGAAAGGCTGAGGTGTGGAGAGTTTGTCGGTGGGTTTTGGACAGTTGTCAGTTGAAGAGTTGGTTGTTTGCAGGTGAGGTGTAGAGCAGAGGGTGAAGCTGACTTTGCCTGGGCGGCGCAACTGGATGGGTGTGCAGAGCTGAGGAGAGCGGGCTTCTGCGGGTGACCCTAAAGCTGGAGAACCAGCCGGCAGCTCCAGACACTCCCGCAGGGCCGGGCAGGGCCAGTGGCCTGGGGCACAGTGAGTGTGACCCTCCGCAAGCACCAAACAGCAGGTGAGGACCGTGGGGATTTGTACTGAGCTATGATATCTCTAACCCATGAAACTGGGGTCCAGCCTGAGCAGGGCATGTGCGGAAGCTGTGCTGCAGCGGAGGGGCAGAGCTGAGGGGAAGGGCTGTGTGAGGGGCCGGGGCCAAGGCAAGGCGGGCACGCTGTGGGGTGTGGGGAGGTGTCAGCCCCTAGATTCAGCCCCCGTCTGACTGTAGTGCCCTGGGGCTGATGTAGCTCAGTCCTCTGTGTGTTTCTCTTCAGGTGGAGCCGTGTGCAAAGGAAAAGCAAGGAAGGAGGCGAACCTGTGAGGAAGAGTGATCGAGAAAGAGGATTGGAGGGCACCTGTGAGTCAAGAGGGATCAAGAAAGAAGACAACGGTGGTGGAACCGCAGGTCAGGAGAGCTCAAGGAAGGAGAAAGGTGATTGTGGCAGTATTCTGACATTGGGCCTATGAGAAACTGTGAGAGTTGACAGCGTGAGAACAATCATTAGTGGAATAACACAAGAAGCAAGTACTGTATGCTACGTGATACATCGAGGACAGAGGGATTGGTACAGGAATGATACATCAAGGGGGATGACGGGGGTAGCTTGTGGTATAGACAACGATGCTTTTATGGCAGTAACAATATATCACTTATGTTATGACGAACTTACCAAATCAGCAAATGCTTGAGCAAGCATCATAGCGAATATAAATGCAAACCTGAGTTTGTAACAAATGTCTCTTGTCTCACCTTAAAAGAGAGTCGGTGCCACATTCACTACAAATGGCACCCGAACAGGGACTTTGAGTGCGGCTGTAAAGGCAGCAGCCGTTCTGGTGGCAAAGCCCAATTGAACAAGGACAGGGAAACAGAGCCAGGAAACAGAAACCACAGCGTGCGCCCATCAGCAAGAAAAGATGAGCAATTTGGAACCATAGGAGGGAAGTTATCCCTTGAACCAAACAAACCCTAGATGTCCTTCAACTTTTATTAAGAAAGCAAAATCACAATGTACCAGTAGTCCGATTAATGACTTTATAAGAAAGGCTTGCTGATCATGTGCTGGACTTTCCTACAACTGGTACATTTTAGTTGGAGGCATGGCAGAAAGTTGAACGAGAATTATATGAACAGGCAGCAACTGGAGATAAAGCTGCTTGTGAATATTTATCTACTTGGGCAAAAATTATGTCTGCTTTAATAGCGACTCAGAAGGAAGTAGTTGCGCGGGTTGCAACTAATTGTGAACCTTCTGCTCCTCCCTTGCCAGGGAAGGAGGGGGATCCTGTAGATAGATTAGGCAAAAATGCACTGACCACAGATGTAGTAGTGGATAAAGGATTGGCTGATAACAAAGCCCCTGCATGTACCCTACAGTGAACACTTTTGGCAAATGATGGTTTGTGGGAGTCGCCTGACAAGCCCCTTGATCCTGGCCCGACGGACCCAGAGTAAGAGCCTGATTTATTCCCCCCGGATGTTACTTTGCAACCGAAAGTGCACACTAATTAAACCATGTGGGATAAATGTAGAGAAGAGGCTTTGAAAACAGGAGACTCGAAAGTGGTTACGGCATGGCCAGTGATCTGTTGTGAACAGCAATCTCCAGGCTTTCAGCAGCTACCATATGATGTTGTAAAGGAATTACCAACATTAGCTAAAGAAAATGGGGTTACTTTATCATTTGTTATACATTTTTGAAGCATTAAGCTCCTCTTACGAACTTACTCCACATGACTGGCGTTCTTTGTTGAAAATGATCTTAACCATACAGTATATTGACTAGTAGTTATCTGATTTTTGGGAGAACTGTACTATAGAGACCGTTGATAATGCATATCGGATGAGATGGATTGATTGCAGTCCTTTAGCTGGGGAATGTGCCCGTGCTTTGCCAGATAATCAAGTTGCGTAACCCAGAGAGATATATATGTGGTGTAATAGCAAAACTAGCAATGAAAGTGGTTCGGAAGTTACTGGAGGTTGGGAGAGATGCCAATACGTCCTTTTCAAAAATCTTGCAAGGATCACAGGAACCTTATGCGCTGTTTTTAGACCGCTTGCAAACTGCTTTGGAGAGACAAATTGATAATGACACAGCGCATGAGTTGTTACTAAAATAATTGGCTTTTGAGAATGCTAATGCTGATTGTCAGCGTGTGTTGCAGGATTTGGGGAATAGGGAAAGGTGTACTATAGCAGATATGAGAGTGTGTCAAAACATAATGCAACTGAACATTATACCAGCTCTCTAGCTGCTGCTTTAGCAGCACAGTTACAAGTATTGGGAACAGAACTGAAATCGAATTGTTTTTGTTGTGGGACACTGGGTCGTGTAAAGAAAGATTACACAAAGTATGCACACCAGACTTCGAAGGCTGTACCTCCTAGAGATCGTCCAAAATGGGGAAAGGGCAAGCACTGTGTGAGTGAACATCATTCAAGGGTTAATGTAAAGGGGGAGCCAATTAACCCTTCCCAGGAGGTGGGGGACAGGACTTCCCCCACCCCCATCAAATAAATTCAAGTCTAAACTCATGACCCGAGATCTCTTCCCTGGAACAGCTGGAAGTGCAGGGCTGGACTTGGCTGCCAGCCCGTCAGTGATGATAATTAATTACTGCTGTGGTATTGCTTATTCCCAGAGGAGTGTGGGGGCCTTTAGTGCCTAGTGTGCATGCTTTGTTAATAGGTTGATCATCTACTACCAAATTGGGTTTGTTTGTTTTACCTGGAGTAATTGACTCTGATTATCAAGGTGAAATCAAAATTATGGCATGGACACCTGTGCCACCTTGCTACATCCTGAGGATGCCCCCAGATTTGCATTTTGTGTTCCTTCACTTAATCAAGAGGAGCCTATGAAGAGATAGCATTGGGTGGTATCACCACAAGGGATGAGAAATAGTCCAACCATTTGCAAGACAGTAGTTGCAGCAGCTGTACAACCTGTGAGGAAGCTGTACCCCTCAGCTTGTATCTGTCGTTATATGGATGATATCTTGCTTGTCATGTTATAAGAGCAGGAACTACAACAAGTAATGCAAGTCCTATGTAACGCTATACAAAAGGCTAGATTACAAATTGCACAAGAAAAAATTCAGAAAACTGCTCCATGGAAATATTTGGGGTGGCAAATACCAGAACAAGAAATCATTCCTTAGCCAGTAACTCTTAAATTCCATAATATCATGACCTTAAATGACTTACAAAATTGCTAGGAGCCATAAATTGGCTCCGACCTATTTTGGGCATTGCCACAGAGGAACTGTGTCTACTTTTTACACTTTTGAAAGGAGACCTGAATTTATTGTCTACTCAGGTATTGGATGACAAAGCTTAGCAGGCCATATAGAAAGTATTCGATGCTGTTGAACAAAAATAGGGATGGGGACGCAATTTGCAGCTGCCAGTTTGGCTGGCACTCATAGCCAATACCGTCCAACCGTTTGCAGTACCGTTTCAATGGGACAAGTCATTAAGTGATTCTTTAAGAGGTGGAATGGGTTTTTCTAGCTCACACACCAATGAAAACAGTTTGGATAATAAAAGAAATGTATGCAAACCCAATAATTAAAGGCAGAGAATGTTTGTATGCTATGTATGGGACAGACTTTGAATGTATATTTATTCCTACAACAAAGGAGAATTTGCAATGGTAATTAACTGAAGATGTGAATTTCCAGATTGCATTGGCAACATACGCAGGGAACATATCAGTTTATTACCCTCAACATAAACTGTGGGCTGAAATTGGTAATTTACCGTTGTATGGCAAGTGCTGCTGTCAGCAACGACAAGACTGAATTTACCGATGCCTCTGGTTGCTCACGTAAAGTTGTAATTACATGGCTAAACTCAGATACCCAGTGTTGCAAACACAAAGTAGAAAAAGGAGACCAGGGGTCAAACAAGTTCTTGAGCTGACAGCTGTTAGGATCGCTTTTGAGTGTTCTGTAATGAGCCTTTGAATGTTGTAACTGACTCATTATGCAGCTGGCATACTTATCCGCCTGGAAGCTTCTTTTCTTAAGGAAGAGGATGATCCTCTTTTGATGGCTGAATTGAGAATGCTATGGTTCCTAATAAATCATAGACGTCATGGTTTTTATGCAGCGCACATCCGCTCTCGCGCTGCCCTTCCAGGACCTCTTGTGGAAGGCAATAGGAGGGCCGATGCACGAGCTGTGCCGCTTACTGTGTCTAAAGCCTTGGAGCAAGCTAAATTATCACATAAACTCTTTCACCAGAATGCAAAGTCGTTAAAACGACAATTTCAAATTACAACGGATCAGGCCAGGAGCGTTCTTATGTCCTGCCCTGATTGCCAACAGTCGGCACCCGTGCCATCCAAAGAGGGTGTTAATCCAGGAGGGATTACTGACAAGTACGGCCAGCTGATGTAACGCGTTGTTCTGAATTGGGTAAATACGTATGTGTTTCTGTAGACGCTCATTCCAGATTTCTCGTTGCGGCTGCACGCACTGGTGAAAGAGCACGGGACGTCTGTAAACAGTGGTTGGCGTGTTTTGCTGTTTCAGGAGTTCCAGGATATGTAAAACCAGAGGAAAGCGGAACGCACGCTGGATTAGAGGAGCGATCCCCCGAGTGCCCAGCGCGCCGTAATAAAAGTGCCTGCTTTTTAACACTTTCAAAACAGTGTTAAAGAGTCTGTTTGCCGACTTTTCGGTATCGTTTTCTGGCGACGAGGATGGGATAATCTGCCTGACCTCCCGTGGACCCCAGGATCTCTGGGACCTTGTGCCGGCACCGGGGAATTCCCGGAAGGGATCACGGATCCTCGGGCCAGCTCGGGACGTGGGTAAAACCCCATCAATGAGATAAGGCACTTTCATAGTCTGGTTTGTTTGCAGGCTGCCTGCGCGAGACGTGGGCGACACCAGCGCGTTGGGTCTGCGCGTTTTGGTAAATTGGGTAAATTAAAAAGAAATAAAAAACCAAAGAGGAAAATGAGAAAACAATAAATAAAAGAGAAAAACGAGGGAATAGTAATTTGGTAAAGGTACCTTTAGTGATTTTGCTGTTTGTGCCTTAGCAATTGTATGATTGTTTGTGTCTTTAGTGATTTGTTGTTGTTGTTACTTGTGTCTTGGGTGATTTTGTAGTCCAATACTTATGGTTCACCAATTGTCTGTTATTGTGATTGTGAAATAGGTAGTGGACAATGGACAGGAGCGATTCGGAAGAAATCCCCCCCCGGGCTGTGTTTTGTGACATTGGAAAAGGATCGTTTGACTCCCTGGGGAACAGCAACCAGGGAATATTGTAATTAATGGTGGCCACTGTAAATAATATTAATATGCTGCACAGGTCTGGGTGGGTATACCCGAGATGTGTAGTATAGTAATGCACTACATGTAATATATAATGAGATATGTTTTAAATCATATATTGTCTATTATATAATGCATATTACACAATACAAAATGTTACATACGCATTGTATTTGAAAAAGGATAATCAGAGAAAGAAATTGAAACCAGTAAAAGGTTTGTTGACGAACAGATATTGGTGTAGAATACACAGAGAACATTAGATCAGGATTGTCCCTTGGTGAATGCAGGGTGGCATCCTGATGTCCTTATATCGGGGGACAGGCTGAATTGGTATGGACAGTGCATTTTATACGGGATTGGACACGCTGTGCCTAAAGCTGTAAATACGCCAAAGCCTTCTGAGATAAAACAGGATCGTCTGTGCCTCATTTGCTACACCCCTTTATCTGTTTCCCAAATTACGATTTAGACTGTATTTACCATTGTAAAAATAAAGCTTTCCCCCTTTAATTTTTGTCATGTATTGGAGCCCGTCCTACCTAAACTGTAGAAAAGACAGCAGCCATGTGTATTTTTAAATAAAGATTAAACCAAGTCTGCTAGCTCATTATCTTTAAGCGTTCTACTGTGATCACCTCCCTCCCAAGGTTTTGTGTCTATTGTATCAGGGCCTGACACCCACGGCCACAGTGGATGAATCACCATGGGCACAGCACCAGGACCCGCTTGTTGGTGTCCAGGGTATCCACTCCAGCAGACACTGTTAGTAAAAGAGCACAGCATGGAACTGGAGAACCATCTAATTGTGTCATTATACACATTCACTGCTCTTTTTTCTGCTTTATACCCCTGGTAGCTTTTTAAAATGGCACAGTTTGAAAAGGATTTCTGTTTTGGCCCTGCACACGGAGGCTGATTTTCCTTTTCTAGGGCCTTCCACCCGGTTCACCGCACCCGTGTGATCACTGCGCTGCACGTGGGCAAAATCAGCTGTGCCCTGTGTTTCTCCCGTAAAATAGTAAGAACGCTAATACAATCGTGCCAGGAACTGCCTTCACTGTGAATATTTGAAGGAACCCACTGCTAATGTATTGTTAATTGGTACTTGTATTATGGATTAGATGCAACAAAAATCCATACTTTCTTTTATCCTTTGCTGTACAGGAGGTGGTTGAACTTTTCTATAGCAGATTCAATCACCTGTTGTAAAGCGAGATGGTTGTCTCCTGTGAGGAAGCAGGGTAGATTTACCCATGCTCTATAAGCACCATGGATGAGCTATATAGAGTAACAGCTTAAAAACAAACCAACCGACAACAAGAAGCTAACGATCAAAACAACAAAAGGAAAAAATCCCCAAACAAACCAACCCAAAAGCGCAGAGGCTCCTGAACGCCCCCTCTCAGTGCTGTGATGTCCGTTTCCAGGGAGCCCGTGGGGTGTCCCCACAACCGCAGACACAGGTGACCCGGCTGGGTGGTGCCAGCAGAGAACAGTTGGTGTGACCCAGCCCGCTGCGCTGCCCTGGGAAAGCCGGGGACAAAGGGCCGGGCCGGGGCATGGGGAGGTTGGTTCCAGCTCACGGATCAGCTCACAGCGACTGCGGAAACAGCCCCGAGCCGGGACGGGCCCGGCCGTGTGCTCCTGTCCCCCCGCCGCGGGGTCCTGGCTCTGGACATCGTTGCACAGGATCGTTTGAGAACCGTTCCTGAAGGATGCGCAGCGCCCAGAGCAGCAGCGCCTGCCCGGCTGCTGCTCAGCCGAGGGTAAGGGCTGGAACTGACCCTGTAGCAGCAGCAGAGCTGCCGCAGCTGCGGGCGAGCCGAGTTACTGCTGCAGACAAGACACGGGGCACAGGGAGAGGCAATGTATTTTATTAGGATAGAAGGCATCTTTAGGAAAAAAAAACATTTTAGCAATGTCGGGCTATTATCTTTTATCAGTGTGTCTGCCATGTGCGCGGCTCTGGGAAAGCGCGTTCGGGGAGCTCGGGCTGCCCACGGGTCAAGAAAAAGCGCCCGCGCTGCGGGGCCCGGGGGCGCTGCGTGACCGCGCTCGGTGCTGCCGTCTGGTGGCCACAGCCCGGAACTGCAGCTGGGGAGCGGCGCCCGGTGCCCGTGCCGCGGGTAAGAGGGGGGCGCTGCCGCTGCGACCGAGGTCGTGCCCGTCAGAAAGGGGGGGCAGCGGTCGGACGAGCCGCCGGGAAAAAAAGAGGCGCCCGGCTCTCCCGGGGCGGCCCCGCTGCGAGGGGAACGGGCGAGGCGGCAGCAGGAGGAGGCGGCGTCTCCTCAGTCCCGGGCACAGGGGAGAGAAACCTGCCGGCTGGAGCTCCTTACGGCTCTCTCTGTTCACAATGAATTTAAGGGTAGGTGACCACCCGCCCCCCTTGTCAGCGTAAAGCAAAGGAGCGCGGTTTGTTGTTTCCTTTCAAACGCGGCTGCTGGAAGCCGCGCGGGCAAAGGGCGGGTGGGGCCCGGCAGGGCGGAGAGCAGACGGGTGAGGGTGCAGAGCGGGCCAATCAGATGGCGCGGGAAGGCTGGGGGGGGGGGCGGATCGCTGATAGGCTGCCAAGGCACGTCAATTGCCATTCTGTCCGCCAATCAGATTGCCGGAGGGGCGGGTGTCGGAGGCTCCGTACTGCGCATGAGCAAACTGCGAGTACTGATGGGCCAAGAGAATGATGATTGACTTGTCTTCGGCAGCCAATCGTGTTGCGGAAAGGGGCGGGTGCTGCTCTCTCCCTACTGCGCCTGCCCTCACTGCGAGCTCTGATAGGCGGAGAAAATGGTGATTGACGTGCCTAGGCAGGCTATCATTTTGCCGGAGGGGCGGGCGTTGCGGGCCTCTGGGCGCCGGACGGAGCATCCAATAGGAGGACAGCGTGGTGGGGTGGAAAGCAGCCAATCAGCGCGGGTCCTGGCGAGCGGGTCCGTGGTGTCTCGGGGTGGGTACCGGGAATTAACGGGAACGGGGGTCGGGGCGGCTGTGGAGCGGTTGCTGCAACCGGTACCCGGGGACCTGGAGGCAGTCGGCTCAGGGTAGCCCTTCGTGAGGTCCCCGGAGGCGGCAGAAAGGAAGGAGGCGACAGAAAGGCAGAGGGGGCCTCCCGCCGCGGAGGTCTCCGGGGCGCGGCGGGTGTCGGTGCCCGCGGAGCCCGGCGGGACGGTGGGAGAGTGCGAGGGGAACGGAGTGGCGAAAGAGGCGGCAGGTGAGTGCGGCCGCGGCGAGGGTGACCGTGCCGTTGGAACGGGGGGAGTGGGATGGGCCGGCGCGGTGAGGAGGCGTTCGGTTCAGTTTCCCCCCTGCCCTTACGGCCGAGTTGGCGAAGCCGGTGGGAGGTGTGTGACCCCGAGGGCAGGTGCGCCGAAGGCTTACGGTCTGGAGCCGTGTGTCCCTCCGGGACAGCAGTCGCTCCGGGAGCGGCGCAGCCCCCGTTAGTCGGGGGGAGACGTTTCAAACCAGAGCTAAGGCGCGGTGGCAGGCTCGGTGGCGTGGCGGGTCGGGCGCCGCTTCGGCGGGAGCTCGGGGCGAGGCCCGGCGGGTTCTGTGTCCTGTACGCGCGGCTTTCGTTCCGCGGCTCTCTGTGTGCGTTTTTGTTTCGTTGCGTTTGTTTTCTGGAGTTTATTTTGCGGGGTTCCCGCGAAACGCGGCACGACCGCTCGCCCGGGGCTGCCGCGGCGGTCTCAGTGCTGCCGCCCTGTGGCGAAACTCGGGTACTGCAGCGCACGGCCGGGGGAAGAGGCGCCGTTTGACCCGAAGCGGTCAGAAGTGCCAGAAACCAACGCCAGAACCGGCAGGAGCTGCGGCTTCGCAGTTCTGTCAGCATTGATCTTAGGACTCTGATTTTGATGCTAGTCGTTTTTACTTACATTACGCTACAGTGTTCTGTTTGGTACTGCTAGTGGGTAACAAATAATTGTGCTGTACCACAACGCGAGAGGATAATATTTCATAGACTTATACTGCCAAAGAGTTTGCAAGTGTATTGAAAAGGGGGGAATTCAAGAGAAGCTACCAAGTTAATGTATACTGCGATGAAGTTATAGAAGATGTACCCTTCATTAACCGGTTCACGTGGGGTAAATGCTTTCTGACCGCCTGCACGATGAGGGGATATTTTTCACCTTTTAGATCCTTCTGCATGACAAGAGGGAGACAGAAGATTTAATAACACATTGTTTAGAAGCTGAGAGCTTAGTTTATATTTAACTAATAGATGTGTTGTCAGTGAGAAACTAAACATTTATAACTAACTTCATCAATTATTTCTTAGGTTAGATATATTGTATGTTCAAAATTTAAAACAATTGTAATTAATATGTAGCAACTGTGTGATTATAAGCAATGCAAGAGCATCCAGTCGTGGGAGCACTTGCAGAGGACGACCCCCAGAGCTCCCCAGTGCAGATGAAAGAAACATTGCCTGCTTAACGGTGTAATTGACTCTGCTGTCAAGCTTATTTCTCCGTTTCAGTACGAGCCCATCCCGTGGCCTCACAGGGCTGTGTCCTGTGGCGGTGCTGTGGGGAAGGGGCGAGATGCTTTCCTGCACCGGTGGATGTGTTTGCTTTTATGCTGAGCGTGTCCTAAACGGTGTCAGTTTGTCTTAATGCTGTCTGGCGTTGCTGCAGTTGCTCTGGTTTTTTGAGGATGCCTTGTGTTTTGGGGTGGCCCGTTTCCCTCGAATCCTCCGTTAGCTCAGCTGCTCTCCTGTCCCTTCTTCTGACTAATTCCTCTGCTTTCTCCTGCTCTATTTTTTTCAGAGGCTGAACTCTAATTTGGAATTTCTGTGTTTCTGAGGGGGAGCTGTGAACGCCCGATGCTCAGCAGACCCCCCAGCCCAGGCGGGGAATGGAACCTGGGGAGCAGCGCCCGGGTGGGAGACGCGGCGCCGTCCTCCGTCCCCAGCGTGCGGCAGAGGAGCAGGAGGCGACAGCCGGCCGGGGGCAGATGCCGGGTGCGTCCCCAGCTCGCCAGAGCTCCCCCCGAGCCTCCTCCCGCGGCCCCGCTCGCCCCGTGCAGCCGCTCCCAGCTCCGGCAGCTCCTGCGAGCCCGTCCCGTGTTCCTGGGCCGCTCCCAAGCCCCGTCGTGAAGGCGGCAAGCCGGCCCTCGGCACCTCTCCGGTGGCCCCTGCGGAAGGAGCAGGCTGGGGCAGGGGTGAGCTACGGTGCTAACGGCCGCTGCTTCTTCTCTCCCTCTCCCAGAGGCCGCGCTGAGGATGTGGCCGTTCGCTCCCAGCCCGGGGGATGCCGTTGGCTGCGCCCGCCTCGGGCTGGCGAGGCTCGTCTGGCAGCGTGGCGGGAGCAGGGACAGGGGAGCACGTCCCGTGCGTGGGCGGGGGCTGCTGCTGCTGGAGCCAGAGAGGTTGGGGAGAGGTAAAGAGGAAGAAATGCGGGGCCGTCGGCCCGACGTCCGCTTCCTGCGGCGGGCGAGAGAGCGAGCCCCTCTCTCCGGGTGGCGAAGGCTCCCTCTGCGCGGCGTGCGGCGGGCCGGGGGCCAACGTGCGCGGCAGGGTCCGTGCGCGTATCCTGGAGCGGGACGGCTGCCTGGCGAGCGAGCCAGCGAGGCTCCATGTCCCCGAAGCCTCGTCTCGTAGGAGCCCTGACACCCCACCGTGTTCTCCTAGGCTGAGGACGGCCGAGCGCCCCGAGTTACCGGAGAGGAAGGGAGGAGAGAAGGAGACGGGAGCGTCTGAGCTGTTAGAAGCCTCCTGGCAGCCACCGAAAGCGAGAGCCGCTGTGAGTCCCTGGCCCTCGGGGCCTCGTCCCCGGCTTGTGTGTCCTGGTGCCTCCCTGCCCCTCCGTCTCCTTTTTCCCCATGCTTTCTCTGGCCCGTTCTTTTCCCTGCCATTAGTTTCCTCTCTGTGTCTGTATGTGCTGCTCTGTCTCTTTCCTTCCTCCCTCCCTTCGCCGTCTCTCTCTCTGTGCCTTTGTCGTGCTCGGCGTTGCCGGCTTTCTTCATTCCGTACGGCACTGTTCCCGTCCTCGTTCACGTTCTGAGCCTTTGTGCCGCCCCGTTTTTTTTTCTCTCTTTTTATTTTCTTTTTTCCTGTCCTCCGTCTCTCCGCAGGGCTCCTCATTCCTCTCTTTCTTCCTCCAAGCCCCTGTGTTCCCCGCGGTCTCTCGCTCTGCCATCGTTTTTGCCTGTTGCCCTCTCTCTTGCTTCCCGTTGATAGGAGGAACAAAAATCTTGTAGAAAGCCCTTGGCATAAGGCAGCAAGACCAGGCCTAACGGAACAGAAACCTAACAGAGAAACACTAGCTCTGTAGGGACTGGAGGTGGGGCAAAGCGGGATGTCCTTGGCTCGCAGGCTGGGAAAATGGGACGTTCCACTAAATGGAGAAGGAGCTACTTGAGTAGCAGCACAAAATGACAGCGGGCGTGCTCAAGACATGAGGTCGAGGAGCCGACACCGGGGCAGGGGGCACCGGGCTGCAGGGGCACCGGGGACCGCTGGAGACCCTTGATGGACACTGGCATACCAGAGATGGACTGCCAGCGAAGGGTGGGGTTATGGAAAGAACTTCTGTTTAATGCACTAACTAAGCGGTAGAAGCAAATGAATATGCAATAGGTGTATGTAAAGAATACCAAGAAGCGTGAATCACACGTACGCTCAAATACAGGGGCCATCCTCTGAGCGTGCGGTGCGCTGTATTGAAATTGCCCGCCGTTTAACGCTTTCAGAACAGCGTTAGAGAGTCTTTTTTGCCGACTTTTTGGTGTCTCTCTGCGTCCCGTGGTTCCTCGCCGTGTCCCCGTGTCCCGCTCCCTGCCCGTGGTCGCGTTCCTCTCTGTCCCGTTGACCGTGCCGGGTTTTTTTCCTCCGTCTCCGCGCCGCTGCCGCCGCGCCGATTTGTTTCTTTCTGTGCCCTGTTCCTGGTGCTCTTCCGGCCTCTTTTCCTCTGTCCCCGCCGCTGCTTTGATCTCTGCCTTGTTTTTTCAGAGCCCTGTCCCTTTTCTCTCTTCTCGCTTTTGAAGAGAAGCTGCCAAGTTAACGTATACTGCGATGAAGTTATAGAAGGTGTACCCGTCATTAACCAGTTGACATGAGGTAAATGCTTTCTGACCGCCTGCACGATGAGGGGATATTTTTCACCTTTTAGATCCGTCTGCACGACAAGAGGGAGATGGAAGGTTAAGTAACACGTTGTTTAGAAGCTGAGAGCTTAGTTTATATTTGACTAATAATTAACAGATGTATTGTCAGCGAGAAACTAAACAATTATAACTAACATCGTCAAATGAAATAAAGAACGTGGCTCAGCAGTGCTGCTGACTCTGCCGTCCCGTTTCTTTCCCCGTTTCAGGCGGTGAGCCAGCCGGAGGACCCGCTCTGTCCGGCCGCAGGGCCCGTGGAGCCGAGGACTCTCTTGGCGCACCCCGGGGATGTCTCTGGAGAGACTCCTCGTCTCGGTCGGATCGCCGCGGGGACGGACGAGGACCTCTGGTGAGAAGTCTTTCTTCTCTGAAATTTGGGACCGGTCACGTGCTCGCGAACTGTCCGTAAGTCGTGGTACGGAATTTCGGCAGGATAGCGTGGACGGGGTTGCGAGCACCTTAGAGGTATACAGTAGTTGCTGTGGAGTTGTTTGTGCGGCCAGCTTTTGGTGTTGGTTGTTCCCGTGCTCCGGTGTGGTGCAAAGCTGGCTCTGTATGTAGCTGTGAAGAGTACCGTAGTTCGGTTTAATTCTTGGATGTGCCTTGGTTCTGACTATGCACTTGAACACCGAAAACTACAGCAGGAGCTGCTGTGGCTTTAACTTGCGAGGAGTGTGAGCGTTGTGGAGCCATCTGTGTTGCAGAGTGTCCTAATTGCGGTGCTGAGTGTTAGAGAGATTTGAGCTGGGTACCGGAATTGTTTTGTTTTGGAGACGGTGGGATAAACTTGGAGTACAACTTGTGAGGGCGGTGTGTCGTGGGTAGGTTTGAGTATTATCTGTGGAGTACTGCTGTAGGTGTTAATAGTTATTTGCTCGTATTTGTTACAAGATGAGCCGTGTCGTTCCGTGTGACGCGTAATGGGAGGACGGCGTAGTAGCGGTATTCTGAAAAAGAGCCCGTTCGGGTGTATTTTAGCTCACAGGAAAGAGATTGAGGAACCACCTGGTGATAATGTGAATAGAGCAACCTTGATGAAATCTTGTGAGCAGAGGCCATTGTATAAATTGGACAAGGAAGGAAAGGCTGTGCGCAAAGCGCGGTGCTGCACCCGGGCGCCCCAATGCCGTGCCGCAGCGCGCCTCAGTGCTGCCGCCCTGTGGCGAAACTCGGGTACTGCAGCGCACGGCCGGGGGCAGAGGCGCTGTTCGCCCCGCAGGGCTCGCGGCCAGGTATCTGTGTGTCAGTGCCCGTCCCCATTTGTGTAAAAACGACATCTCTCCCTCGGTGGCTCCTTAGAACGTTTAAAGATGTAAATATTGCTACCACTAACATTGTCGATCCGGCTTCTTTCCTCAGTGTAAAGCAAAGGAGCGCGGTTTGTTGTTTCCTTTTAAAGGCGGCTGTTGGAAGCCGCGCGGGCAAAGGGCGTGGGGGTCCCGGCAGGGTGGCGAGAAGGCGAGTGAGGATGCAGAGCGGGCCAATCAGATCGCTCGGGAGGGCTGGAGGGGCGGAGCGCTGATAGGCGGGGAGAATGGCAATTGATGTGCGCAGGCAGCCAATCAGATTGCCAGAGGGGCGGGCGTTGAGGCCTCAGTATTGCGCATGCCCAAATTGCGCAGTCCTCAGTCAGGTCCGACCCTGAGGCGGGCACCTGGGCGCGGAGCGCGGGAAGGAGCATCCAATAGGAGGACGGCGCGCTGGGGTGAAAAGCAGCCAATCAGAGCGCACCGACTCAATCCCGTTTGAACAGCTGCCTCCCTGGCAAGCGCGTCCGTGGTGTCTCGGGGCGGGCACCGGGAGTTAAGGGGGAAACGGGGGTCGAGGCGAGGGAGGGGAGGCTGAGGAGCGCTCATTTTGGCCTCTCCTTCCCCTTGCCCTGCCTCTCCGTCCCTTTTGCCTCTCTCTCCCTCTCTCTGTGTCACCTTGTCTTGCTCCCTGTCCCTATCTGTCTCTGACAAGCTGACCTGCTCCTTGCCCTCCTTTTGTATGGAATCACAGGCTCATTCTGCTTGGAGAAGACATGTGCAATTTTCTAATGACTTGACGGTTTAGAGAAACGGCCTGGAAGAGATCATTCCTTTGTCTTTTTTTTGTGTGTGTTTTTTGTGTGTTGTTTTTTTTTTTTTTTCCCCACGTGGAGGAAAAAAAAAAAAAAAAAAAACACAGAAGAGGCAAATTCAGTGCCTCTGCGGAGAAGCTGGCGACCAGTTTTAGTTAAGAACGCACACCCCGTTGGCGAACGGGTCCCGCGGCAGTTCCACGTGTTGCGGGTAAAAGAAGGAAGTTTGATCTGCCATAGAGGAACAGCCGCCTCTTTCCCTCCTTAGGGTCGAGCGTTGCCCTTGTCTTTGTTCACATGAATTTATGGGCACGCTGGAAATAGCCTTTAAGATTTATATGTAGAGTTTAATCTAAGTGGTAAGTGGCATGGGCATAGTTAATTTTTGAACACCTTGCTGCCAGTTGAAATGTAAGGGATGAAATGTGATGGGAAGTAATAAGTAAATTTGGGGTTGACTTCTAGGGTGTTTTTTTCCCCATTAGTGTAAATCAATGGCACCGTTGTCCTGTGGCTCAATCTCCGTTCTGTTCCGTGGAGTCTTCAGTTTAGGATGTTCAGGTAAGAAAGTTTGTCCTTCCAAAGAATGACCAGCCATTGGTAGGACAGAGAGAGGCTTTTAAGTGCATGATCAGAATTTAAGCCAAATTCCACTTGACGTTGCTGCTGTTGGTTTTGGCTTTCACTGGTTTCCCCACAGCTCCCTAGTGTTTGGGAGCTCGGAGTGGGCATTTTTTTCCCCCAGGGAGAGGCTATGCTTAAGAATGAATTTGTTTCCTTAGAGGAGTGAGAGTCCGTTTGTGTAACACAAAGAGAAACCCCAGCCTAGTCGAGTTCTGAGTGTGTGTCTGTGAGATGGCTGCTTTACTTTGATGAGTTCACACCTGTGCAATTGCAATGCCAAAGAGCAATGCAAGATAGGAGGGTTTTTTCCGCTGTGGGGGGGGATGCATAAAACCAGAGCTAAGGTGCGGTTGCAGGCTTGGTGGTGTGGCGAGTGGGGCGCCGCTTCGGTGGGAGCTCGGGGTGAGGCCCAGCGGGTTCTGTGTCCTGTACGCGTGGCTTTCGTGCCGCGGCTCTCTGTGTGCGTTTTTGTTTTGTTGTGTTTGTTTTTTGTGTTTTTTTCTGCGGGATTCCCGCGAAACGCGGCACAACCGCTCGGCCCGGGCTGCCGCGGCGGTCTCAGTGCTGCCGTCCTGTGGGCAAAGCGCGGTGCTGCACCCGGGCGCCCCAATGCCGTGCCGCAGCGCGCCTCAGTGCTGCCGCCCTGTGGCGAAACTCGGGTACTGCAGCGCACGGCCGGGGGCAGAGGCGCTGTTCGCCCCGCAGGGCTCGCAGCCAGGTATCTGTGTGTCAGTGTCCGTCCCCGTTTGTGTAAAAACGACATCCCTCCCTCGGTGGCTCCTTAGAACGTTTAAAGATGTAAATATTTCTACCACTAACATTGTCGATCCGACTTCTTTCCTCAGTGGATCCGTTTTGCAGTCGGTGACCCACGATTGCTTGGAAACAGCAGAAGCTGTTCGCTCCGGCGGAGCGGATTGAAAGGGCCAGCCGCTGGAGGATGCTGAAGACTCCTGGGTCGCTGATGGAAGCAGCTTTGCATAAAGCAAGGGGTACGTGAACCTGGGCATGCAGTGACGACTGCCCAGCAGGTAATGGAAGCTAAACCTTTACCTCCAACGCCCGACAAAAATAACGCCAAGAAATGCCACTGAAAAAAACACAGTCAGGGAGGGTTTTTTTTAAATTTCCTTTAGTTCCCCCCCCTCTGCCCCGCCCTGCTGCGTTTAGTGCAGTGAATGACCCATTGGGAGATGACTGTGGATCTGGCTGTTGAAGGGTGTCTGAAGGAGGGGGAGATGTGTGTAGAGCAGGATTGGTTGTGGGGGTGAGTGTAACTGGTTTGGATGTGGGGTTGTAAATTCTTTTTGGAGGCTTCCTAGTTTCTGGTGTCACCTGTGGGGTGAAGCGTCTTTCTGTGTGCAGGTTTGAAAGGTGCGACGTACGGAGCTCCATCATTTGCCACCAGAACTCCAAATCACAGAGACAACGTTGCTGTGCAGCTGCTAAGGACAGTGTGTGTCTCAGGTAGAGTAACGTCCTTTGTGCTCTGTGTGTGTGTTCCTCCCTTGAAACGAAGGTGCGCTGCCCGGAGTTTCACGTTCCGTGTGGTACCTGCTGGGCTGAGTCTCCTCCCTACGCTCGCCCGTTTTAGCCACGTCTCTGCTCCAGCCCAGTTCGGGAGCAGAGTGGGTCATCACTGACTGCAGGGCGGTTGCACCTTCTTCAAGCTGCTAACACAGGAGGATGAATTTGGCTTTCTGCTCACATCACACATTCAGATACTGGGCAAGCTGCGTATCTCCTTCAAAAAAGAAACACTGTCAAGGGGCTGACAGAGCGTGAGTTTCACAACACAACAAACCAACTCTGCTAGGCTTACATCGTTTTGGTGGTGCATAGCATGTTTCACTTAATCCCGTCATTGCAGGTCTCTTCTAGAGCCTCCATTGTCAAATCTTGCTGGTTACTCACCCAATTTCCTTTCCTAACTGTCTTCCCTTTTTCCTTAGCGTTTTGAGAAGCTTGATCCTGGGGTGTCTGGGGGTTGCCAGCTGACAAAATGACATTGCTGTGGCCTTGCTGAGAACAGGTGTCCCTGTGAGCCACCTCCCGGGAGCAGAGCTGAAGTTGAAAGGCGGCCTGAAAGCCCCGGTGAGAGTTTTCGTTAAAGAAACCGGAGATGATGGGGTTGACGCTGCTATTGAAAAAGGCCAGCCGGTGAGCAAAGGGATAGATATAAATGTGAAAGAACTGCAACTGGACATCTGAAAGGTTGACATAGTCAGAAAGCATCATCAGAGTCCACAAGGGAAGCCAGGAGAGGGTGAAAAGCAAACCCACAATAATGAGCATTTTGATTACTCTTTGTTTCTTCTTTGACGTGCTGTGCCATCGCTCCTGGCTGTGCTTTCCCACCGTGGGCATCGCAGTGTTGAAGAGAGCAATGCTTATCCTGGCGTACATGATAACAGTGAGCGACAGGGGAGCCAGATAGATGTTCGCAAAGAGAACTGTTGTGTAGGTCTTTCTCATTCCTGGGTCAGGCCAGTCCTCTCGGCACCAGTATACGGGGCGGGTTTCGTTGCCGTAGCCGAGGATCACCCTGAAATGTTTCTCTTCTTGTACGTGCAGCATGACGGCAGAAGGACACGTGATTGCGATGGCCAGAATCCAAGTGACGGCTATGATGATGACTGCAGTTGAAACGGTCAGCTTCTGCTCGAACGGATGAACGATGCAGCGAAACCTGCAGCAAAGATATCCGGCGACATACGTAGAGAAGCTGATTAAGGAACGCTCACTCAAACAGGCAAGCATACGTTCACTTCTTCAATTGCATGCTTTTGAAACAGATTAAACATGATACTCCAGTTGTTGGAAGCTGTGCTGTTGCTGGAAAAGTTACCATCGTGCGTTGCAAAGGGCCTCAGAAGGGAAACACTGATCAGGAAACTGGAAATAAGTTAGCAGATGCCAGTGTGAAACCAGCCACCGAAAGGACAGAGACCGATACAAAAGCCACACCTCTGATCCCAGGTGGCTGTCTCCTCCAGCCAACATCAGGAAACCGCAACAAAGAGGATAAGAAATTAATAGGAGATTTATAGCCGAATTAGAATTAGGGTCCAAAGAAGCTGTCACTGGTGACGGGAGAGCAGTGGTACCTCGCAGCGCAAGGAGCTGATGCGCTCTATTAAGATTAGGTGAAAAGGTAAGAGTGAATTTATAAACTGTTTGCGAAGGAGTGACCCAGCAATGTGAAATGTGTCTAGAAAACCATCATCTTAATACTGTATACAGGGTATAAATAAGAACAATTGGACGAGGGAAACGTCCCAGGACAACACTGGCAAATAGGGTTCTCCAAGCTGCCTAGAAAAGAGGGGTATGGCTATTGGGTGGCACTCACAGCAGCTCCCTTCTCAGGTTGGCCAGGAGCATTCCCGTGCCGGGGGGCGGCTGCCGGCCTGTGGGCCGGGGGCTGCGGCTGTTTGGGGCGCTGCCCCCGCTTTGTTTTCCTAGGGGAGCCCCCCCCCGCTTTTTGGGGGTTGTGGTACGTGCACGTGTAAATGACACAATGAGAGTAAATGACACAATGAGCTGCCTGTCGGGGCCGTTTCCCTCGTGTCGCGTGACGGTGTCGCTTGTGGCGCCCCAGCGTGAGCAGGGGCCGGCGATGCGGGTGGGGGACGCGGGGGTCAAAAGGGAGTCCCCCTGAAAAGAGGGGGTCACAGTCCAAACGTGCCTGAAAATTCCCGGGGGAGGAGAACACGTGTTCGACCTGTAAACACGAGTGTGGCAATTGCAAACAGAGAAATCTGTCCTTGGTATTTATATATTGCAGGATGGCATTCACGTGTATATCAAATGCTTTTATATCAACGCCCTTTTCTACTCTATTATATAAAGGATTTTTCGAATGTAAAAAATTCCTGTTGATGGTTTTAAAAATACCAATATCTTGTCTATACGTAAATTAAAAAATGAAGGACTCGAAAATGAGAAAAAATTATATAGAAAGCAATTTAAAATAGAGAAAAGTGTGAGTAGGTAGAGCTACCTGTAATGACTGTGCGTTACATAATCTAAACGGATATTAAATATCATCTCTATGTATTCACTCATACCCGTGTACGTATTTTTTTAATAAGTGCAAATAGATATCTCCGTCTAAACCTATGTAATTGTAAATATGTCAAAATCTGTAGATCTGGAAGGATCCTGAAGCAATGCGGGGCTGTGGGCCCGACGTCCGCTTCCTGCGGCAGGCGAGAGAGCGAGCCCCTCTCTCCGGGTGGCGAAGGCTCCCTCTGCGCGGCGTGCGGCGGGCCGGGGGCCAACGTGCGCGGCAGGGTCCGTGCGCGTATCCTGGAGCGGGACGGCTGCCTGGCGAGCGAGCCAGCGAGGCTCCATGTCCCCGAAGCCTCGTCTCGTAGGAGCCCTGACACCCCACCGTGTTCTCCTAGGCTGAGGACGGCCGAGCGCCCCGAGTTACCGGAGAGGAAGGGAGGAGAGAAGGAGACGGGAGCGTCTGAGCTGTTAGAAGCCTCCTGGCAGCCACCGAAAGCGAGAGCCGCTGTGAGTCCCCGGCCCTCGGGGCCTCGTCCCCGGCTTGTGTGTCCTGGTGCCTCCCTGCCCCTCCGTCTCCTTTTTCCCCACGCTTTCTCTGGCCCGTTCTTTTCCCTGCCATTAGTTTCCTCTCTGTGTCTGTATGTGCTGCTCTGTCTCTTTCCTTCCTCCCTCCCTTCGCCGTCTCTCTCTCTGTGCCTTTGTCGTGCTCGGCGTTGCCGGCTTTCTTCATTCCGTACGGCGCTGTTCCCGTCCTCGTTCACGTTCTGAGCCTTTGTGCTGCCCCCCGCCCCGTTTTTTTTCTCTCTTTTTATTTTCTTTTTTCCTGTCCTCCGTCTCTCCGCGGGGCTCCTCATTCCTCTCTTTCTTCCTCCAAGCCCCTGTGTTCCCCGCGGTCTCTCGCTCTGCCATCGTTTTTGCCTGTTGCCCTCTCTCTTGCTTCCCGTTGATAGGAGGAACAAAAATCTTTTAGAAAGCCCTTGGCATAAGGCAGCAAGACCAGGCCTAACGGAACAGAAACCTAACAGAGAAACACTAGCTCTGTAGGGACTGGAGGTGGGGCAAAGCGGGATGTCCTTGGCTCGCAGGCTGGGAAAACGGGACGTTCCACTAAATGGAGAAGGAGCTACTTGAGTAGCAGCACAAAATGACAGCGGGCGTGCTCAAGACATGAGGTCGAGGAGCCGACACCGGGGCAGGGGGCACCGGGCTGCAGGGGCACCGGGGACCCCTGGAGACCCTTGATGGACACTGGCATACCAGAGATGGACTGCCAGCGAAGGGTGGGGTTATGGAAAGAACTTCTGTTTAATGCACTAACTAAGCGGTAGAAGCAAATGAATATGCAATAGGTGTATGTAAAGAATACCAAGAAGCGTGAATCACACGTACGCTCAAATACAGGGGCCATCCTCTGAGCGTGCGGTGCGCTGTATTGAAATTGCCCGCCGTTTAACGCTTTCAGAACAGCGTTAGAGAGTCTTTTTTGCCGACTTTTTGGTATCTCTCCGCGTCCCGTGGTTCCTCGCCGTGTCCCCGTGTCCCGCTCCCTGCCCGTGGTCGCGTTCCTCTCTGTCCCGTTGACCGTGCCGGGTTTTTTTCCTCCGTCTCCGCGCCGCTGCCGCCGCGCCGATTTGTTTCTTTCTGTGCCCTGTTCCTGGTGCTCTTCCGGCCTCTTTTCCTCTGTCCCCGCCGCTGCTTTGATCTCTGCCTTGTTTTTTCAGAGCCCTGTCCCTTTTTTCTCTTCTCGCTTTTGAAGAGAAGCTGCCAAGTTAACGTATACTGCGATGAAGTTATAGAAGGTGTACCCGTCATTAACCAGTTGACATGAGGTAAATGCTTTCTGACCGCCTGCACGATGAGGGGATATTTTTCACCTTTTAGATCCTTCTGCACGACAAGAGGGAGATGGAAGATTAAGTAACACGTTGTTTAGAAGCTGAGAGCTTAGTTTATATTTGACTAATAATTAACAGATGTATTGTCAGCGAGAAACTAAACAATTATAACTAACATCGTCAAATGAAATAAAGAACGTGGCTCAGCAGTGCTGCTGACTCTGCCGTCCCGTTTCTTTCCCCGTTTCAGGTGGTGAGCCAGCCGGAGGACCCGCTCTGTCCGGCCGCAGGGCCCGTGGAGCCGAGGACTCTCTTGGCGCACCCCGGGGATGTCTCTGGAGAGACTCCTCGTCTCGGTCGGATCGCCGCGGGGACGGACGAGGACCTCTGGTGAGAAGTCTTTCTTCTCTGAAATTTGGGACCGGTCACGTGCTCGCGAACTGTCCGTAAGTCGTGGTACGGAATTTCGGCAGGATAGCGTGGACGGGGTTGCGAGCACCTTAGAGGTATACAGTAGTTGCTGTGGAGTTGTTTGTGCGGCCAGCTTTTGGTGTTGGTTGTTCCCGTGCTCCGGTGTGGTGCAAAGCTGGCTCTGTATGTAGCTGTGAAGAGTACCGTAGTTCGGTTTAATTCTTGGATGTGCCTTGGTTCTGACTATGCACTTGAACACCGAAAACTACAGCAGGAGCTGCTGTGGCTTTAACTTGCGAGGAGTGTGAGCGTTGTGGAGCCATCTGTGTTGCAGAGTGTCCTAATTGCGGTGCTGAGTGTTAGAGAGATTTGAGCTGGGTACCGGAATTGTTTTGTTTTGGAGACGGTGGGATAAACTTGGAGTACAACTTGTGAGGGCGGTGTGTCGTGGGTAGGTTTGAGTATTATCTGTGGAGTACTGCTGTAGGTGTTAATAGTTATTTGCTCGTATTTGTTACAAGATGAGCCGTGTCGTTCCGTGTGACGCGTAATGGGAGGACGGCGTAGTAGCGGTATTCTGAAAAAGAGCCTGTTAGGGTGTATTTTAGCTCACAGGAAAGAGATTGAGGAACCACCTGGTGATAATGTGAATAGAGCAACCTTGATGAAATCTTGTGAGCAGAGGCCATAGTATAAATTGGACAAGGAAGGAAAGCCTGTGCGCAAAGCGCGGTGCTGCACCCGGGCGCCCCAATGCCGTGCCGCAGCGCGCCTCAGTGCTGCCGCCCTGTGGCGAAACTCGGGTACTGCAGCGCACGGCCGGGGGCAGAGGCGCTGTTCGCCCCGCAGGGCTCGCAGCCAGGTATCTGTGTGTCAGTGCCCGTCCCCATTTGTGTAAAAACGACATCTCTCCCTCGGTGGCTCCTTAGAACGTTTAAAGATGTAAATATTGCTACCACTAACATTGTCGATCCGGCTTCTTTCCTCAGTGTAAAGCAAAGGAGCGCGGTTTGTTGTTTCCTTTTAAAGGCGGCTGTTGGAAGCCGCGCGGGCAAAGGGCGTGGGGGTCCCGGCAGGGTGGCGAGAAGGCGAGTGAGGATGCAGAGCGGGCCAATCAGATCGCTCGGGAGGGCTGGAGGGGCGGAGCGCTGATAGGCGGGGAGAATGGCAATTGATGTGCGCAGGCAGCCAATCAGATTGCCAGAGGGGCGGGCGTTGAGGCCTCAGTATTGCGCATGCCCAAATTGCGCAGTCCTCAGTCAGGTCCGACCCTGAGGCGGGCACCTGGGCGCGGAGCGCGGGAAGGAGCATCCAATAGGAGGACGGCGCGCTGGGGTGAAAAGCAGCCAATCAGAGCGCACCGACTCAATCCCGTTTGAACAGCTGCCTCCCTGGCAAGCGCGTCCGTGGTGTCTCGGGGCGGGCACCGGGAGTTAAGGGGGAAACGGGGGTCGAGGCGAGGGAGGGGAGGCTGAGGAGCGCTCATTTTGGCCTCTCCTTCCCCTTGCCCTGCCTCTCCGTCCCTTTTGCCTCTCTCTCCCTCTCTCTGTGTCACCTTGTCTTGCTCCCTGTCCCTATCTGTCTCTGACAAGCTGACCTGCTCCTTGCCCTCCTTTTGTATGGAATCACAGGCTCATTCTGCTTGGAGAAGACATGTGCAATTTTCTAATGACTTGACGGTTTAGAGAAACGGCCTGGAAGAGATCATTCCTTTGTCTTTTTTTTGTGTGTGTTTTTTGTGTTTTTTTTTTTTTTTTTCCCCACGTGGAGGAAAAAAAAAAAAAAAAAAAAACAGAAGAGGCAAATTCAGTGCCTCTGCGGAGAAGCTGGCGACCAGTTTTAGTTAAGAACGCACACCCCGTTGGCGAACGGGTCCCGCGGCAGTTCCACGTGTTGCAGGTAAAAGAAGGAAGTTTGATCTGCCATAGAGGAACAGCCGCCTCTTTCCCTCCTTAGGGTCGAGCGTTGCCCTTGTCTTTGTTCACATGAATTTATGGGCACGCTGGAAATAGCCTTTAAGATTTATATGTAGAGTTTAATCTAAGTGGTAAGTGGCATGGGCATAGTTAATTTTTGAACACCTTGCTGCCAGTTGAAATGTAAGGGATGAAATGTGATGGGAAGTAATAAGTAAATTTGGGGTTGACTTCTAGGGTGTTTTTTTCCCCATTAGTGTAAATCAATGGCACCGTTGTCCTGTGGCTCAATCTCCGTTCTGTTCCGTGGAGTCTTCAATTTAGGATGTTCAGGTAAGAAAGTTTGTCCTTCCAAAGAATGACCAGCCATTGGTAGGACAGAGAGAGGCTTTTAAGTGCATGATCAGAATTTAAGCCAAATTCCACTTGACGTTGCTGCTGTTGGTTTTGGCTTTCACTGGTTTCCCCACAGCTCCCTAGTGTTTGGGAGCTCGGAGTGGGCATTTTTTTCCCCCAGGGAGAGGCTATGCTTAAGAATGAATTTGTTTCCTTAGAGGAGTGAGAGTCCGTTTGTGTAACACAAAGAAAAACCCCAGCCTAGTCGAGTTCTGAGTGTGTGTCTGTGAGATGGCTGCTTTACTTTGATGAGTTCACACCTGTGCAATTGCAATGCCAAAGAGCAATGCAAGATAGGAGGGTTTTTTCCGCTGTGGGGGGGGATGCATAAAACCAGAGCTAAGGTGCGGTTGCAGGCTTGGTGGTGTGGCGAGTGGGGCGCCGCTTCGGTGGGAGCTCGGGGTGAGGCCCAGCGGGTTCTGTGTCCTGTACGCGTGGCTTTCGTGCCGCGGCTCTCTGTGTGCGTTTTTGTTTTGTTGTGTTTGTTTTTTGTGTTTTTTTCTGCGGGATTCCCGCGAAACGCGGCACAACCGCTCGGCCCGGGCTGCCGCGGCGGTCTCAGTGCTGCCGTCCTGTGGGCAAAGCGCGGTGCTGCACCCGGGCGCCCCAATGCCGTGCCGCAGCGCGCCTCAGTGCTGCCGCCCTGTGGCGAAACTCGGGTACTGCAGCGCACGGCCGGGGGCAGAGGCGCTGTTCGCCCCGCAGGGCTCGCAGCCAGGTATCTGTGTGTCAGTGTCCGTCCCCGTTTGTGTAAAAACGACATCCCTCCCTCGGTGGCTCCTTAGAACGTTTAAAGATGTAAATATTTCTACCACTAACATTGTCGATCCGACTTCTTTCCTCAGTGGATCCGTTTTGCAGTCGGTGACCCACGATTGCTTGGAAACAGCAGAAGCTGTTCGCTCCGGCGGAGCGGATTGAAAGGGCCAGCCGCTGGAGGATGCTGAAGACTCCTGGGTCGCTGATGGAAGCAGCTTTGCATAAAGCAAGGGGTACGTGAACCTGGGCATGCAGTGACGACTGCCCAGCAGGTAATGGAAGCTAAACCTTTACCTCCAACGCCCGACAAAAATAACGCCAAGAAATGCCACTGAAAAAAACACAGTCAGGGAGGGTTTTTTTAAAATTTCCTTTAGTTCCCCCCCCCTCTGCCCCGCCCTGCTGCGTTTAGTGCAGTGAATGACCCATTGGGAGATGACTGTGGATCTGGCTGTTGAAGGGTGTCTGAAGGAGAAGGAGATGTGTGTAGAGCAGGATTGGTTGTGGGGGTGAGTGTAACTGGTTTGGATGTGGGGTTGTAAATTCTTTTTGGAGGCTTCCTAGTTTCTGGTGTCACCTGTGGGGTGAAGCGTCTTTCTGTGTGCAGGTTTGAAAGGTGCGACGTACGGAGCTCCATCATTTGCCACCAGAACTCCAAATCACAGAGACAACGTTGCTGTGCAGCTGCTAAGGACAGTGTGTGTCTCAGGTAGAGTAATGTCCTTTGTGCTCTGTGTGCGTGTTCCTCCCTTGAAACGAAGGTGCGCTGCCCGGAGTTTCACGTTCCGTGTGGTACCTGCTGGGCTGAGTCTCCTCCCTACGCTCGCCCGTTTTAGCCACGTCTCTGCTCCAGCCCAGTTCGGGAGCAGAGTGGGTCATCACTGACTGCAGGGCGGTTGCACCTTCTTCAAGCTGCTAACACAGGAGGATGAATTTGGCTTTCTGCTCACATCACACATTCAGATACTGGGCAAGCTGCGTATCTCCTTCAAAAAAGAAACACTGTCAAGGGGCTGACAGAGCGTGAGTTTCACAACACAACAAACCAACTCTGCTAGGCTTACATCGTTTTGGTGGTGCATAGCATGTTTCACTTAATCCCGTCATTGCAGGTCTCTTCTAGAGCCTCCATTGTCAAATCTTGCTGGTTACTCACCCAATTTCCTTTCCTAACTGTCTTCCCTTTTTCCTTAGCGTTTTGAGAAGCTTGATCCTGGGGTGTCTGGGGGTTGCCAGCTGACAAAATGACATTGCTGTGGCCTTGCTGAGAACAGGTGTCCCTGTGAGCCACCTCCCGGGAGCAGAGCTGAAGTTGAAAGGCGGCCTGAAAGCCCCGGTGAGAGTTTTCGTTAAAGAAACCGGAGATGATGGGGTTGACGCTGCTATTGAAAAAGGCCAGCCGGTGAGCAAAGGGATAGATATAAATGTGAAAGAACTGCAACTGGACATCTGAAAGGTTGACATAGTCAGAAAGCATCATCAGAGTCCACAAGGGAAGCCAGGAGAGGGTGAAAAGCAAACCCACAATAATGAGCATTTTGATTACTCTTTGTTTCTTCTTTGACGTGCTGTGCCATCGCTCCTGGCTGTGCTTTCCCACCGTGGGCATCGCAGTGTTGAAGAGAGCAATGCTTATCCTGGCGTACATGATAACAGTGAGCGACAGGGGAGCCAGATAGATGTTCGCAAAGAGAACTGTTGTGTAGGTCTTTCTCATTCCTGGGTCAGGCCAGTCCTCTCGGCACCAGTATACGGGGCGGGTTTCGTTGCCGTAGCCGAGGATCACCCTGAAATGTTTCTCTTCTTGTACGTGCAGCATGACGGCAGAAGGACACGTGATTGCGATGGCCAGAATCCAAGTGACGGCTATGATGATGACTGCAGTTGAAACGGTCAGCTTCTGCTCGAACGGATGAACGATGCAGCGAAACCTGCAGCAAAGATATCCGGCGACATACGTAGAGAAGCTGATTAAGGAACGCTCACTCAAACAGGCAAGCATACGTTCACTTCTTCAATTGCATGCTTTTGAAACAGATTAAACATGATACTCCAGTTGTTGGAAGCTGTGCTGTTGCTGGAAAAGTTACCATCGTGCGTTGCAAAGGGCCTCAGAAGGGAAACACTGATCAGGAAACTGGAAATAAGTTAGCAGATGCCAGTGTGAAACCAGCCACCGAAAGGACAGAGACCGATACAAAAGCCACACCTCTGATCCCAGGTGGCTGTCTCCTCCAGCCAACATCAGGAAACCGCAACAAAGAGGATAAGAAATTAATAGGAGATTTATAGCCGAATTAGAATTAGGGTCCAAAGAAGCTGTCACTGGTGACGGGAGAGCAGTGGTACCTCGCAGCGCAAGGAGCTGATGCGCTCTGTTACGATTAGGTGAAAAGGTAAGAGTGAATTTATAAACTGTTTGCGAAGGAGTGACCCAGCAATGTGAAATGTGTCTAGAAAACCATCATCTTAATACTGTATACAGGGTATAAATAAGAACAATTGGACGAGGGAAACGTCCCAGGACAACACTGGCAAATAGGGTTCTCCAAGCTGCCTAGAAAAGAGGGGTATGGCTATTGGGTGGCACTCACAGCAGCTCCCTTCTCAGGTTGGCCAGGAGCATTCCCGTGCCGGGGGGCGGCTGCCGGCCTGTGGGCCGGGGGCTGCGGCTGTTTGGGGCGCTGCCCCCGCTTTGTTTTCCTAGGGGAGCCCCCCCCCCGCTTTTTGGGGGTTGTGGTACGTGCACGTGTAAATGACACAATGAGAGTAAATGACACAATGAGCTGCCTGTCGGGGCCGTTTCCCTCGTGTCGCGTGACGGTGTCGCTTGTGGCGCCCCAGCGTGAGCAGGGGCCGGCGATGCGGGTGGGGGACGCGGGGGTCAAAAGGGAGTCCCCCTGAAAAGAGGGGGTCACAGTCCAAACGTGCCTGAAAATTCCCGGGGGAGGAGAACACGTGTTCGACCTGTAAACACGAGTGTGGCAATTGCAAACAGAGAAATCTGTCCTTGGTATTTATATATTGCAGGATGGCATTCACGTGTATATCAAATGCTTTTATATCAACGCCCTTTTCTACTCTATTATATAAAGGATTTTTCGAATGTAAAAAATTCCTGTTGATGGTTTTAAAAATACCAATATCTTGTCTATACGTAAATTAAAAAATGAAGGACTCGAAAATGAGAAAAAATTATATAGAAAGCAATTTAAAATAGAGAAAAGTGTGAGTAGGTAGAGCTACCTGTAATGACTGTGCGTTACATAATCTAAACGGATATTAAATATCATCTCTATGTATTCACTCATACCCGTGTACGTATTTTTTTAATAAGTGCAAATAGATATCTCCGTCTAAACCTATGTAATTGTAAATATGTCAAAATCTGTAGATCTGGAAGGATCCTGAAGCAATGCGGGGCTGTGGGCCCGACGTCCGCTTCCTGCGGCAGGCGAGAGAGCGAGCCCCTCTCTCCGGGTGGCGAAGGCTCCCTCTGCGCGGCGTGCGGCGGGCCGGGGGCCAACGTGCGCGGCAGGGTCCGTGCGCGTATCCTGGAGCGGGACGGCTGCCTGGCGAGCGAGCCAGCGAGGCTCCATGTCCCCGAAGCCTCGTCTCGTAGGAGCCCTGACACCCCACCGTGTTCTCCTAGGCTGAGGACGGCCGAGCGCCCCGAGTTACCGGAGAGGAAGGGAGGAGAGAAGGAGACGGGAGCGTCTGAGCTGTTAGAAGCCTCCTGGCAGCCACCGAAAGCGAGAGCCGCTGTGAGTCCCCGGCCCTCGGGGCCTCGTCCCCGGCTTGTGTGTCCTGGTGCCTCCCTGCCCCTCCGTCTCCTTTTTCCCCACGCTTTCTCTGGCCCGTTCTTTTCCCTGCCATTAGTTTCCTCTCTGTGTCTGTATGTGCTGCTCTGTCTCTTTCCTTCCTCCCTCCCTTCGCCGTCTCTCTCTCTGTGCCTTTGTCGTGCTCGGCGTTGCCGGCTTTCTTCATTCCGTACGGCGCTGTTCCCGTCCTCGTTCACGTTCTGAGCCTTTGTGCTGCCCCCCGCCCCGTTTTTTTTCTCTCTTTTTATTTTCTTTTTTCCTGTCCTCCGTCTCTCCGCGGGGCTCCTCATTCCTCTCTTTCTTCCTCCAAGCCCCTGTGTTCCCCGCGGTCTCTCGCTCTGCCATCGTTTTTGCCTGTTGCCCTCTCTCTTGCTTCCCGTTGATAGGAGGAACAAAAATCTTTTAGAAAGCCCTTGGCATAAGGCAGCAAGACCAGGCCTAACGGAACAGAAACCTAACAGAGAAACACTAGCTCTGTAGGGACTGGAGGTGGGGCAAAGCGGGATGTCCTTGGCTCGCAGGCTGGGAAAACGGGACGTTCCACTAAATGGAGAAGGAGCTACTTGAGTAGCAGCACAAAATGACAGCGGGCGTGCTCAAGACATGAGGTCGAGGAGCCGACACCGGGGCAGGGGGCACCGGGCTGCAGGGGCACCGGGGACCGCTGGAGACCCTTGATGGACACTGGCATACCAGAGATGGACTGCCAGCGAAGGGTGGGGTTATGGAAAGAACTTCTGTTTAATGCACTAACTAAGCGGTAGAAGCAAATGAATATGCAATAGGTGTATGTAAAGAATACCAAGAAGCGTGAATCACACGTACGCTCAAATACAGGGGCCATCCTCTGAGCGTGCGGTGCGCTGTATTGAAATTGCCCGCCGTTTAACGCTTTCAGAACAGCGTTAGAGAGTCTTTTTTGCCGACTTTTTGGTATCTCTCCGCGTCCCGTGGTTCCTCGCCGTGTCCCCGTGTCCCGCTCCCTGCCCGTGGTCGCGTTCCTCTCTGTCCCGTTGACCGTGCCGGGTTTTTTTCCTCCGTCTCCGCGCCGCTGCCGCCGCGCCGATTTGTTTCTTTCTGTGCCCTGTTCCTGGTGCTCTTCCGGCCTCTTTTCCTCTGTCCCCGCCGCTGCTTTGATCTCTGCCTTGTTTTTTCAGAGCCCTGTCCCTTTTTTCTCTTCTCGCTTTTGAAGAGAAGCTGCCAAGTTAACGTATACTGCGATGAAGTTATAGAAGGTGTACCCGTCATTAACCAGTTGACATGAGGTAAATGCTTTCTGACCGCCTGCACGATGAGGGGATATTTTTCACCTTTTAGATCCTTCTGCACGACAAGAGGGAGATGGAAGGTTAAGTAACACGTTGTTTAGAAGCTGAGAGCTTAGTTTATATTTGACTAATAATTAACAGATGTATTGTCAGCGAGAAACTAAACAATTATAACTAACATCGTCAAATGAAATAAAGAACGTGGCTCAGCAGTGCTGCTGACTCTGCCGTCCCGTTTCTTTCCCCGTTTCAGGCGGTGAGCCAGCCGGAGGACCCGCTCTGTCCGGCCGCAGGGCCCGTGGAGCCGAGGACTCTCTTGGCGCACCCCGGGGATGTCTCTGGAGAGACTCCTCGTCTCGGTCGGATCGCCGCGGGGACGGACGAGGACCTCTGGTGAGAAGTCTTTCTTCTCTGAAATTTGGGACCGGTCACGTGCTCGCGAACTGTCCGTAAGTCGTGGTACGGAATTTCGGCAGGATAGCGTGGACGGGGTTGCGAGCACCTTAGAGGTATACAGTAGTTGCTGTGGAGTTGTTTGTGCGGCCAGCTTTTGGTGTTGGTTGTTCCCGTGCTCCGGTGTGGTGCAAAGCTGGCTCTGTATGTAGCTGTGAAGAGTACCGTAGTTCGGTTTAATTCTTGGATGTGCCTTGGTTCTGACTATGCACTTGAACACCGAAAACTACAGCAGGAGCTGCTGTGGCTTTAACTTGCGAGGAGTGTGAGCGTTGTGGAGCCATCTGTGTTGCAGAGTGTCCTAATTGCGGTGCTGAGTGTTAGAGAGATTTGAGCTGGGTACCGGAATTGTTTTGTTTTGGAGACGGTGGGATAAACTTGGAGTACAACTTGTGAGGGCGGTGTGTCGTGGGTAGGTTTGAGTATTATCTGTGGAGTACTGCTGTAGGTGTTAATAGTTATTTGCTCGTATTTGTTACAAGATGAGCCGTGTCGTTCCGTGTGACGCGTAATGGGAGGACGGCGTAGTAGCGGTATTCTGAAAAAGAGCCTGTTAGGGTGTATTTTAGCTCACAGGAAAGAGATTGAGGAACCACCTGGTGATAATGTGAATAGAGCAACCTTGATGAAATCTTGTGAGCAGAGGCCATAGTATAAATTGGACAAGGAAGGAAAGCCTGTGCGCAAAGCGCGGTGCTGCACCCGGGCGCCCCAATGCCGTGCCGCAGCGCGCCTCAGTGCTGCCGCCCTGTGGCGAAACTCGGGTACTGCAGCGCACGGCCGGGGGCAGAGGCGCTGTTCGCCCCGCAGGGCTCGCGGCCAGGTATCTGTGTGTCAGTGCCCGTCCCCATTTGTGTAAAAACGACATCCCTCCCTCGGTGGCTCCTTAGAACGTTTAAAGATGTAAATATTGCTACCACTAACATTGTCGATCCGGCTTCTTTCCTCAGTGTAAAGCAAAGGAGCGCGGTTTGTTGTTTCCTTTTAAAGGCGGCTGTTGGAAGCCGCGCGGGCAAAGGGCGTGGGGGTCCCGGCAGGGTGGCGAGAAGGCGAGTGAGGATGCAGAGCGGGCCAATCAGATCGCTCGGGAGGGCTGGAGGGGCGGAGCGCTGATAGGCGGGGAGAATGGCAATTGATGTGCGCAGGCAGCCAATCAGATTGCCAGAGGGGCGGGCGTTGAGGCCTCAGTATTGCGCATGCCCAAATTGCGCAGTCCTCAGTCAGGTCCGACCCTGAGGCGGGCACCTGGGCGCGGAGCGCGGGAAGGAGCATCCAATAGGAGGACGGCGCGCTGGGGTGAAAAGCAGCCAGTCAGAGCGCACCGACTCAATCCCGTTTGAACAGCTGCCTCCCTGGCAAGCGCGTCCGTGGTGTCTCGGGGCGGGCACCGGGAGTTAAGGGGGAAACGGGGGTCGAGGCGAGGGAGGGGAGGCTGAGGAGCGCTCATTTTGGCCTCTCCTTCCCCTTGCCCTGCCTCTCCGTCCCTTTTGCCTCTCTCTCCCTCTCTCTGTGTCACCTTGTCTTGCTCCCTGTCCCTATCTGTCTCTGACAAGCTGACCTGCTCCTTGCCCTCCTTTTGTATGGAATCACAGGCTCATTCTGCTTGGAGAAGACATGTGCAATTTTCTAATGACTTGACGGTTTAGAGAAACGGCCTGGAAGAGATCATTCCTTTGTCTTTTTTTTGTGTGTGTTTTTTGTGTGTTTTTTTTTTTTTTTTTTTCCCCACGTGGAGGGAAAAAAAAAAAAAAAAAAACACAGAAGAGGCAAATTCAGTGCCTCTGCGGAGAAGCTGGCGACCAGTTTTAGTTAAGAACGCACACCCCGTTGGCGAATGGGTCCCGCGGCAGTTCCACGTGTTGCGGGTAAAAGAAGGAAGTTTGATCTGCCATAGAGGAACAGCCGCCTCTTTCCCTCCTTAGGGTCGAGCGTTGCCCTTGTCTTTGTTCACATGAATTTATGGGCACGCTGGAAATAGCCTTTAAGATTTATATGTAGAGTTTAATCTAAGTGGTAAGTGGCATGGGCATAGTTAATTTTTGAACACCTTGCTGCCAGTTGAAATGTAAGGGATGAAATGTGATGGGAAGTAATAAGTAAATTTGGGGTTGACTTCTAGGGTGTTTTTTTCCCCATTAGTGTAAATCAATGGCACCGTTGTCCTGTGGCTCAATCTCCGTTCTGTTCCGTGGAGTCTTCAATTTAGGATGTTCAGGTAAGAAAGTTTGTCCTTCCAAAGAATGACCAGCCATTGGTAGGACAGAGAGAGGCTTTTAAGTGCATGATCAGAATTTAAGCCAAATTCCACTTGACGTTGCTGCTGTTGGTTTTGGCTTTCACTGGTTTCCCCACAGCTCCCTAGTGTTTGGGAGCTCGGAGTGGGCATTTTTTTCCCCCAGGGAGAGGCTATGCTTAAGAATGAATTTGTTTCCTTAGAGGAGTGAGAGTCCGTTTGTGTAACACAAAGAAAAACCCCAGCCTAGTCGAGTTCTGAGTGTGTGTCTGTGAGATGGCTGCTTTACTTTGATGAGTTCACACCTGTGCAATTGCAATGCCAAAGAGCAATGCAAGATAGGAGGGTTTTTTCCGCTGTGGGGGGGGATGCATAAAACCAGAGCTAAGGTGCGGTTGCAGGCTTGGTGGTGTGGCGAGTGGGGCGCCGCTTCGGTGGGAGCTCGGGGTGAGGCCCAGCGGGTTCTGTGTCCTGTACGCGTGGCTTTCGTGCCGCGGCTCTCTGTGTGCGTTTTTGTTTTGTTGTGTTTGTTTTTTGTGTTTTTTTCTGCGGGATTCCCGCGAAACGCGGCACAACCGCTCGGCCCGGGCTGCCGCGGCGGTCTCAGTGCTGCCGTCCTGTGGGCAAAGCGCGGTGCTGCACCCGGGCGCCCCAATGCCGTGCCGCAGCGCGCCTCAGTGCTGCCGCCCTGTGGCGAAACTCGGGTACTGCAGCGCACGGCCGGGGGCAGAGGCGCTGTTCGCCCCGCAGGGCTCGCAGCCAGGTATCTGTGTGTCAGTGTCCGTCCCCGTTTGTGTAAAAACGACATCCCTCCCTCGGTGGCTCCTTAGAACGTTTAAAGATGTAAATATTTCTACCACTAACATTGTCGATCCGACTTCTTTCCTCAGTGGATCCGTTTTGCAGTCGGTGACCCACGATTGCTTGGAAACAGCAGAAGCTGTTCGCTCCGGCGGAGCGGATTGAAAGGACCAGCCGCTGGAGGATGCTGAAGACTCCTGGGTCGCTGATGGAAGCAGCTTTGCATAAAGCAAGGGGTACGTGAACCTGGGCATGCAGTGACGACTGCCCAGCAGGTAATGGAAGCTAAACCTTTACCTCCAACGCCCGACAAAAATAACGCCAAGAAATGCCACTGAAAAAAACACAGTCAGGGAGGGTTTTTTTTAAATTTCCTTTAGTTCCCCCCCCTCTGCCCCGCCCTGCTGCGTTTAGTGCAGTGAATGACCCATTGGGAGATGACTGTGGATCTGGCTGTTGAAGGGTGTCTGAAGGAGGGGGAGATGTGTGTAGAGCAGGATTGGTTGTGGGGGTGAGTGTAACTGGTTTGGATGTGGGGTTGTAAATTCTTTTTGGAGGCTTCCTAGTTTCTGGTGTCACCTGTGGGGTGAAGCGTCTTTCTGTGTGCAGGTTTGAAAGGTGCGACGTACGGAGCTCCATCATTTGCCACCAGAACTCCAAATCACAGAGACAACGTTGCTGTGCAGCTGCTAAGGACAGTGTGTGTCTCAGGTAGAGTAACGTCCTTTGTGCTCTGTGTGCGTGTTCCTCCCTTGAAACGAAGGTGCGCTGCCCGGAGTTTCACGTTCCGTGTGGTACCTGCTGGGCTGAGTCTCCTCCCTACGCTCGCCCGTTTTAGCCACGTCTCTGCTCCAGCCCAGTTCGGGAGCAGAGTGGGTCATCACTGACTGCAGGGCGGTTGCACCTTCTTCAAGCTGCTAACACAGGAGGATGAATTTGGCTTTCTGCTCACATCACACATTCAGATACTGGGCAAGCTGCGTATCTCCTTCAAAAAAGAAACACTGTCAAGGGGCTGACAGAGCGTGAGTTTCACAACACAACAAACCAACTCTGCTAGGCTTACATCGTTTTGGTGGTGCATAGCATGTTTCACTTAATCCCGTCATTGCAGGTCTCTTCTAGAGCCTCCATTGTCAAATCTTGCTGGTTACTCACCCAATTTCCTTTCCTAACTGTCTTCCCTTTTTCCTTAGCGTTTTGAGAAGCTTGATCCTGGGGTGTCTGGGGGTTGCCAGCTGACAAAATGACATTGCTGTGGCCTTGCTGAGAACAGGTGTCCCTGTGAGCCACCTCCCGGGAGCAGAGCTGAAGTTGAAAGGCGGCCTGAAAGCCCCGGTGAGAGTTTTCGTTAAAGAAACCGGAGATGATGGGGTTGACGCTGCTATTGAAAAAGGCCAGCCGGTGAGCAAAGGGATAGATATAAATGTGAAAGAACTGCAACTGGACATCTGAAAGGTTGACATAGTCAGAAAGCATCATCAGAGTCCACAAGGGAAGCCAGGAGAGGGTGAAAAGCAAACCCACAATAATGAGCATTTTGATTACTCTTTGTTTCTTCTTTGACGTGCTGTGCCATCGCTCCTGGCTGTGCTTTCCCACCGTGGGCATCGCAGTGTTGAAGAGAGCAATGCTTATCCTGGCGTACATGATAACAGTGAGCGACAGGGGAGCCAGATAGATGTTCGCAAAGAGAACTGTTGTGTAGGTCTTTCTCATTCCTGGGTCAGGCCAGTCCTCTCGGCACCAGTATACGGGGCGGGTTTCGTTGCCGTAGCCGAGGATCACCCTGAAATGTTTCTCTTCTTGTACGTGCAGCATGACGGCAGAAGGACACGTGATTGCGATGGCCAGAATCCAAGTGACGGCTATGATGATGACTGCAGTTGAAACGGTCAGCTTCTGCTCGAACGGATGAACGATGCAGCGAAACCTGCAGCAAAGATATCCGGCGACATACGTAGAGAAGCTGATTAAGGAACGCTCACTCAAACAGGCAAGCATACGTTCACTTCTTCAATTGCATGCTTTTGAAACAGATTAAACATGATACTCCAGTTGTTGGAAGCTGTGCTGTTGCTGGAAAAGTTACCATCGTGCGTTGCAAAGGGCCTCAGAAGGGAAACACTGATCAGGAAACTGGAAATAAGTTAGCAGATGCCAGTGTGAAACCAGCCACCGAAAGGACAGAGACCGATACAAAAGCCACACCTCTGATCCCAGGTGGCTGTCTCCTCCAGCCAACATCAGGAAACCGCAACAAAGAGGATAAGAAATTAATAGGAGATTTATAGCCGAATTAGAATTAGGGTCCAAAGAAGCTGTCACTGGTGACGGGAGAGCAGTGGTACCTCGCAGCGCAAGGAGCTGATGCGCTCTATTAAGATTAGGTGAAAAGGTAAGAGTGAATTTATAAACTGTTTGCGAAGGAGTGACCCAGCAATGTGAAATGTGTCTAGAAAACCATCATCTTAATACTGTATACAGGGTATAAATAAGAACAATTGGACGAGGGAAACGTCCCAGGACAACACTGGCAAATAGGGTTCTCCAAGCTGCCTAGAAAAGAGGGGTATGGCTATTGGGTGGCACTCACAGCAGCTCCCTTCTCAGGTTGGCCAGGAGCATTCCCGTGCCGGGGGGCGGCTGCCGGCCTGTGGGCCGGGGGCTGCGGCTGTTTGGGGCGCTGCCCCCGCTTTGTTTTCCTAGGGGAGCCCCCCCCCGCTTTTTGGGGGTTGTGGTACGTGCACGTGTAAATGACACAATGAGAGTAAATGACACAATGAGCTGCCTGTCGGGGCCGTTTCCCTCGTGTCGCGTGACGGTGTCGCTTGTGGCGCCCCAGCGTGAGCAGGGGCCGGCGATGCGGGTGGGGGACGCGGGGGTCAAAAGGGAGTCCCCCTGAAAAGAGGGGGTCACAGTCCAAACGTGCCTGAAAATTCCCGGGGGAGGAGAACACGTGTTCGACCTGTAAACACGAGTGTGGCAATTGCAAACAGAGAAATCTGTCCTTGGTATTTATATATTGCAGGATGGCATTCACGTGTATATCAAATGCTTTTATATCAACGCCCTTTTCTACTCTATTATATAAAGGATTTTTCGAATGTAAAAAATTCCTGTTGATGGTTTTAAAAATACCAATATCTTGTCTATACGTAAATTAAAAAATGAAGGACTCGAAAATGAGAAAAAATTATATAGAAAGCAATTTAAAATAGAGAAAAGTGTGAGTAGGTAGAGCTACCTGTAATGACTGTGCGTTACATAATCTAAACGGATATTAAATATCATCTCTATGTATTCACTCATACCCGTGTACGTATTTTTTTAATAAGTGCAAATAGATATCTCCGTCTAAACCTATGTAATTGTAAATATGTCAAAATCTGTAGATCTGGAAGGATCCTGAAGCAATGCGGGGCTGTGGGCCCGACGTCCGCTTCCTGCGGCAGGCGAGAGAGCGAGCCCCTCTCTCCGGGTGGCGAAGGCTCCCTCTGCGCGGCGTGCGGCGGGCCGGGGGCCAACGTGCGCGGCAGGGTCCGTGCGCGTATCCTGGAGCGGGACGGCTGCCTGGCGAGCGAGCCAGCGAGGCTCCATGTCCCCGAAGCCTCGTCTCGTAGGAGCCCTGACACCCCACCGTGTTCTCCTAGGCTGAGGACGGCCGAGCGCCCCGAGTTACCGGAGAGGAAGGGAGGAGAGAAGGAGACGGGAGCGTCTGAGCTGTTAGAAGCCTCCTGGCAGCCACCGAAAGCGAGAGCCGCTGTGAGTCCCCGGCCCTCGGGGCCTCGTCCCCGGCTTGTGTGTCCTGGTGCCTCCCTGCCCCTCCGTCTCCTTTTTCCCCACGCTTTCTCTGGCCCGTTCTTTTCCCTGCCATTAGTTTCCTCTCTGTGTCTGTATGTGCTGCTCTGTCTCTTTCCTTCCTCCCTCCCTTCGCCGTCTCTCTCTCTGTGCCTTTGTCGTGCTCGGCGTTGCCGGCTTTCTTCATTCCGTACGGCGCTGTTCCCGTCCTCGTTCACGTTCTGAGCCTTTGTGCTGCCCCCCGCCCCGTTTTTTTTCTCTCTTTTTATTTTCTTTTTTCCTGTCCTCCGTCTCTCCGCGGGGCTCCTCATTCCTCTCTTTCTTCCTCCAAGCCCCTGTGTTCCCCGCGGTCTCTCGCTCTGCCATCGTTTTTGCCTGTTGCCCTCTCTCTTGCTTCCCGTTGATAGGAGGAACAAAAATCTTTTAGAAAGCCCTTGGCATAAGGCAGCAAGACCAGGCCTAACGGAACAGAAACCTAACAGAGAAACACTAGCTCTGTAGGGACTGGAGGTGGGGCAAAGCGGGATGTCCTTGGCTCGCAGGCTGGGAAAACGGGACGTTCCACTAAATGGAGAAGGAGCTACTTGAGTAGCAGCACAAAATGACAGCGGGCGTGCTCAAGACATGAGGTCGAGGAGCCGACACCGGGGCAGGGGGCACCGGGCTGCAGGGGCACCGGGGACCCCTGGAGACCCTTGATGGACACTGGCATACCAGAGATGGACTGCCAGCGAAGGGTGGGGTTATGGAAAGAACTTCTGTTTAATGCACTAACTAAGCGGTAGAAGCAAATGAATATGCAATAGGTGTATGTAAAGAATACCAAGAAGCGTGAATCACACGTACGCTCAAATACAGGGGCCATCCTCTGAGCGTGCGGTGCGCTGTATTGAAATTGCCCGCCGTTTAACGCTTTCAGAACAGCGTTAGAGAGTCTTTTTTGCCGACTTTTTGGTATCTCTCCGCGTCCCGTGGTTCCTCGCCGTGTCCCCGTGTCCCGCTCCCTGCCCGTGGTCGCGTTCCTCTCTGTCCCGTTGACCGTGCCGGGTTTTTTTCCTCCGTCTCCGCGCCGCTGCCGCCGCGCCGATTTGTTTCTTTCTGTGCCCTGTTCCTGGTGCTCTTCCGGCCTCTTTTCCTCTGTCCCCGCCGCTGCTTTGATCTCTGCCTTGTTTTTTCAGAGCCCTGTCCCTTTTTTCTCTTCTCGCTTTTGAAGAGAAGCTGCCAAGTTAACGTATACTGCGATGAAGTTATAGAAGGTGTACCCGTCATTAACCAGTTGACATGAGGTAAATGCTTTCTGACCGCCTGCACGATGAGGGGATATTTTTCACCTTTTAGATCCTTCTGCACGACAAGAGGGAGATGGAAGGTTAAGTAACACGTTGTTTAGAAGCTGAGAGCTTAGTTTATATTTGACTAATAATTAACAGATGTATTGTCAGCGAGAAACTAAACAATTATAACTAACATCGTCAAATGAAATAAAGAACGTGGCTCAGCAGTGCTGCTGACTCTGCCGTCCCGTTTCTTTCCCCGTTTCAGGCGGTGAGCCAGCCGGAGGACCCGCTCTGTCCGGCCACAGGGCCCGTGGAGCCGAGGACTCTCTTGGCGCACCCCGGGGATGTCTCTGGAGAGACTCCTCGTCTCGGTCGGATCGCCGCGGGGACGGACGAGGACCTCTGGTGAGAAGTCTTTCTTCTCTGAAATTTGGGACCGGTCACGTGCTCGCGAACTGTCCGTAAGTCGTGGTACGGAATTTCGGCAGGATAGCGTGGACGGGGTTGCGAGCACCTTAGAGGTATACAGTAGTTGCTGTGGAGTTGTTTGTGCGGCCAGCTTTTGGTGTTGGTTGTTCCCGTGCTCCGGTGTGGTGCAAAGCTGGCTCTGTATGTAGCTGTGAAGAGTACCGTAGTTCGGTTTAATTCTTGGATGTGCCTTGGTTCTGACTATGCACTTGAACACCGAAAACTACAGCAGGAGCTGCTGTGGCTTTAACTTGCGAGGAGTGTGAGCGTTGTGGAGCCATCTGTGTTGCAGAGTGTCCTAATTGCGGTGCTGAGTGTTAGAGAGATTTGAGCTGGGTACCGGAATTGTTTTGTTTTGGAGACGGTGGGATAAACTTGGAGTACAACTTGTGAGGGCGGTGTGTCGTGGGTAGGTTTGAGTATTATCTGTGGAGTACTGCTGTAGGTGTTAATAGTTATTTGCTCGTATTTGTTACAAGATGAGCCGTGTCGTTCCGTGTGACGCGTAATGGGAGGACGGCGTAGTAGCGGTATTCTGAAAAAGAGCCTGTTAGGGTGTATTTTAGCTCACAGGAAAGAGATTGAGGAACCACCTGGTGATAATGTGAATAGAGCAACCTTGATGAAATCTTGTGAGCAGAGGCCATAGTATAAATTGGACAAGGAAGGAAAGCCTGTGCGCAAAGCGCGGTGCTGCACCCGGGCGCCCCAATGCCGTGCCGCAGCGCGCCTCAGTGCTGCCGCCCTGTGGCGAAACTCGGGTACTGCAGCGCACGGCCGGGGGCAGAGGCGCTGTTCGCCCCGCAGGGCTCGCAGCCAGGTATCTGTGTGTCAGTGCCCGTCCCCATTTGTGTAAAAACGACATCTCTCCCTCGGTGGCTCCTTAGAACGTTTAAAGATGTAAATATTGCTACCACTAACATTGTCGATCCGGCTTCTTTCCTCAGTGTAAAGCAAAGGAGCGCGGTTTGTTGTTTCCTTTTAAAGGCGGCTGTTGGAAGCCGCGCGGGCAAAGGGCGTGGGGGTCCCGGCAGGGTGGCGAGAAGGCGAGTGAGGATGCAGAGCGGGCCAATCAGATCGCTCGGGAGGGCTGGAGGGGCGGAGCGCTGATAGGCGGGGAGAATGGCAATTGATGTGCGCAGGCAGCCAATCAGATTGCCAGAGGGGCGGGCGTTGAGGCCTCAGTATTGCGCATGCCCAAATTGCGCAGTCCTCAGTCAGGTCCGACCCTGAGGCGGGCACCTGGGCGCGGAGCGCGGGAAGGAGCATCCAATAGGAGGACGGCGCGCTGGGGTGAAAAGCAGCCAATCAGAGCGCACCGACTCAATCCCGTTTGAACAGCTGCCTCCCTGGCAAGCGCGTCCGTGGTGTCTCGGGGCGGGCACCGGGAGTTAACGGGGAAACGGGGGTCGAGGCGAGGGAGGGGAGGCTGAGGAGCGCTCATTTTGGCCTCTCCTTCCCCTTGCCCTGCCTCTCCGTCCCTTTTGCCTCTCTCTCCCTCTCTCTGTGTCACCTTGTCTTGCTCCCTGTCCCTATCTGTCTCTGACAAGCTGACCTGCTCCTTGCCCTCCTTTTGTATGGAATCACAGGCTCATTCTGCTTGGAGAAGACATGTGCAATTTTCTAATGACTTGACGGTTTAGAGAAACGGCCTGGAAGAGATCATTCCTTTGTCTTTTTTTTGTGTGTGTTTTTTGTGTGTTTTTTTTTTTTTTTTTTCCCCACGTGGAGGAAAAAAAAAAAAAAAAAAAAAACACAGAAGAGGCAAATTCAGTGCCTCTGCGGAGAAGCTGGCGACCAGTTTTAGTTAAGAACGCACACCCCGTTGGCGAACGGGTCCCGCGGCAGTTCCACGTGTTGCGGGTAAAAGAAGGAAGTTTGATCTGCCATAGAGGAACAGCCGCCTCTTTCCCTCCTTAGGGTCGAGCGTTGCCCTTGTCTTTGTTCACATGAATTTATGGGCACGCTGGAAATAGCCTTTAAGATTTATATGTAGAGTTTAATCTAAGTGGTAAGTGGCATGGGCATAGTTAATTTTTGAACACCTTGCTGCCAGTTGAAATGTAAGGGATGAAATGTGATGGGAAGTAATAAGTAAATTTGGGGTTGACTTCTAGGGTGTTTTTTTCCCCATTAGTGTAAATCAATGGCACCGTTGTCCTGTGGCTCAATCTCCGTTCTGTTCCGTGGAGTCTTCAATTTAGGATGTTCAGGTAAGAAAGTTTGTCCTTCCAAAGAATGACCAGCCATTGGTAGGACAGAGAGAGGCTTTTAAGTGCATGATCAGAATTTAAGCCAAATTCCACTTGACGTTGCTGCTGTTGGTTTTGGCTTTCACTGGTTTCCCCACAGCTCCCTAGTGTTTGGGAGCTCGGAGTGGGCATTTTTTTCCCCCAGGGAGAGGCTATGCTTAAGAATGAATTTGTTTCCTTAGAGGAGTGAGAGTCCGTTTGTGTAACACAAAGAAAAACCCCAGCCTAGTCGAGTTCTGAGTGTGTGTCTGTGAGATGGCTGCTTTACTTTGATGAGTTCACACCTGTGCAATTGCAATGCCAAAGAGCAATGCAAGATAGGAGGGTTTTTTCCGCTGTGGGGGGGGATGCATAAAACCAGAGCTAAGGTGCGGTTGCAGGCTTGGTGGTGTGGCGAGTGGGGCGCCGCTTCGGTGGGAGCTCGGGGTGAGGCCCAGCGGGTTCTGTGTCCTGTACGCGTGGCTTTCGTGCCGCGGCTCTCTGTGTGCGTTTTTGTTTTGTTGTGTTTGTTTTTTGTGTTTTTTTCTGCGGGATTCCCGCGAAACGCGGCACAACCGCTCGGCCCGGGCTGCCGCGGCGGTCTCAGTGCTGCCGTCCTGTGGGCAAAGCGCGGTGCTGCACCCGGGCGCCCCAATGCCGTGCCGCAGCGCGCCTCAGTGCTGCCGCCCTGTGGCGAAACTCGGGTACTGCAGCGCACGGCCGGGGGCAGAGGCGCTGTTCGCCCCGCAGGGCTCGCAGCCAGGTATCTGTGTGTCAGTGTCCGTCCCCGTTTGTGTAAAAACGACATCCCTCCCTCGGTGGCTCCTTAGAACGTTTAAAGATGTAAATATTTCTACCACTAACATTGTCGATCCGACTTCTTTCCTCAGTGGATCCGTTTTGCAGTCGGTGACCCACGATTGCTTGGAAACAGCAGAAGCTGTTCGCTCCGGCGGAGCGGATTGAAAGGGCCAGCCGCTGGAGGATGCTGAAGACTCCTGGGTCGCTGATGGAAGCAGCTTTGCATAAAGCAAGGGGTACGTGAACCTGGGCATGCAGTGACGACTGCCCAGCAGGTAATGGAAGCTAAACCTTTACCTCCAACGCCCGACAAAAATAACGCCAAGAAATGCCACTGAAAAAAACACAGTCAGGGAGGGTTTTTTTTAAATTTCCTTTAGTTCCCCCCCCTCTGCCCCGCCCTGCTGCGTTTAGTGCAGTGAATGACCCATTGGGAGATGACTGTGGATCTGGCTGTTGAAGGGTGTCTGAAGGAGGGGGAGATGTGTGTAGAGCAGGATTGGTTGTGGGGGTGAGTGTAACTGGTTTGGATGTGGGGTTGTAAATTCTTTTTGGAGGCTTCCTAGTTTCTGGTGTCACCTGTGGGGTGAAGCGTCTTTCTGTGTGCAGGTTTGAAAGGTGCGACGTACGGAGCTCCATCATTTGCCACCAGAACTCCAAATCACAGAGACAACGTTGCTGTGCAGCTGCTAAGGACAGTGTGTGTCTCAGGTAGAGTAACGTCCTTTGTGCTCTGTGTGCGTGTTCCTCCCTTGAAACGAAGGTGCGCTGCCCGGAGTTTCACGTTCCGTGTGGTACCTGCTGGGCTGAGTCTCCTCCCTACGCTCGCCCGTTTTAGCCACGTCTCTGCTCCAGCCCAGTTCGGGAGCAGAGTGGGTCATCACTGACTGCAGGGCGGTTGCACCTTCTTCAAGCTGCTAACACAGGAGGATGAATTTGGCTTTCTGCTCACATCACACATTCAGATACTGGGCAAGCTGCGTATCTCCTTCAAAAAAGAAACACTGTCAAGGGGCTGACAGAGCGTGAGTTTCACAACACAACAAACCAACTCTGCTAGGCTTACATCGTTTTGGTGGTGCATAGCATGTTTCACTTAATCCCGTCATTGCAGGTCTCTTCTAGAGCCTCCATTGTCAAATCTTGCTGGTTACTCACCCAATTTCCTTTCCTAACTGTCTTCCCTTTTTCCTTAGCGTTTTGAGAAGCTTGATCCTGGGGTGTCTGGGGGTTGCCAGCTGACAAAATGACCTTGCTGTGGCCTTGCTGAGAACAGGTGTCCCTGTGAGCCACCTCCCGGGAGCAGAGCTGAAGTTGAAAGGCGGCCTGAAAGCCCCGGTGAGAGTTTTCGTTAAAGAAACCGGAGATGATGGGGTTGACGCTGCTATTGAAAAAGGCCAGCCGGTGAGCAAAGGGATAGATATAAATGTGAAAGAACTGCAACTGGACATCTGAAAGGTTGACATAGTCAGAAAGCATCATCAGAGTCCACAAGGGAAGCCAGGAGAGGGTGAAAAGCAAACCCACAATAATGAGCATTTTGATTACTCTTTGTTTCTTCTTTGACGTGCTGTGCCATCGCTCCTGGCTGTGCTTTCCCACCGTGGGCATCGCAGTGTTGAAGAGAGCAATGCTTATCCTGGCGTACATGATAACAGTGAGCGACAGGGGAGCCAGATAGATGTTCGCAAAGAGAACTGTTGTGTAGGTCTTTCTCATTCCTGGGTCAGGCCAGTCCTCTCGGCACCAGTATACGGGGCGGGTTTCGTTGCCGTAGCCGAGGATCACCCTGAAATGTTTCTCTTCTTGTACGTGCAGCATGACGGCAGAAGGACACGTGATTGCGATGGCCAGAATCCAAGTGACGGCTATGATGATGACTGCAGTTGAAACGGTCAGCTTCTGCTCGAACGGATGAACGATGCAGCGAAACCTGCAGCAAAGATATCCGGCGACATACGTAGAGAAGCTGATTAAGGAACGCTCACTCAAACAGGCAAGCATACGTTCACTTCTTCAATTGCATGCTTTTGAAACAGATTAAACATGATACTCCAGTTGTTGGAAGCTGTGCTGTTGCTGGAAAAGTTACCATCGTGCGTTGCAAAGGGCCTCAGAAGGGAAACACTGATCAGGAAACTGGAAATAAGTTAGCAGATGCCAGTGTGAAACCAGCCACCGAAAGGACAGAGACCGATACAAAAGCCACACCTCTGATCCCAGGTGGCTGTCTCCTCCAGCCAACATCAGGAAACCGCAACAAAGAGGATAAGAAATTAATAGGAGATTTATAGCCGAATTAGAATTAGGGTCCAAAGAAGCTGTCACTGGTGACGGGAGAGCAGTGGTACCTCGCAGCGCAAGGAGCTGATGCGCTCTATTAAGATTAGGTGAAAAGGTAAGAGTGAATTTATAAACTGTTTGCGAAGGAGTGACCCAGCAATGTGAAATGTGTCTAGAAAACCATCATCTTAATACTGTATACAGGGTATAAATAAGAACAATTGGACGAGGGAAACGTCCCAGGACAACACTGGCAAATAGGGTTCTCCAAGCTGCCTAGAAAAGAGGGGTATGGCTATTGGGTGGCACTCACAGCAGCTCCCTTCTCAGGTTGGCCAGGAGCATTCCCGTGCCGGGGGGCGGCTGCCGGCCTGTGGGCCGGGGGCTGCGGCTGTTTGGGGCGCTGCCCCCGCTTTGTTTTCCTAGGGGAGCCCCCCCCCGCTTTTTGGGGGTTGTGGTACGTGCACGTGTAAATGACACAATGAGAGTAAATGACACAATGAGCTGCCTGTCGGGGCCGTTTCCCTCGTGTCGCGTGACGGTGTCGCTTGTGGCGCCCCAGCGTGAGCAGGGGCCGGCGATGCGGGTGGGGGACGCGGGGGTCAAAAGGGAGTCCCCCTGAAAAGAGGGGGTCACAGTCCAAACGTGCCTGAAAATTCCCGGGGGAGGAGAACACGTGTTCGACCTGTAAACACGAGTGTGGCAATTGCAAACAGAGAAATCTGTCCTTGGTATTTATATATTGCAGGATGGCATTCACGTGTATATCAAATGCTTTTATATCAACGCCCTTTTCTACTCTATTATATAAAGGATTTTTCGAATGTAAAAAATTCCTGTTGATGGTTTTAAAAATACCAATATCTTGTCTATACGTAAATTAAAAAATGAAGGACTCGAAAATGAGAAAAAATTATATAGAAAGCAATTTAAAATAGAGAAAAGTGTGAGTAGGTAGAGCTACCTGTAATGACTGTGCGTTACATAATCTAAACGGATATTAAATATCATCTCTATGTATTCACTCATACCCGTGTACGTATTTTTTTAATAAGTGCAAATAGATATCTCCGTCTAAACCTATGTAATTGTAAATATGTCAAAATCTGTAGATCTGGAAGGATCCTGAAGCAATGCGGGGCTGTGGGCCCGACGTCCGCTTCCTGCGGCAGGCGAGAGAGCGAGCCCCTCTCTCCGGGTGGCGAAGGCTCCCTCTGCGCGGCGTGCGGCGGGCCGGGGGCCAACGTGCGCGGCGGGGTCCGTGCGCGTATCCTGGAGCGGGACGGCTGCCTGGCGAGCGAGCCAGCGAGGCTCCATGTCCCCGAAGCCTCGTCTCGTAGGAGCCCTGACACCCCACCGTGTTCTCCTAGGCTGAGGACGGCCGAGCGCCCCGAGTTACCGGAGAGGAAGGGAGGAGAGAAGGAGACGGGAGCGTCTGAGCTGTTAGAAGCCTCCTGGCAGCCACCGAAAGCGAGAGCCGCTGTGAGTCCCCGGCCCTCGGGGCCTCGTCCCCGGCTTGTGTGTCCTGGTGCCTCCCTGCCCCTCCGTCTCCTTTTTCCCCACGCTTTCTCTGGCCCGTTCTTTTCCCTGCCATTAGTTTCCTCTCTGTGTCTGTATGTGCTGCTCTGTCTCTTTCCTTCCTCCCTCCCTTCGCCGTCTCTCTCTCTGTGCCTTTGTCGTGCTCGGCGTTGCCGGCTTTCTTCATTCCGTACGGCGCTGTTCCCGTCCTCGTTCACGTTCTGAGCCTTTGTGCTGCCCCCCGCCCCGTTTTTTTTCTCTCTTTTTATTTTCTTTTTTCCTGTCCTCCGTCTCTCCGCGGGGCTCCTCATTCCTCTCTTTCTTCCTCCAAGCCCCTGTGTTCCCCGCGGTCTCTCGCTCTGCCATCGTTTTTGCCTGTTGCCCTCTCTCTTGCTTCCCGTTGATAGGAGGAACAAAAATCTTTTAGAAAGCCCTTGGCATAAGGCAGCAAGACCAGGCCTAACGGAACAGAAACCTAACAGAGAAACACTAGCTCTGTAGGGACTGGAGGTGGGGCAAAGCGGGATGTCCTTGGCTCGCAGGCTGGGAAAACGGGACGTTCCACTAAATGGAGAAGGAGCTACTTGAGTAGCAGCACAAAATGACAGCGGGCGTGCTCAAGACATGAGGTCAAGGAGCCGACACCGGGGCAGGGGGCACCGGGCTGCAGGGGCACCGGGGACCCCTGGAGACCCTTGATGGACACTGGCATACCAGAGATGGACTGCCAGCGAAGGGTGGGGTTATGGAAAGAACTTCTGTTTAATGCACTAACTAAGCGGTAGAAGCAAATGAATATGCAATAGGTGTATGTAAAGAATACCAAGAAGCGTGAATCACACGTACGCTCAAATACAGGGGCCATCCTCTGAGCGTGCGGTGCGCTGTATTGAAATTGCCCGCCGTTTAACGCTTTCAGAACAGCGTTAGAGAGTCTTTTTTGCCGACTTTTTGGTATCTCTCCGCGTCCCGTGGTTCCTCGCCGTGTCCCCGTGTCCCGCTCCCTGCCCGTGGTCGCGTTCCTCTCTGTCCCGTTGACCGTGCCGGGTTTTTTTCCTCCGTCTCCGCGCCGCTGCCGCCGCGCCGATTTGTTTCTTTCTGTGCCCTGTTCCTGGTGCTCTTCCGGCCTCTTTTCCTCTGTCCCCGCCGCTGCTTTGATCTCTGCCTTGTTTTTTCAGAGCCCTGTCCCTTTTTTCTCTTCTCGCTTTTGAAGAGAAGCTGCCAAGTTAACGTATACTGCGATGAAGTTATAGAAGGTGTACCCGTCATTAACCAGTTGACATGAGGTAAATGCTTTCTGACCGCCTGCACGATGAGGGGATATTTTTCACCTTTTAGATCCTTCTGCACGACAAGAGGGAGATGGAAGATTAAGTAACACGTTGTTTAGAAGCTGAGAGCTTAGTTTATATTTGACTAATAATTAACAGATGTATTGTCAGCGAGAAACTAAACAATTATAACTAACATCGTCAAATGAAATAAAGAACGTGGCTCAGCAGTGCTGCTGACTCTGCCGTCCCGTTTCTTTCCCCGTTTCAGGCGGTGAGCCAGCCGGAGGACCCGCTCTGTCCGGCCGCAGGGCCCGTGGAGCCGAGGACTCTCTTGGCGCACCCCGGGGATGTCTCTGGAGAGACTCCTCGTCTCGGTCGGATCGCCGCGGGGACGGACGAGGACCTCTGGTGAGAAGTCTTTCTTCTCTGAAATTTGGGACCGGTCACGTGCTCGCGAACTGTCCGTAAGTCGTGGTACGGAATTTCGGCAGGATAGCGTGGACGGGGTTGCGAGCACCTTAGAGGTATACAGTAGTTGCTGTGGAGTTGTTTGTGCGGCCAGCTTTTGGTGTTGGTTGTTCCCGTGCTCCGGTGTGGTGCAAAGCTGGCTCTGTATGTAGCTGTGAAGAGTACCGTAGTTCGGTTTAATTCTTGGATGTGCCTTGGTTCTGACTATGCACTTGAACACCGAAAACTACAGCAGGAGCTGCTGTGGCTTTAACTTGCGAGGAGTGTGAGCGTTGTGGAGCCATCTGTGTTGCAGAGTGTCCTAATTGCGGTGCTGAGTGTTAGAGAGATTTGAGCTGGGTACCGGAATTGTTTTGTTTTGGAGACGGTGGGATAAACTTGGAGTACAACTTGTGAGGGCGGTGTGTCGTGGGTAGGTTTGAGTATTATCTGTGGAGTACTGCTGTAGGTGTTAATAGTTATTTGCTCGTATTTGTTACAAGATGAGCCGTGTCGTTCCGTGTGACGCGTAATGGGAGGACGGCGTAGTAGCGGTATTCTGAAAAAGAGCCTGTTAGGGTGTATTTTAGCTCACAGGAAAGAGATTGAGGAACCACCTGGTGATAATGTGAATAGAGCAACCTTGATGAAATCTTGTGAGCAGAGGCCATAGTATAAATTGGACAAGGAAGGAAAGCCTGTGCGCAAAGCGCGGTGCTGCACCCGGGCGCCCCAATGCCGTGCCGCAGCGCGCCTCAGTGCTGCCGCCCTGTGGCGAAACTCGGGTACTGCAGCGCACGGCCGGGGGCAGAGGCGCTGTTCGCCCCGCAGGGCTCGCAGCCAGGTATCTGTGTGTCAGTGCCCGTCCCCATTTGTGTAAAAACGACATCTCTCCCTCGGTGGCTCCTTAGAACGTTTAAAGATGTAAATATTGCTACCACTAACATTGTCGATCCGGCTTCTTTCCTCAGTGTAAAGCAAAGGAGCGCGGTTTGTTGTTTCCTTTTAAAGGCGGCTGTTGGAAGCCGCGCGGGCAAAGGGCGTGGGGGTCCCGGCAGGGTGGCGAGAAGGCGAGTGAGGATGCAGAGCGGGCCAATCAGATCGCTCGGGAGGGCTGGAGGGGCGGAGCGCTGATAGGCGGGGAGAATGGCAATTGATGTGCGCAGGCAGCCAATCAGATTGCCAGAGGGGCGGGCGTTGAGGCCTCAGTATTGCGCATGCCCAAATTGCGCAGTCCTCAGTCAGGTCCGACCCTGAGGCGGGCACCTGGGCGCGGAGCGCGGGAAGGAGCATCCAATAGGAGGACGGCGCGCTGGGGTGAAAAGCAGCCAATCAGAGCGCACCGACTCAATCCCGTTTGAACAGCTGCCTCCCTGGCAAGCGCGTCCGTGGTGTCTCGGGGCGGGCACCGGGAGTTAACGGGGAAACGGGGGTCGAGGCGAGGGAGGGGAGGCTGAGGAGCGCTCATTTTGGCCTCTCCTTCCCCTTGCCCTGCCTCTCCGTCCCTTTTGCCTCTCTCTCCCTCTCTCTGTGTCACCTTGTCTTGCTCCCTGTCCCTATCTGTCTCTGACAAGCTGACCTGCTCCTTGCCCTCCTTTTGTATGGAATCACAGGCTCATTCTGCTTGGAGAAGACATGTGCAATTTTCTAATGACTTGACGGTTTAGAGAAACGGCCTGGAAGAGATCATTCCTTTGTCTTTTTTTTGTGTGTGTTTTTTGTGTGTTTTTTTTTTTTTTTTTTCCCCACGTGGAGGAAAAAAAAAAAAAAAAAAAAAACACAGAAGAGGCAAATTCAGTGCCTCTGCGGAGAAGCTGGCGACCAGTTTTAGTTAAGAACGCACACCCCGTTGGCGAACGGGTCCCGCGGCAGTTCCACGTGTTGCGGGTAAAAGAAGGAAGTTTGATCTGCCATAGAGGAACAGCCGCCTCTTTCCCTCCTTAGGGTCGAGCGTTGCCCTTGTCTTTGTTCACATGAATTTATGGGCACGCTGGAAATAGCCTTTAAGATTTATATGTAGAGTTTAATCTAAGTGGTAAGTGGCATGGGCATAGTTAATTTTTGAACACCTTGCTGCCAGTTGAAATGTAAGGGATGAAATGTGATGGGAAGTAATAAGTAAATTTGGGGTTGACTTCTAGGGTGTTTTTTTCCCCATTAGTGTAAATCAATGGCACCGTTGTCCTGTGGCTCAATCTCCGTTCTGTTCCGTGGAGTCTTCAATTTAGGATGTTCAGGTAAGAAAGTTTGTCCTTCCAAAGAATGACCAGCCATTGGTAGGACAGAGAGAGGCTTTTAAGTGCATGATCAGAATTTAAGCCAAATTCCACTTGACGTTGCTGCTGTTGGTTTTGGCTTTCACTGGTTTCCCCACAGCTCCCTAGTGTTTGGGAGCTCGGAGTGGGCATTTTTTTCCCCCAGGGAGAGGCTATGCTTAAGAATGAATTTGTTTCCTTAGAGGAGTGAGAGTCCGTTTGTGTAACACAAAGAAAAACCCCAGCCTAGTCGAGTTCTGAGTGTGTGTCTGTGAGATGGCTGCTTTACTTTGATGAGTTCACACCTGTGCAATTGCAATGCCAAAGAGCAATGCAAGATAGGAGGGTTTTTTCCGCTGTGGGGGGGGATGCATAAAACCAGAGCTAAGGTGCGGTTGCAGGCTTGGTGGTGTGGCGAGTGGGGCGCCGCTTCGGTGGGAGCTCGGGGTGAGGCCCAGCGGGTTCTGTGTCCTGTACGCGTGGCTTTCGTGCCGCGGCTCTCTGTGTGCGTTTTTGTTTTGTTGTGTTTGTTTTTTGTGTTTTTTTCTGCGGGATTCCCGCGAAACGCGGCACAACCGCTCGGCCCGGGCTGCCGCGGCGGTCTCAGTGCTGCCGTCCTGTGGGCAAAGCGCGGTGCTGCACCCGGGCGCCCCAATGCCGTGCCGCAGCGCGCCTCAGTGCTGCCGCCCTGTGGCGAAACTCGGGTACTGCAGCGCACGGCCGGGGGCAGAGGCGCTGTTCGCCCCGCAGGGCTCGCAGCCAGGTATCTGTGTGTCAGTGTCCGTCCCCGTTTGTGTAAAAACGACATCCCTCCCTCGGTGGCTCCTTAGAACGTTTAAAGATGTAAATATTTCTACCACTAACATTGTCGATCCGACTTCTTTCCTCAGTGGATCCGTTTTGCAGTCGGTGACCCACGATTGCTTGGAAACAGCAGAAGCTGTTCGCTCCGGCGGAGCGGATTGAAAGGGCCAGCCGCTGGAGGATGCTGAAGACTCCTGGGTCGCTGATGGAAGCAGCTTTGCATAAAGCAAGGGGTACGTGAACCTGGGCATGCAGTGACGACTGCCCAGCAGGTAATGGAAGCTAAACCTTTACCTCCAACGCCCGACAAAAATAACGCCAAGAAATGCCACTGAAAAAAACACAGTCAGGGAGGGTTTTTTTAAAATTTCCTTTAGTTCCCCCCCCTCTGCCCCGCCCTGCTGCGTTTAGTGCAGTGAATGACCCATTGGGAGATGACTGTGGATCTGGCTGTTGAAGGGTGTCTGAAGGAGGGGGAGATGTGTGTAGAGCAGGATTGGTTGTGGGGGTGAGTGTAACTGGTTTGGATGTGGGGTTGTAAATTCTTTTTGGAGGCTTCCTAGTTTCTGGTGTCACCTGTGGGGTGAAGCGTCTTTCTGTGTGCAGGTTTGAAAGGTGCGACGTACGGAGCTCCATCATTTGCCACCAGAACTCCAAATCACAGAGACAACGTTGCTGTGCAGCTGCTAAGGACAGTGTGTGTCTCAGGTAGAGTAACGTCCTTTGTGCTCTGTGTGCGTGTTCCTCCCTTGAAACGAAGGTGCGCTGCCCGGAGTTTCACGTTCCGTGTGGTACCTGCTGGGCTGAGTCTCCTCCCTACGCTCGCCCGTTTTAGCCACGTCTCTGCTCCAGCCCAGTTCGGGAGCAGAGTGGGTCATCACTGACTGCAGGGCGGTTGCACCTTCTTCAAGCTGCTAACACAGGAGGATGAATTTGGCTTTCTGCTCACATCACACATTCAGATACTGGGCAAGCTGCGTATCTCCTTCAAAAAAGAAACACTGTCAAGGGGCTGACAGAGCGTGAGTTTCACAACACAACAAACCAACTCTGCTAGGCTTACATCGTTTTGGTGGTGCATAGCATGTTTCACTTAATCCCGTCATTGCAGGTCTCTTCTAGAGCCTCCATTGTCAAATCTTGCTGGTTACTCACCCAATTTCCTTTCCTAACTGTCTTCCCTTTTTCCTTAGCGTTTTGAGAAGCTTGATCCTGGGGTGTCTGGGGGTTGCCAGCTGACAAAATGACCTTGCTGTGGCCTTGCTGAGAACAGGTGTCCCTGTGAGCCACCTCCCGGGAGCAGAGCTGAAGTTGAAAGGCGGCCTGAAAGCCCCGGTGAGAGTTTTCGTTAAAGAAACCGGAGATGATGGGGTTGACGCTGCTATTGAAAAAGGCCAGCCGGTGAGCAAAGGGATAGATATAAATGTGAAAGAAGTGCAACTGGACATCTGAAAGGTTGACATAGTCAGAAAGCATCATCAGAGTCCACAAGGGAAGCCAGGAGAGGGTGAAAAGCAAACCCACAATAATGAGCATTTTGATTACTCTTTGTTTCTTCTTTGACGTGCTGTGCCATCGCTCCTGGCTGTGCTTTCCCACCGTGGGCATCGCAGTGTTGAAGAGAGCAATGCTTATCCTGGCGTACATGATAACAGTGAGCGACAGGGGAGCCAGATAGATGTTCGCAAAGAGAACTGTTGTGTAGGTCTTTCTCATTCCTGGGTCAGGCCAGTCCTCTCGGCACCAGTATACGGGGCGGGTTTCGTTGCCGTAGCCGAGGATCACCCTGAAATGTTTCTCTTCTTGTACGTGCAGCATGACGGCAGAAGGACACGTGATTGCGATGGCCAGAATCCAAGTGACGGCTATGATGATGACTGCAGTTGAAACGGTCAGCTTCTGCTCGAACGGATGAACGATGCAGCGAAACCTGCAGCAAAGATATCCGGCGACATACGTAGAGAAGCTGATTAAGGAACGCTCACTCAAACAGGCAAGCATACGTTCACTTCTTCAATTGCATGCTTTTGAAACAGATTAAACATGATACTCCAGTTGTTGGAAGCTGTGCTGTTGCTGGAAAAGTTACCATCGTGCGTTGCAAAGGGCCTCAGAAGGGAAACACTGATCAGGAAACTGGAAATAAGTTAGCAGATGCCAGTGTGAAACCAGCCACCGAAAGGACAGAGACCGATACAAAAGCCACACCTCTGATCCCAGGTGGCTGTCTCCTCCAGCCAACATCAGGAAACCGCAACAAAGAGGATAAGAAATTAATAGGAGATTTATAGCCGAATTAGAATTAGGGTCCAAAGAAGCTGTCACTGGTGACGGGAGAGCAGTGGTACCTCGCAGCGCAAGGAGCTGATGCGCTCTATTAAGATTAGGTGAAAAGGTAAGAGTGAATTTATAAACTGTTTGCGAAGGAGTGACCCAGCAATGTGAAATGTGTCTAGAAAACCATCATCTTAATACTGTATACAGGGTATAAATAAGAACAATTGGACGAGGGAAACGTCCCAGGACAACACTGGCAAATAGGGTTCTCCAAGCTGCCTAGAAAAGAGGGGTATGGCTATTGGGTGGCACTCACAGCAGCTCCCTTCTCAGGTTGGCCAGGAGCATTCCCGTGCCGGGGGGCGGCTGCCGGCCTGTGGGCCGGGGGCTGTGGCTGTTTGGGGCGCTGCCCCCGCTTTGTTTTCCTAGGGGAGCCCCCCCCCGCTTTTTGGGGGTTGTGGTACGTGCACGTGTAAATGACACAATGAGAGTAAATGACACAATGAGCTGCCTGTCGGGGCCGTTTCCCTCGTGTCGCGTGACGGTGTCGCTTGTGGCGCCCCAGCGTGAGCAGGGGCCGGCGATGCGGGTGGGGGACGCGGGGGTCAAAAGGGAGTCCCCCTGAAAAGAGGGGGTCACAGTCCAAACGTGCCTGAAAATTCCCGGGGGAGGAGAACACGTGTTCGACCTGTAAACACGAGTGTGGCAATTGCAAACAGAGAAATCTGTCCTTGGTATTTATATATTGCAGGATGGCATTCACGTGTATATCAAATGCTTTTATATCAACGCCCTTTTCTACTCTATTATATAAAGGATTTTTCGAATGTAAAAAATTCCTGTTGATGGTTTTAAAAATACCAATATCTTGTCTATACGTAAATTAAAAAATGAAGGACTCGAAAATGAGAAAAAATTATATAGAAAGCAATTTAAAATAGAGAAAAGTGTGAGTAGGTAGAGCTACCTGTAATGACTGTGCGTTACATAATCTAAACGGATATTAAATATCATCTCTATGTATTCACTCATACCCGTGTACGTATTTTTTTAATAAGTGCAAATAGATATCTCCGTCTAAACCTATGTAATTGTAAATATGTCAAAATCTGTAGATCTGGAAGGATCCTGAAGCAATGCGGGGCTGTGGGCCCGACGTCCGCTTCCTGCGGCAGGCGAGAGAGCGAGCCCCTCTCTCCGGGTGGCGAAGGCTCCCTCTGCGCGGCGTGCGGCGGGCCGGGGGCCAACGTGCGCGGCGGGGTCCGTGCGCGTATCCTGGAGCGGGACGGCTGCCTGGCGAGCGAGCCAGCGAGGCTCCATGTCCCCGAAGCCTCGTCTCGTAGGAGCCCTGACACCCCACCGTGTTCTCCTAGGCTGAGGACGGCCGAGCGCCCCGAGTTACCGGAGAGGAAGGGAGGAGAGAAGGAGACGGGAGCGTCTGAGCTGTTAGAAGCCTCCTGGCAGCCACCGAAAGCGAGAGCCGCTGTGAGTCCCCGGCCCTCGGGGCCTCGTCCCCGGCTTGTGTGTCCTGGTGCCTCCCTGCCCCTCCGTCTCCTTTTTCCCCACGCTTTCTCTGGCCCGTTCTTTTCCCTGCCATTAGTTTCCTCTCTGTGTCTGTATGTGCTGCTCTGTCTCTTTCCTTCCTCCCTCCCTTCGCCGTCTCTCTCTCTGTGCCTTTGTCGTGCTCGGCGTTGCCGGCTTTCTTCATTCCGTACGGCGCTGTTCCCGTCCTCGTTCACGTTCTGAGCCTTTGTGCTGCCCCCCGCCCCGTTTTTTTTCTCTCTTTTTATTTTCTTTTTTCCTGTCCTCCGTCTCTCCGCGGGGCTCCTCATTCCTCTCTTTCTTCCTCCAAGCCCCTGTGTTCCCCGCGGTCTCTCGCTCTGCCATCGTTTTTGCCTGTTGCCCTCTCTCTTGCTTCCCGTTGATAGGAGGAACAAAAATCTTTTAGAAAGCCCTTGGCATAAGGCAGCAAGACCAGGCCTAACGGAACAGAAACCTAACAGAGAAACACTAGCTCTGTAGGGACTGGAGGTGGGGCAAAGCGGGATGTCCTTGGCTCGCAGGCTGGGAAAACGGGACGTTCCACTAAATGGAGAAGGAGCTACTTGAGTAGCAGCACAAAATGACAGCGGGCGTGCTCAAGACATGAGGTCAAGGAGCCGACACCGGGGCAGGGGGCACCGGGCTGCAGGGGCACCGGGGACCCCTGGAGACCCTTGATGGACACTGGCATACCAGAGATGGACTGCCAGCGAAGGGTGGGGTTATGGAAAGAACTTCTGTTTAATGCACTAACTAAGCGGTAGAAGCAAATGAATATGCAATAGGTGTATGTAAAGAATACCAAGAAGCGTGAATCACACGTACGCTCAAATACAGGGGCCATCCTCTGAGCGTGCGGTGCGCTGTATTGAAATTGCCCGCCGTTTAACGCTTTCAGAACAGCGTTAGAGAGTCTTTTTTGCCGACTTTTTGGTATCTCTCCGCGTCCCGTGGTTCCTCGCCGTGTCCCCGTGTCCCGCTCCCTGCCCGTGGTCGCGTTCCTCTCTGTCCCGTTGACCGTGCCGGGTTTTTTTCCTCCGTCTCCGCGCCGCTGCCGCCGCGCCGATTTGTTTCTTTCTGTGCCCTGTTCCTGGTGCTCTTCCGGCCTCTTTTCCTCTGTCCCCGCCGCTGCTTTGATCTCTGCCTTGTTTTTTCAGAGCCCTGTCCCTTTTTTCTCTTCTCGCTTTTGAAGAGAAGCTGCCAAGTTAACGTATACTGCGATGAAGTTATAGAAGGTGTACCCGTCATTAACCAGTTGACATGAGGTAAATGCTTTCTGACCGCCTGCACGATGAGGGGATATTTTTCACCTTTTAGATCCTTCTGCACGACAAGAGGGAGATGGAAGATTAAGTAACACGTTGTTTAGAAGCTGAGAGCTTAGTTTATATTTGACTAATAATTAACAGATGTATTGTCAGCGAGAAACTAAACAATTATAACTAACATCGTCAAATGAAATAAAGAACGTGGCTCAGCAGTGCTGCTGACTCTGCCGTCCCGTTTCTTTCCCCGTTTCAGGCGGTGAGCCAGCCGGAGGACCCGCTCTGTCCGGCCGCAGGGCCCGTGGAGCCGAGGACTCTCTTGGCGCACCCCGGGGATGTCTCTGGAGAGACTCCTCGTCTCGGTCGGATCGCCGCGGGGACGGACGAGGACCTCTGGTGAGAAGTCTTTCTTCTCTGAAATTTGGGACCGGTCACGTGCTCGCGAACTGTCCGTAAGTCGTGGTACGGAATTTCGGCAGGATAGCGTGGACGGGGTTGCGAGCACCTTAGAGGTATACAGTAGTTGCTGTGGAGTTGTTTGTGCGGCCAGCTTTTGGTGTTGGTTGTTCCCGTGCTCCGGTGTGGTGCAAAGCTGGCTCTGTATGTAGCTGTGAAGAGTACCGTAGTTCGGTTTAATTCTTGGATGTGCCTTGGTTCTGACTATGCACTTGAACACCGAAAACTACAGCAGGAGCTGCTGTGGCTTTAACTTGCGAGGAGTGTGAGCGTTGTGGAGCCATCTGTGTTGCAGAGTGTCCTAATTGCGGTGCTGAGTGTTAGAGAGATTTGAGCTGGGTACCGGAATTGTTTTGTTTTGGAGACGGTGGGATAAACTTGGAGTACAACTTGTGAGGGCGGTGTGTCGTGGGTAGGTTTGAGTATTATCTGTGGAGTACTGCTGTAGGTGTTAATAGTTATTTGCTCGTATTTGTTACAAGATGAGCCGTGTCGTTCCGTGTGACGCGTAATGGGAGGACGGCGTAGTAGCGGTATTCTGAAAAAGAGCCTGTTAGGGTGTATTTTAGCTCACAGGAAAGAGATTGAGGAACCACCTGGTGATAATGTGAATAGAGCAACCTTGATGAAATCTTGTGAGCAGAGGCCATAGTATAAATTGGACAAGGAAGGAAAGCCTGTGCGCAAAGCGCGGTGCTGCACCCGGGCGCCCCAATGCCGTGCCGCAGCGCGCCTCAGTGCTGCCGCCCTGTGGCGAAACTCGGGTACTGCAGCGCACGGCCGGGGGCAGAGGCGCTGTTCGCCCCGCAGGGCTCGCAGCCAGGTATCTGTGTGTCAGTGCCCGTCCCCATTTGTGTAAAAACGACATCTCTCCCTCGGTGGCTCCTTAGAACGTTTAAAGATGTAAATATTGCTACCACTAACATTGTCGATCCGGCTTCTTTCCTCAGTGTAAAGCAAAGGAGCGCGGTTTGTTGTTTCCTTTTAAAGGCGGCTGTTGGAAGCCGCGCGGGCAAAGGGCGTGGGGGTCCCGGCAGGGTGGCGAGAAGGCGAGTGAGGATGCAGAGCGGGCCAATCAGATCGCTCGGGAGGGCTGGAGGGGCGGAGCGCTGATAGGCGGGGAGAATGGCAATTGATGTGCGCAGGCAGCCAATCAGATTGCCAGAGGGGCGGGCGTTGAGGCCTCAGTATTGCGCATGCCCAAATTGCGCAGTCCTCAGTCAGGTCCGACCCTGAGGCGGGCACCTGGGCGCGGAGCGCGGGAAGGAGCATCCAATAGGAGGACGGCGCGCTGGGGTGAAAAGCAGCCAATCAGAGCGCACCGACTCAATCCCGTTTGAACAGCTGCCTCCCTGGCAAGCGCGTCCGTGGTGTCTCGGGGCGGGCACCGGGAGTTAACGGGGAAACGGGGGTCGAGGCGAGGGAGGGGAGGCTGAGGAGCGCTCATTTTGGCCTCTCCTTCCCCTTGCCCTGCCTCTCCGTCCCTTTTGCCTCTCTCTCCCTCTCTCTGTGTCACCTTGTCTTGCTCCCTGTCCCTATCTGTCTCTGACAAGCTGACCTGCTCCTTGCCCTCCTTTTGTATGGAATCACAGGCTCATTCTGCTTGGAGAAGACATGTGCAATTTTCTAATGACTTGACGGTTTAGAGAAACGGCCTGGAAGAGATCATTCCTTTGTCTTTTTTTTGTGTGTGTTTTTTGTGTGTTTTTTTTTTTTTTTTTTCCCCACGTGGAGGAAAAAAAAAAAAAAAAAAAAAACACAGAAGAGGCAAATTCAGTGCCTCTGCGGAGAAGCTGGCGACCAGTTTTAGTTAAGAACGCACACCCCGTTGGCGAACGGGTCCCGCGGCAGTTCCACGTGTTGCGGGTAAAAGAAGGAAGTTTGATCTGCCATAGAGGAACAGCCGCCTCTTTCCCTCCTTAGGGTCGAGCGTTGCCCTTGTCTTTGTTCACATGAATTTATGGGCACGCTGGAAATAGCCTTTAAGATTTATATGTAGAGTTTAATCTAAGTGGTAAGTGGCATGGGCATAGTTAATTTTTGAACACCTTGCTGCCAGTTGAAATGTAAGGGATGAAATGTGATGGGAAGTAATAAGTAAATTTGGGGTTGACTTCTAGGGTGTTTTTTTCCCCATTAGTGTAAATCAATGGCACCGTTGTCCTGTGGCTCAATCTCCGTTCTGTTCCGTGGAGTCTTCAATTTAGGATGTTCAGGTAAGAAAGTTTGTCCTTCCAAAGAATGACCAGCCATTGGTAGGACAGAGAGAGGCTTTTAAGTGCATGATCAGAATTTAAGCCAAATTCCACTTGACGTTGCTGCTGTTGGTTTTGGCTTTCACTGGTTTCCCCACAGCTCCCTAGTGTTTGGGAGCTCGGAGTGGGCATTTTTTTCCCCCAGGGAGAGGCTATGCTTAAGAATGAATTTGTTTCCTTAGAGGAGTGAGAGTCCGTTTGTGTAACACAAAGAAAAACCCCAGCCTAGTCGAGTTCTGAGTGTGTGTCTGTGAGATGGCTGCTTTACTTTGATGAGTTCACACCTGTGCAATTGCAATGCCAAAGAGCAATGCAAGATAGGAGGGTTTTTTCCGCTGTGGGGGGGGATGCATAAAACCAGAGCTAAGGTGCGGTTGCAGGCTTGGTGGTGTGGCGAGTGGGGCGCCGCTTCGGTGGGAGCTCGGGGTGAGGCCCAGCGGGTTCTGTGTCCTGTACGCGTGGCTTTCGTGCCGCGGCTCTCTGTGTGCGTTTTTGTTTTGTTGTGTTTGTTTTTTGTGTTTTTTTCTGCGGGATTCCCGCGAAACGCGGCACAACCGCTCGGCCCGGGCTGCCGCGGCGGTCTCAGTGCTGCCGTCCTGTGGGCAAAGCGCGGTGCTGCACCCGGGCGCCCCAATGCCGTGCCGCAGCGCGCCTCAGTGCTGCCGCCCTGTGGCGAAACTCGGGTACTGCAGCGCACGGCCGGGGGCAGAGGCGCTGTTCGCCCCGCAGGGCTCGCAGCCAGGTATCTGTGTGTCAGTGTCCGTCCCCGTTTGTGTAAAAACGACATCCCTCCCTCGGTGGCTCCTTAGAACGTTTAAAGATGTAAATATTTCTACCACTAACATTGTCGATCCGACTTCTTTCCTCAGTGGATCCGTTTTGCAGTCGGTGACCCACGATTGCTTGGAAACAGCAGAAGCTGTTCGCTCCGGCGGAGCGGATTGAAAGGGCCAGCCGCTGGAGGATGCTGAAGACTCCTGGGTCGCTGATGGAAGCAGCTTTGCATAAAGCAAGGGGTACGTGAACCTGGGCATGCAGTGACGACTGCCCAGCAGGTAATGGAAGCTAAACCTTTACCTCCAACGCCCGACAAAAATAACGCCAAGAAATGCCACTGAAAAAAACACAGTCAGGGAGGGTTTTTTTAAAATTTCCTTTAGTTCCCCCCCCTCTGCCCCGCCCTGCTGCGTTTAGTGCAGTGAATGACCCATTGGGAGATGACTGTGGATCTGGCTGTTGAAGGGTGTCTGAAGGAGGGGGAGATGTGTGTAGAGCAGGATTGGTTGTGGGGGTGAGTGTAACTGGTTTGGATGTGGGGTTGTAAATTCTTTTTGGAGGCTTCCTAGTTTCTGGTGTCACCTGTGGGGTGAAGCGTCTTTCTGTGTGCAGGTTTGAAAGGTGCGATGTACGGAGCTCCATCATTTGCCACCAGAACTCCAAATCACAGAGACAACGTTGCTGTGCAGCTGCTAAGGACAGTGTGTGTCTCAGGTAGAGTAACGTCCTTTGTGCTCTGTGTGCGTGTTCCTCCCTTGAAACGAAGGTGCGCTGCCCGGAGTTTCACGTTCCGTGTGGTACCTGCTGGGCTGAGTCTCCTCCCTACGCTCGCCCGTTTTAGCCACGTCTCTGCTCCAGCCCAGTTCGGGAGCAGAGTGGGTCATCACTGACTGCAGGGCGGTTGCACCTTCTTCAAGCTGCTAACACAGGAGGATGAATTTGGCTTTCTGCTCACATCACACATTCAGATACTGGGCAAGCTGCGTATCTCCTTCAAAAAAGAAACACTGTCAAGGGGCTGACAGAGCGTGAGTTTCACAACACAACAAACCAACTCTGCTAGGCTTACATCGTTTTGGTGGTGCATAGCATGTTTCACTTAATCCCGTCATTGCAGGTCTCTTCTAGAGCCTCCATTGTCAAATCTTGCTGGTTACTCACCCAATTTCCTTTCCTAACTGTCTTCCCTTTTTCCTTAGCGTTTTGAGAAGCTTGATCCTGGGGTGTCTGGGGGTTGCCAGCTGACAAAATGACCTTGCTGTGGCCTTGCTGAGAACAGGTGTCCCTGTGAGCCACCTCCCGGGAGCAGAGCTGAAGTTGAAAGGCGGCCTGAAAGCCCCGGTGAGAGTTTTCGTTAAAGAAACCGGAGATGATGGGGTTGACGCTGCTATTGAAAAAGGCCAGCCGGTGAGCAAAGGGATAGATATAAATGTGAAAGAACTGCAACTGGACATCTGAAAGGTTGACATAGTCAGAAAGCATCATCAGAGTCCACAAGGGAAGCCAGGAGAGGGTGAAAAGCAAACCCACAATAATGAGCATTTTGATTACTCTTTGTTTCTTCTTTGACGTGCTGTGCCATCGCTCCTGGCTGTGCTTTCCCACCGTGGGCATCGCAGTGTTGAAGAGAGCAATGCTTATCCTGGCGTACATGATAACAGTGAGCGACAGGGGAGCCAGATAGATGTTCGCAAAGAGAACTGTTGTGTAGGTCTTTCTCATTCCTGGGTCAGGCCAGTCCTCTCGGCACCAGTATACGGGGCGGGTTTCGTTGCCGTAGCCGAGGATCACCCTGAAATGTTTCTCTTCTTGTACGTGCAGCATGACGGCAGAAGGACACGTGATTGCGATGGCCAGAATCCAAGTGACGGCTATGATGATGACTGCAGTTGAAACGGTCAGCTTCTGCTCGAACGGATGAACGATGCAGCGAAACCTGCAGCAAAGATATCCGGCGACATACGTAGAGAAGCTGATTAAGGAACGCTCACTCAAACAGGCAAGCATACGTTCACTTCTTCAATTGCATGCTTTTGAAACAGATTAAACATGATACTCCAGTTGTTGGAAGCTGTGCTGTTGCTGGAAAAGTTACCATCGTGCGTTGCAAAGGGCCTCAGAAGGGAAACACTGATCAGGAAACTGGAAATAAGTTAGCAGATGCCAGTGTGAAACCAGCCACCGAAAGGACAGAGACCGATACAAAAGCCACACCTCTGATCCCAGGTGGCTGTCTCCTCCAGCCAACATCAGGAAACCGCAACAAAGAGGATAAGAAATTAATAGGAGATTTATAGCCGAATTAGAATTAGGGTCCAAAGAAGCTGTCACTGGTGACGGGAGAGCAGTGGTACCTCGCAGCGCAAGGAGCTGATGCGCTCTATTAAGATTAGGTGAAAAGGTAAGAGTGAATTTATAAACTGTTTGCGAAGGAGTGACCCAGCAATGTGAAATGTGTCTAGAAAACCATCATCTTAATACTGTATACAGGGTATAAATAAGAACAATTGGACGAGGGAAACGTCCCAGGACAACACTGGCAAATAGGGTTCTCCAAGCTGCCTAGAAAAGAGGGGTATGGCTATTGGGTGGCACTCACAGCAGCTCCCTTCTCAGGTTGGCCAGGAGCATTCCCGTGCCGGGGGGCGGCTGCCGGCCTGTGGGCCGGGGGCTGCGGCTGTTTGGGGCGCTGCCCCCGCTTTGTTTTCCTAGGGGAGCCCCCCCCCGCTTTTTGGGGGTTGTGGTACGTGCACGTGTAAATGACACAATGAGAGTAAATGACACAATGAGCTGCCTGTCGGGGCCGTTTCCCTCGTGTCGCGTGACGGTGTCGCTTGTGGCGCCCCAGCGTGAGCAGGGGCCGGCGATGCGGGTGGGGGACGCGGGGGTCAAAAGGGAGTCCCCCTGAAAAGAGGGGGTCACAGTCCAAACGTGCCTGAAAATTCCCGGGGGAGGAGAACACGTGTTCGACCTGTAAACACGAGTGTGGCAATTGCAAACAGAGAAATCTGTCCTTGGTATTTATATATTGCAGGATGGCATTCACGTGTATATCAAATGCTTTTATATCAACGCCCTTTTCTACTCTATTATATAAAGGATTTTTCGAATGTAAAAAATTCCTGTTGATGGTTTTAAAAATACCAATATCTTGTCTATACGTAAATTAAAAAATGAAGGACTCGAAAATGAGAAAAAATTATATAGAAAGCAATTTAAAATAGAGAAAAGTGTGAGTAGGTAGAGCTACCTGTAATGACTGTGCGTTACATAATCTAAACGGATATTAAATATCATCTCTATGTATTCACTCATACCCGTGTACGTATTTTTTTAATAAGTGCAAATAGATATCTCCGTCTAAACCTATGTAATTGTAAATATGTCAAAATCTGTAGATCTGGAAGGATCCTGAAGCAATGCGGGGCTGTGGGCCCGACGTCCGCTTCCTGCGGCAGGCGAGAGAGCGAGCCCCTCTCTCCGGGTGGCGAAGGCTCCCTCTGCGCGGCGTGCGGCGGGCCGGGGGCCAACGTGCGCGGCGGGGTCCGTGCGCGTATCCTGGAGCGGGACGGCTGCCTGGCGAGCGAGCCAGCGAGGCTCCATGTCCCCGAAGCCTCGTCTCGTAGGAGCCCTGACACCCCACCGTGTTCTCCTAGGCTGAGGACGGCCGAGCGCCCCGAGTTACCGGAGAGGAAGGGAGGAGAGAAGGAGACGGGAGCGTCTGAGCTGTTAGAAGCCTCCTGGCAGCCACCGAAAGCGAGAGCCGCTGTGAGTCCCCGGCCCTCGGGGCCTCGTCCCCGGCTTGTGTGTCCTGGTGCCTCCCTGCCCCTCCGTCTCCTTTTTCCCCACGCTTTCTCTGGCCCGTTCTTTTCCCTGCCATTAGTTTCCTCTCTGTGTCTGTATGTGCTGCTCTGTCTCTTTCCTTCCTCCCTCCCTTCGCCGTCTCTCTCTCTGTGCCTTTGTCGTGCTCGGCGTTGCCGGCTTTCTTCATTCCGTACGGCGCTGTTCCCGTCCTCGTTCACGTTCTGAGCCTTTGTGCTGCCCCCCGCCCCGTTTTTTTTCTCTCTTTTTATTTTCTTTTTTCCTGTCCTCCGTCTCTCCGCGGGGCTCCTCATTCCTCTCTTTCTTCCTCCAAGCCCCTGTGTTCCCCGCGGTCTCTCGCTCTGCCATCGTTTTTGCCTGTTGCCCTCTCTCTTGCTTCCCGTTGATAGGAGGAACAAAAATCTTTTAGAAAGCCCTTGGCATAAGGCAGCAAGACCAGGCCTAACGGAACAGAAACCTAACAGAGAAACACTAGCTCTGTAGGGACTGGAGGTGGGGCAAAGCGGGATGTCCTTGGCTCGCAGGCTGGGAAAACGGGACGTTCCACTAAATGGAGAAGGAGCTACTTGAGTAGCAGCACAAAATGACAGCGGGCGTGCTCAAGACATGAGGTCGAGGAGCCGACACCGGGGCAGGGGGCACCGGGCTGCAGGGGCACCGGGGACCCCTGGAGACCCTTGATGGACACTGGCATACCAGAGATGGACTGCCAGCGAAGGGTGGGGTTATGGAAAGAACTTCTGTTTAATGCACTAACTAAGCGGTAGAAGCAAATGAATATGCAATAGGTGTATGTAAAGAATACCAAGAAGCGTGAATCACACGTACGCTCAAATACAGGGGCCATCCTCTGAGCGTGCGGTGCGCTGTATTGAAATTGCCCGCCGTTTAACGCTTTCAGAACAGCGTTAGAGAGTCTTTTTTGCCGACTTTTTGGTATCTCTCCGCGTCCCGTGGTTCCTCGCCGTGTCCCCGTGTCCCGCTCCCTGCCCGTGGTCGCGTTCCTCTCTGTCCCGTTGACCGTGCCGGGTTTTTTTCCTCCGTCTCCGCGCCGCTGCCGCCGCGCCGATTTGTTTCTTTCTGTGCCCTGTTCCTGGTGCTCTTCCGGCCTCTTTTCCTCTGTCCCCGCCGCTGCTTTGATCTCTGCCTTGTTTTTTCAGAGCCCTGTCCCTTTTTTCTCTTCTCGCTTTTGAAGAGAAGCTGCCAAGTTAACGTATACTGCGATGAAGTTATAGAAGGTGTACCCGTCATTAACCAGTTGACATGAGGTAAATGCTTTCTGACCGCCTGCACGATGAGGGGATATTTTTCACCTTTTAGATCCTTCTGCACGACAAGAGGGAGATGGAAGATTAAGTAACACGTTGTTTAGAAGCTGAGAGCTTAGTTTATATTTGACTAATAATTAACAGATGTATTGTCAGCGAGAAACTAAACAATTATAACTAACATCGTCAAATGAAATAAAGAACGTGGCTCAGCAGTGCTGCTGACTCTGCCGTCCCGTTTCTTTCCCCGTTTCAGGCGGTGAGCCAGCCGGAGGACCCGCTCTGTCCGGCCGCAGGGCCCGTGGAGCCGAGGACTCTCTTGGCGCACCCCGGGGATGTCTCTGGAGAGACTCCTCGTCTCGGTCGGATCGCCGCGGGGACGGACGAGGACCTCTGGTGAGAAGTCTTTCTTCTCTGAAATTTGGGACCGGTCACGTGCTCGCGAACTGTCCGTAAGTCGTGGTACGGAATTTCGGCAGGATAGCGTGGACGGGGTTGCGAGCACCTTAGAGGTATACAGTAGTTGCTGTGGAGTTGTTTGTGCGGCCAGCTTTTGGTGTTGGTTGTTCCCGTGCTCCGGTGTGGTGCAAAGCTGGCTCTGTATGTAGCTGTGAAGAGTACCGTAGTTCGGTTTAATTCTTGGATGTGCCTTGGTTCTGACTATGCACTTGAACACCGAAAACTACAGCAGGAGCTGCTGTGGCTTTAACTTGCGAGGAGTGTGAGCGTTGTGGAGCCATCTGTGTTGCAGAGTGTCCTAATTGCGGTGCTGAGTGTTAGAGAGATTTGAGCTGGGTACTGGAATTGTTTTGTTTTGGAGACGGTGGGATAAACTTGGAGTACAACTTGTGAGGGCGGTGTGTCGTGGGTAGGTTTGAGTATTATCTGTGGAGTACTGCTGTAGGTGTTAATAGTTATTTGCTCGTATTTGTTACAAGATGAGCCGTGTCGTTCCGTGTGACGCGTAATGGGAGGACGGCGTAGTAGCGGTATTCTGAAAAAGAGCCTGTTAGGGTGTATTTTAGCTCACAGGAAAGAGATTGAGGAACCACCTGGTGATAATGTGAATAGAGCAACCTTGATGAAATCTTGTGAGCAGAGGCCATAGTATAAATTGGACAAGGAAGGAAAGGCTGTGCGCAAAGCGCGGTGCTGCACCCGGGCGCCCCAATGCCGTGCCGCAGCGCGCCTCAGTGCTGCCGCCCTGTGGCGAAACTCGGGTACTGCAGCGCACGGCCGGGGGCAGAGGCGCTGTTCGCCCCGCAGGGCTCGCGGCCAGGTATCTGTGTGTCAGTGCCCGTCCCCATTTGTGTAAAAACGACATCCCTCCCTCGGTGGCTCCTTAGAACGTTTAAAGATGTAAATATTGCTACCACTAACATTGTCGATCCGGCTTCTTTCCTCAGTGTAAAGCAAAGGAGCGCGGTTTGTTGTTTCCTTTTAAAGGCGGCTGTTGGAAGCCGCGCGGGCAAAGGGCGTGGGGGTCCCGGCAGGGTGGCGAGAAGGCGAGTGAGGATGCAGAGCGGGCCAATCAGATCGCTCGGGAGGGCTGGAGGGGCGGAGCGCTGATAGGCGGGGAGAATGGCAATTGATGTGCGCAGGCAGCCAATCAGATTGCCAGAGGGGCGGGCGTTGAGGCCTCAGTATTGCGCATGCCCAAATTGCGCAGTCCTCAGTCAGGTCCGACCCTGAGGCGGGCACCTGGGCGCGGAGCGCGGGAAGGAGCATCCAATAGGAGGACGGCGCGCTGGGGTGAAAAGCAGCCAATCAGAGCGCACCGACTCAATCCCGTTTGAACAGCTGCCTCCCTGGCAAGCGCGTCCGTGGTGTCTCGGGGCGGGCACCGGGAGTTAAGGGGGAAACGGGGGTCGAGGCGAGGGAGGGGAGGCTGAGGAGCGCTCATTTTGGCCTCTCCTTCCCCTTGCCCTGCCTCTCCGTCCCTTTTGCCTCTCTCTCCCTCTCTCTGTGTCACCTTGTCTTGCTCCCTGTCCCTATCTGTCTCTGACAAGCTGACCTGCTCCTTGCCCTCCTTTTGTATGGAATCACAGGCTCATTCTGCTTGGAGAAGACATGTGCAATTTTCTAATGACTTGACGGTTTAGAGAAACGGCCTGGAAGAGATCATTCCTTTGTCTTTTTTTTGTGTGTGTTTTTTGTGTGTTTTTTTTTTTTTTTTTTCCCCACGTGGAGGAAAAAAAAAAAAAAAAAAAAAACACAGAAGAGGCAAATTCAGTGCCTCTGCGGAGAAGCTGGCGACCAGTTTTAGTTAAGAACGCACACCCCGTTGGCGAACGGGTCCCGCGGCAGTTCCACGTGTTGCGGGTAAAAGAAGGAAGTTTGATCTGCCATAGAGGAACAGCCGCCTCTTTCCCTCCTTAGGGTCGAGCGTTGCCCTTGTCTTTGTTCACATGAATTTATGGGCACGCTGGAAATAGCCTTTAAGATTTATATGTAGAGTTTAATCTAAGTGGTAAGTGGCATGGGCATAGTTAATTTTTGAACACCTTGCTGCCAGTTGAAATGTAAGGGATGAAATGTGATGGGAAGTAATAAGTAAATTTGGGGTTGACTTCTAGGGTGTTTTTTTCCCCATTAGTGTAAATCAATGGCACCGTTGTCCTGTGGCTCAATCTCCGTTCTGTTCCGTGGAGTCTTCAATTTAGGATGTTCAGGTAAGAAAGTTTGTCCTTCCAAAGAATGACCAGCCATTGGTAGGACAGAGAGAGGCTTTTAAGTGCATGATCAGAATTTAAGCCAAATTCCACTTGACGTTGCTGCTGTTGGTTTTGGCTTTCACTGGTTTCCCCACAGCTCCCTAGTGTTTGGGAGCTCGGAGTGGGCATTTTTTTCCCCCAGGGAGAGGCTATGCTTAAGAATGAATTTGTTTCCTTAGAGGAGTGAGAGTCCGTTTGTGTAACACAAAGAAAAACCCCAGCCTAGTCGAGTTCTGAGTGTGTGTCTGTGAGATGGCTGCTTTACTTTGATGAGTTCACACCTGTGCAATTGCAATGCCAAAGAGCAATGCAAGATAGGAGGGTTTTTTCCGCTGTGGGGGGGGATGCATAAAACCAGAGCTAAGGTGCGGTTGCAGGCTTGGTGGTGTGGCGAGTGGGGCGCCGCTTCGGTGGGAGCTCGGGGTGAGGCCCAGCGGGTTCTGTGTCCTGTACGCGTGGCTTTCGTGCCGCGGCTCTCTGTGTGCGTTTTTGTTTTGTTGTGTTTGTTTTTTGTGTTTTTTTCTGCGGGATTCCCGCGAAACGCGGCACAACCGCTCGGCCCGGGCTGCCGCGGCGGTCTCAGTGCTGCCGTCCTGTGGGCAAAGCGCGGTGCTGCACCCGGGCGCCCCAATGCCGTGCCGCAGCGCGCCTCAGTGCTGCCGCCCTGTGGCGAAACTCGGGTACTGCAGCGCACGGCCGGGGGCAGAGGCGCTGTTCGCCCCGCAGGGCTCGCAGCCAGGTATCTGTGTGTCAGTGTCCGTCCCCGTTTGTGTAAAAACGACATCCCTCCCTCGGTGGCTCCTTAGAACGTTTAAAGATGTAAATATTTCTACCACTAACATTGTCGATCCGACTTCTTTCCTCAGTGGATCCGTTTTGCAGTCGGTGACCCACGATTGCTTGGAAACAGCAGAAGCTGTTCGCTCCGGCGGAGCGGATTGAAAGGGCCAGCCGCTGGAGGATGCTGAAGACTCCTGGGTCGCTGATGGAAGCAGCTTTGCATAAAGCAAGGGGTACGTGAACCTGGGCATGCAGTGACGACTGCCCAGCAGGTAATGGAAGCTAAACCTTTACCTCCAACGCCCGACAAAAATAACGCCAAGAAATGCCACTGAAAAAAACACAGTCAGGGAGGGTTTTTTTTAAATTTCCTTTAGTTCCCCCCCCTCTGCCCCGCCCTGCTGCGTTTAGTGCAGTGAATGACCCATTGGGAGATGACTGTGGATCTGGCTGTTGAAGGGTGTCTGAAGGAGGGGGAGATGTGTGTAGAGCAGGATTGGTTGTGGGGGTGAGTGTAACTGGTTTGGATGTGGGGTTGTAAATTCTTTTTGGAGGCTTCCTAGTTTCTGGTGTCACCTGTGGGGTGAAGCGTCTTTCTGTGTGCAGGTTTGAAAGGTGCGACGTACGGAGCTCCATCATTTGCCACCAGAACTCCAAATCACAGAGACAACGTTGCTGTGCAGCTGCTAAGGACAGTGTGTGTCTCAGGTAGAGTAACGTCCTTTGTGCTCTGTGTGCGTGTTCCTCCCTTGAAACGAAGGTGCGCTGCCCGGAGTTTCACGTTCCGTGTGGTACCTGCTGGGCTGAGTCTCCTCCCTACGCTCGCCCGTTTTAGCCACGTCTCTGCTCCAGCCCAGTTCGGGAGCAGAGTGGGTCATCACTGACTGCAGGGCGGTTGCACCTTCTTCAAGCTGCTAACACAGGAGGATGAATTTGGCTTTCTGCTCACATCACACATTCAGATACTGGGCAAGCTGCGTATCTCCTTCAAAAAAGAAACACTGTCAAGGGGCTGACAGAGCGTGAGTTTCACAACACAACAAACCAACTCTGCTAGGCTTACATCGTTTTGGTGGTGCATAGCATGTTTCACTTAATCCCGTCATTGCAGGTCTCTTCTAGAGCCTCCATTGTCAAATCTTGCTGGTTACTCACCCAATTTCCTTTCCTAACTGTCTTCCCTTTTTCCTTAGCGTTTTGAGAAGCTTGATCCTGGGGTGTCTGGGGGTTGCCAGCTGACAAAATGACCTTGCTGTGGCCTTGCTGAGAACAGGTGTCCCTGTGAGCCACCTCCCGGGAGCAGAGCTGAAGTTGAAAGGCGGCCTGAAAGCCCCGGTGAGAGTTTTCGTTAAAGAAACCGGAGATGATGGGGTTGACGCTGCTATTGAAAAAGGCCAGCCGGTGAGCAAAGGGATAGATATAAATGTGAAAGAAGTGCAACTGGACATCTGAAAGGTTGACATAGTCAGAAAGCATCATCAGAGTCCACAAGGGAAGCCAGGAGAGGGTGAAAAGCAAACCCACAATAATGAGGATTTTGATTACTCTTTGTTTCTTCTTTGACGTGCTGTGCCATCGCTCCTGGCTGTGCTTTCCCACCGTGGGCATCGCAGTGTTGAAGAGAGCAATGCTTATCCTGGCGTACATGATAACAGTGAGCGACAGGGGAGCCAGATAGATGTTCGCAAAGAGAACTGTTGTGTAGGTCTTTCTCATTCCTGGGTCAGGCCAGTCCTCTCGGCACCAGTATACGGGGCGGGTTTCGTTGCCGTAGCCGAGGATCACCCTGAAATGTTTCTCTTCTTGTACGTGCAGCATGACGGCAGAAGGACACGTGATTGCGATGGCCAGAATCCAAGTGACGGCTATGATGATGACTGCAGTTGAAACGGTCAGCTTCTGCTCGAACGGATGAACGATGCAGCGAAACCTGCAGCAAAGATATCCGGCGACATACGTAGAGAAGCTGATTAAGGAACGCTCACTCAAACAGGCAAGCATACGTTCACTTCTTCAATTGCATGCTTTTGAAACAGATTAAACATGATACTCCAGTTGTTGGAAGCTGTGCTGTTGCTGGAAAAGTTACCATCGTGCGTTGCAAAGGGCCTCAGAAGGGAAACACTGATCAGGAAACTGGAAATAAGTTAGCAGATGCCAGTGTGAAACCAGCCACCGAAAGGACAGAGACCGATACAAAAGCCACACCTCTGATCCCAGGTGGCTGTCTCCTCCAGCCAACATCAGGAAACCGCAACAAAGAGGATAAGAAATTAATAGGAGATTTATAGCCGAATTAGAATTAGGGTCCAAAGAAGCTGTCACTGGTGACGGGAGAGCAGTGGTACCTCGCAGCGCAAGGAGCTGATGCGCTCTATTAAGATTAGGTGAAAAGGTAAGAGTGAATTTATAAACTGTTTGCGAAGGAGTGACCCAGCAATGTGAAATGTGTCTAGAAAACCATCATCTTAATACTGTATACAGGGTATAAATAAGAACAATTGGACGAGGGAAACGTCCCAGGACAACACTGGCAAATAGGGTTCTCCAAGCTGCCTAGAAAAGAGGGGTATGGCTATTGGGTGGCACTCACAGCAGCTCCCTTCTCAGGTTGGCCAGGAGCATTCCCGTGCCGGGGGGCGGCTGCCGGCCTGTGGGCCGGGGGCTGCGGCTGTTTGGGGCGCTGCCCCCGCTTTGTTTTCCTAGGGGAGCCCCCCCCCGCTTTTTGGGGGTTGTGGTACGTGCACGTGTAAATGACACAATGAGAGTAAATGACACAATGAGCTGCCTGTCGGGGCCGTTTCCCTCGTGTCGCGTGACGGTGTCGCTTGTGGCGCCCCAGCGTGAGCAGGGGCCGGCGATGCGGGTGGGGGACGCGGGGGTCAAAAGGGAGTCCCCCTGAAAAGAGGGGGTCACAGTCCAAACGTGCCTGAAAATTCCCGGGGGAGGAGAACACGTGTTCGACCTGTAAACACGAGTGTGGCAATTGCAAACAGAGAAATCTGTCCTTGGTATTTATATATTGCAGGATGGCATTCACGTGTATATCAAATGCTTTTATATCAACGCCCTTTTCTACTCTATTATATAAAGGATTTTTCGAATGTAAAAAATTCCTGTTGATGGTTTTAAAAATACCAATATCTTGTCTATACGTAAATTAAAAAATGAAGGACTCGAAAATGAGAAAAAATTATATAGAAAGCAATTTAAAATAGAGAAAAGTGTGAGTAGGTAGAGCTACCTGTAATGACTGTGCGTTACATAATCTAAACGGATATTAAATATCATCTCTATGTATTCACTCATACCCGTGTACGTATTTTTTTAATAAGTGCAAATAGATATCTCCGTCTAAACCTATGTAATTGTAAATATGTCAAAATCTGTAGATCTGGAAGGATCCTGAAGCAATGCGGGGCTGTGGGCCCGACGTCCGCTTCCTGCGGCAGGCGAGAGAGCGAGCCCCTCTCTCCGGGTGGCGAAGGCTCCCTCTGCGCGGCGTGCGGCGGGCCGGGGGCCAACGTGCGCGGCAGGGTCCGTGCGCGTATCCTGGAGCGGGACGGCTGCCTGGCGAGCGAGCCAGCGAGGCTCCATGTCCCCGAAGCCTCGTCTCGTAGGAGCCCTGACACCCCACCGTGTTCTCCTAGGCTGAGGACGGCCGAGCGCCCCGAGTTACCGGAGAGGAAGGGAGGAGAGAAGGAGACGGGAGCGTCTGAGCTGTTAGAAGCCTCCTGGCAGCCACCGAAAGCGAGAGCCGCTGTGAGTCCCCGGCCCTCGGGGCCTCGTCCCCGGCTTGTGTGTCCTGGTGCCTCCCTGCCCCTCCGTCTCCTTTTTCCCCACGCTTTCTCTGGCCCGTTCTTTTCCCTGCCATTAGTTTCCTCTCTGTGTCTGTATGTGCTGCTCTGTCTCTTTCCTTCCTCCCTCCCTTCGCCGTCTCTCTCTCTGTGCCTTTGTCGTGCTCGGCGTTGCCGGCTTTCTTCATTCCGTACGGCGCTGTTCCCGTCCTCGTTCACGTTCTGAGCCTTTGTGCTGCCCCCCGCCCCGTTTTTTTTCTCTCTTTTTATTTTCTTTTTTCCTGTTCTCCGTCTCTCCGCGGGGCTCCTCATTCCTCTCTTTCTTCCTCCAAGCCCCTGTGTTCCCCGCGGTCTCTCGCTCTGCCATCGTTTTTGCCTGTTGCCCTCTCTCTTGCTTCCCGTTGATAGGAGGAACAAAAATCTTTTAGAAAGCCCTTGGCATAAGGCAGCAAGACCAGGCCTAACGGAACAGAAACCTAACAGAGAAACACTAGCTCTGTAGGGACTGGAGGTGGGGCAAAGCGGGATGTCCTTGGCTCGCAGGCTGGGAAAACGGGACGTTCCACTAAATGGAGAAGGAGCTACTTGAGTAGCAGCACAAAATGACAGCGGGCGTGCTCAAGACATGAGGTCGAGGAGCCGACACCGGGGCAGGGGGCACCGGGCTGCAGGGGCACCGGGGACCCCTGGAGACCCTTGATGGACACTGGCATACCAGAGATGGACTGCCAGCGAAGGGTGGGGTTATGGAAAGAACTTCTGTTTAATGCACTAACTAAGCGGTAGAAGCAAATGAATATGCAATAGGTGTATGTAAAGAATACCAAGAAGCGTGAATCACACGTACGCTCAAATACAGGGGCCATCCTCTGAGCGTGCGGTGCGCTGTATTGAAATTGCCCGCCGTTTAACGCTTTCAGAACAGCGTTAGAGAGTCTTTTTTGCCGACTTTTTGGTATCTCTCCGCGTCCCGTGGTTCCTCGCCGTGTCCCCGTGTCCCGCTCCCTGCCCGTGGTCGCGTTCCTCTCTGTCCCGTTGACCGTGCCGGGTTTTTTTCCTCCGTCTCCGCGCCGCTGCCGCCGCGCCGATTTGTTTCTTTCTGTGCCCTGTTCCTGGTGCTCTTCCGGCCTCTTTTCCTCTGTCCCCGCCGCTGCTTTGATCTCTGCCTTGTTTTTTCAGAGCCCTGTCCCTTTTTTCTCTTCTCGCTTTTGAAGAGAAGCTGCCAAGTTAACGTATACTGCGATGAAGTTATAGAAGGTGTACCCGTCATTAACCAGTTGACATGAGGTAAATGCTTTCTGACCGCCTGCACGATGAGGGGATATTTTTCACCTTTTAGATCCTTCTGCACGACAAGAGGGAGATGGAAGATTAAGTAACACGTTGTTTAGAAGCTGAGAGCTTAGTTTATATTTGACTAATAATTAACAGATGTATTGTCAGCGAGAAACTAAACAATTATAACTAACATCGTCAAATGAAATAAAGAACGTGGCTCAGCAGTGCTGCTGACTCTGCCGTCCCGTTTCTTTCCCCGTTTCAGGCGGTGAGCCAGCCGGAGGACCCGCTCTGTCCGGCCGCAGGGCCCGTGGAGCCGAGGACTCTCTTGGCGCACCCCGGGGATGTCTCTGGAGAGACTCCTCGTCTCGGTCGGATCGCCGCGGGGACGGACGAGGACCTCTGGTGAGAAGTCTTTCTTCTCTGAAATTTGGGACCGGTCACGTGCTCGCGAACTGTCCGTAAGTCGTGGTACGGAATTTCGGCAGGATAGCGTGGACGGGGTTGCGAGCACCTTAGAGGTATACAGTAGTTGCTGTGGAGTTGTTTGTGCGGCCAGCTTTTGGTGTTGGTTGTTCCCGTGCTCCGGTGTGGTGCAAAGCTGGCTCTGTATGTAGCTGTGAAGAGTACCGTAGTTCGGTTTAATTCTTGGATGTGCCTTGGTTCTGACTATGCACTTGAACACCGAAAACTACAGCAGGAGCTGCTGTGGCTTTAACTTGCGAGGAGTGTGAGCGTTGTGGAGCCATCTGTGTTGCAGAGTGTCCTAATTGCGGTGCTGAGTGTTAGAGAGATTTGAGCTGGGTACCGGAATTGTTTTGTTTTGGAGACGGTGGGATAAACTTGGAGTACAACTTGTGAGGGCGGTGTGTCGTGGGTAGGTTTGAGTATTATCTGTGGAGTACTGCTGTAGGTGTTAATAGTTATTTGCTCGTATTTGTTACAAGATGAGCCGTGTCGTTCCGTGTGACGCGTAATGGGAGGACGGCGTAGTAGCGGTATTCTGAAAAAGAGCCTGTTAGGGTGTATTTTAGCTCACAGGAAAGAGATTGAGGAACCACCTGGTGATAATGTGAATAGAGCAACCTTGATGAAATCTTGTGAGCAGAGGCCATAGTATAAATTGGACAAGGAAGGAAAGCCTGTGCGCAAAGCGCGGTGCTGCACCCGGGCGCCCCAATGCCGTGCCGCAGCGCGCCTCAGTGCTGCCGCCCTGTGGCGAAACTCGGGTACTGCAGCGCACGGCCGGGGGCAGAGGCGCTGTTCGCCCCGCAGGGCTCGCGGCCAGGTATCTGTGTGTCAGTGCCCGTCCCCATTTGTGTAAAAACGACATCCCTCCCTCGGTGGCTCCTTAGAACGTTTAAAGATGTAAATATTGCTACCACTAACATTGTCGATCCGGCTTCTTTCCTCAGTGTAAAGCAAAGGAGCGCGGTTTGTTGTTTCCTTTTAAAGGCGGCTGTTGGAAGCCGCGCGGGCAAAGGGCGTGGGGGTCCCGGCAGGGTGGCGAGAAGGCGAGTGAGGATGCAGAGCGGGCCAATCAGATCGCTCGGGAGGGCTGGAGGGGCGGAGCGCTGATAGGCGGGGAGAATGGCAATTGATGTGCGCAGGCAGCCAATCAGATTGCCAGAGGGGCGGGCGTTGAGGCCTCAGTATTGCGCATGCCCAAATTGCGCAGTCCTCAGTCAGGTCCGACCCTGAGGCGGGCACCTGGGCGCGGAGCGCGGGAAGGAGCATCCAATAGGAGGACGGCGCGCTGGGGTGAAAAGCAGCCAATCAGAGCGCACCGACTCAATCCCGTTTGAACAGCTGCCTCCCTGGCAAGCGCGTCCGTGGTGTCTCGGGGCGGGCACCGGGAGTTAAGGGGGAAACGGGGGTCGAGGCGAGGGAGGGGAGGCTGAGGAGCGCTCATTTTGGCCTCTCCTTCCCCTTGCCCTGCCTCTCCGTCCCTTTTGCCTCTCTCTCCCTCTCTCTGTGTCACCTTGTCTTGCTCCCTGTCCCTATCTGTCTCTGACAAGCTGACCTGCTCCTTGCCCTCCTTTTGTATGGAATCACAGGCTCATTCTGCTTGGAGAAGACATGTGCAATTTTCTAATGACTTGACGGTTTAGAGAAACGGCCTGGAAGAGATCATTCCTTTGTCTTTTTTTTGTGTGTGTTTTTTGTGTGTTTTTTTTTTTTTTTTTTCCCCACGTGGAGGAAAAAAAAAAAAAAAAAAAAAACACAGAAGAGGCAAATTCAGTGCCTCTGCGGAGAAGCTGGCGACCAGTTTTAGTTAAGAACGCACACCCCGTTGGCGAACGGGTCCCGCGGCAGTTCCACGTGTTGCGGGTAAAAGAAGGAAGTTTGATCTGCCATAGAGGAACAGCCGCCTCTTTCCCTCCTTAGGGTCGAGCGTTGCCCTTGTCTTTGTTCACATGAATTTATGGGCACGCTGGAAATAGCCTTTAAGATTTATATGTAGAGTTTAATCTAAGTGGTAAGTGGCATGGGCATAGTTAATTTTTGAACACCTTGCTGCCAGTTGAAATGTAAGGGATGAAATGTGATGGGAAGTAATAAGTAAATTTGGGGTTGACTTCTAGGGTGTTTTTTTCCCCATTAGTGTAAATCAATGGCACCGTTGTCCTGTGGCTCAATCTCCGTTCTGTTCCGTGGAGTCTTCAATTTAGGATGTTCAGGTAAGAAAGTTTGTCCTTCCAAAGAATGACCAGCCATTGGTAGGACAGAGAGAGGCTTTTAAGTGCATGATCAGAATTTAAGCCAAATTCCACTTGACGTTGCTGCTGTTGGTTTTGGCTTTCACTGGTTTCCCCACAGCTCCCTAGTGTTTGGGAGCTCGGAGTGGGCATTTTTTTCCCCCAGGGAGAGGCTATGCTTAAGAATGAATTTGTTTCCTTAGAGGAGTGAGAGTCCGTTTGTGTAACACAAAGAAAAACCCCAGCCTAGTCGAGTTCTGAGTGTGTGTCTGTGAGATGGCTGCTTTACTTTGATGAGTTCACACCTGTGCAATTGCAATGCCAAAGAGCAATGCAAGATAGGAGGGTTTTTTCCGCTGTGGGGGGGGATGCATAAAACCAGAGCTAAGGTGCGGTTGCAGGCTTGGTGGTGTGGCGAGTGGGGCGCCGCTTCGGTGGGAGCTCGGGGTGAGGCCCAGCGGGTTCTGTGTCCTGTACGCGTGGCTTTCGTGCCGCGGCTCTCTGTGTGCGTTTTTGTTTTGTTGTGTTTGTTTTTTGTGTTTTTTTCTGCGGGATTCCCGCGAAACGCGGCACAACCGCTCGGCCCGGGCTGCCGCGGCGGTCTCAGTGCTGCCGTCCTGTGGGCAAAGCGCGGTGCTGCACCCGGGCGCCCCAATGCCGTGCCGCAGCGCGCCTCAGTGCTGCCGCCCTGTGGCGAAACTCGGGTACTGCAGCGCACGGCCGGGGGCAGAGGCGCTGTTCGCCCCGCAGGGCTCGCAGCCAGGTATCTGTGTGTCAGTGTCCGTCCCCGTTTGTGTAAAAACGACATCCCTCCCTCGGTGGCTCCTTAGAACGTTTAAAGATGTAAATATTTCTACCACTAACATTGTCGATCCGACTTCTTTCCTCAGTGGATCCGTTTTGCAGTCGGTGACCCACGATTGCTTGGAAACAGCAGAAGCTGTTCGCTCCGGCGGAGCGGATTGAAAGGGCCAGCCGCTGGAGGATGCTGAAGACTCCTGGGTCGCTGATGGAAGCAGCTTTGCATAAAGCAAGGGGTACGTGAACCTGGGCATGCAGTGACGACTGCCCAGCAGGTAATGGAAGCTAAACCTTTACCTCCAACGCCCGACAAAAATAACGCCAAGAAATGCCACTGAAAAAAACACAGTCAGGGAGGGTTTTTTTAAAATTTCCTTTAGTTCCCCCCCCTCTGCCCCGCCCTGCTGCGTTTAGTGCAGTGAATGACCCATTGGGAGATGACTGTGGATCTGGCTGTTGAAGGGTGTCTGAAGGAGGGGGAGATGTGTGTAGAGCAGGATTGGTTGTGGGGGTGAGTGTAACTGGTTTGGATGTGGGGTTGTAAATTCTTTTTGGAGGCTTCCTAGTTTCTGGTGTCACCTGTGGGGTGAAGCGTCTTTCTGTGTGCAGGTTTGAAAGGTGCGACGTACGGAGCTCCATCATTTGCCACCAGAACTCCAAATCACAGAGACAACGTTGCTGTGCAGCTGCTAAGGACAGTGTGTGTCTCAGGTAGAGTAACGTCCTTTGTGCTCTGTGTGCGTGTTCCTCCCTTGAAACGAAGGTGCGCTGCCCGGAGTTTCACGTTCCGTGTGGTACCTGCTGGGCTGAGTCTCCTCCCTACGCTCGCCCGTTTTAGCCACGTCTCTGCTCCAGCCCAGTTCGGGAGCAGAGTGGGTCATCACTGACTGCAGGGCGGTTGCACCTTCTTCAAGCTGCTAACACAGGAGGATGAATTTGGCTTTCTGCTCACATCACACATTCAGATACTGGGCAAGCTGCGTATCTCCTTCAAAAAAGAAACACTGTCAAGGGGCTGACAGAGCGTGAGTTTCACAACACAACAAACCAACTCTGCTAGGCTTACATCGTTTTGGTGGTGCATAGCATGTTTCACTTAATCCCGTCATTGCAGGTCTCTTCTAGAGCCTCCATTGTCAAATCTTGCTGGTTACTCACCCAATTTCCTTTCCTAACTGTCTTCCCTTTTTCCTTAGCGTTTTGAGAAGCTTGATCCTGGGGTGTCTGGGGGTTGCCAGCTGACAAAATGACATTGCTGTGGCCTTGCTGAGAACAGGTGTCCCTGTGAGCCACCTCCCGGGAGCAGAGCTGAAGTTGAAAGGCGGCCTGAAAGCCCCGGTGAGAGTTTTCGTTAAAGAAACCGGAGATGATGGGGTTGACGCTGCTATTGAAAAAGGCCAGCCGGTGAGCAAAGGGATAGATATAAATGTGAAAGAACTGCAACTGGACATCTGAAAGGTTGACATAGTCAGAAAGCATCATCAGAGTCCACAAGGGAAGCCAGGAGAGGGTGAAAAGCAAACCCACAATAATGAGCATTTTGATTACTCTTTGTTTCTTCTTTGACGTGCTGTGCCATCGCTCCTGGCTGTGCTTTCCCACCGTGGGCATCGCAGTGTTGAAGAGAGCAATGCTTATCCTGGCGTACATGATAACAGTGAGCGACAGGGGAGCCAGATAGATGTTCGCAAAGAGAACTGTTGTGTAGGTCTTTCTCATTCCTGGGTCAGGCCAGTCCTCTCGGCACCAGTATACGGGGCGGGTTTCGTTGCCGTAGCCGAGGATCACCCTGAAATGTTTCTCTTCTTGTACGTGCAGCATGACGGCAGAAGGACACGTGATTGCGATGGCCAGAATCCAAGTGACGGCTATGATGATGACTGCAGTTGAAACGGTCAGCTTCTGCTCGAACGGATGAACGATGCAGCGAAACCTGCAGCAAAGATATCCGGCGACATACGTAGAGAAGCTGATTAAGGAACGCTCACTCAAACAGGCAAGCATACGTTCACTTCTTCAATTGCATGCTTTTGAAACAGATTAAACATGATACTCCAGTTGTTGGAAGCTGTGCTGTTGCTGGAAAAGTTACCATCGTGCGTTGCAAAGGGCCTCAGAAGGGAAACACTGATCAGGAAACTGGAAATAAGTTAGCAGATGCCAGTGTGAAACCAGCCACCGAAAGGACAGAGACCGATACAAAAGCCACACCTCTGATCCCAGGTGGCTGTCTCCTCCAGCCAACATCAGGAAACCGCAACAAAGAGGATAAGAAATTAATAGGAGATTTATAGCCGAATTAGAATTAGGGTCCAAAGAAGCTGTCACTGGTGACGGGAGAGCAGTGGTACCTCGCAGCGCAAGGAGCTGATGCGCTCTATTAAGATTAGGTGAAAAGGTAAGAGTGAATTTATAAACTGTTTGCGAAGGAGTGACCCAGCAATGTGAAATGTGTCTAGAAAACCATCATCTTAATACTGTATACAGGGTATAAATAAGAACAATTGGACGAGGGAAACGTCCCAGGACAACACTGGCAAATAGGGTTCTCCAAGCTGCCTAGAAAAGAGGGGTATGGCTATTGGGTGGCACTCACAGCAGCTCCCTTCTCAGGTTGGCCAGGAGCATTCCCGTGCCGGGGGGCGGCTGCCGGCCTGTGGGCCGGGGGCTGCGGCTGTTTGGGGCGCTGCCCCCGCTTTGTTTTCCTAGGGGAGCCCCCCCCCGCTTTTTGGGGGTTGTGGTACGTGCACGTGTAAATGACACAATGAGAGTAAATGACACAATGAGCTGCCTGTCGGGGCCGTTTCCCTCGTGTCGCGTGACGGTGTCGCTTGTGGCGCCCCAGCGTGAGCAGGGGCCGGCGATGCGGGTGGGGGACGCGGGGGTCAAAAGGGAGTCCCCCTGAAAAGAGGGGGTCACAGTCCAAACGTGCCTGAAAATTCCCGGGGGAGGAGAACACGTGTTCGACCTGTAAACACGAGTGTGGGAATTGCAAACAGAGAAATCTGTCCTTGGTATTTATATATTGCAGGATGGCATTCACGTGTATATCAAATGCTTTTATATCAACGCCCTTTTCTACTCTATTATATAAAGGATTTTTCGAATGTAAAAAATTCCTGTTGATGGTTTTAAAAATACCAATATCTTGTCTATACGTAAATTAAAAAATGAAGGACTCGAAAATGAGAAAAAATTATATAGAAAGCAATTTAAAATAGAGAAAAGTGTGAGTAGGTAGAGCTACCTGTAATGACTGTGCGTTACATAATCTAAACGGATATTAAATATCATCTCTATGTATTCACTCATACCCGTGTACGTATTTTTTTAATAAGTGCAAATAGATATCTCCGTCTAAACCTATGTAATTGTAAATATGTCAAAATCTGTAGATCTGGAAGGATCCTGAAGCAATGCGGGGCTGTGGGCCCGACGTCCGCTTCCTGCGGCAGGCGAGAGAGCGAGCCCCTCTCTCCGGGTGGCGAAGGCTCCCTCTGCGCGGCGTGCGGCGGGCCGGGGGCCAACGTGCGCGGCGGGGTCCGTGCGCGTATCCTGGAGCGGGACGGCTGCCTGGCGAGCGAGCCAGCGAGGCTCCATGTCCCCGAAGCCTCGTCTCGTAGGAGCCCTGACACCCCACCGTGTTCTCCTAGGCTGAGGACGGCCGAGCGCCCCGAGTTACCGGAGAGGAAGGGAGGAGAGAAGGAGACGGGAGCGTCTGAGCTGTTAGAAGCCTCCTGGCAGCCACCGAAAGCGAGAGCCGCTGTGAGTCCCTGGCCCTCGGGGCCTCGTCCCCGGCTTGTGTGTCCTGGTGCCTCCCTGCCCCTCCGTCTCCTTTTTCCCCACGCTTTCTCTGGCCCGTTCTTTTCCCTGCCATTAGTTTCCTCTCTGTGTCTGTATGTGCTGCTCTGTCTCCTTCCTTCCTCCCTCCCTTCGCCGTCTCTCTCTCTGTGCCTTTGTCGTGCTCGGCGTTGCCGGCTTTCTTCATTCCGTACGGCACTGTTCCCGTCCTCGTTCACGTTCTGAGCCTTTGTGCTGCCCCCCGCCCCGTTTTTTTTCTCTCTTTTTATTTTCTTTTTTTCCTGTCCTCCGTCTCTCCGCGGGGCTCCTCATTCCTCTCTTTCTTCCTCCAAGCCCCTGTGTTCCCCGCGGTCTCTCGCTCTGCCATCGTTTTTGCCTGTTGCCCTCTCTCTTGCTTCCCGTTGATAGGAGGAACAAAAATCTTTTAGAAAGCCCTTGGCATAAGGCAGCAAGACCAGGCCTAACGGAACAGAAACCTAACAGAGAAACACTAGCTCTGTAGGGACTGGAGGTGGGGCAAAGCGGGATGTCCTTGGCTCGCAGGCTGGGAAAACGGGACGTTCCACTAAATGGAGAAGGAGCTACTTGAGTAGCAGCACAAAATGACAGCGGGTGTGCTCAAGACATGAGGTCGAGGAGCCGACACCGGGGCAGGGGGCACCGGGCTGCAGGGGCACCGGGGACCCCTGGAGACCCTTGATGGACACTGGCATACCAGAGATGGACTGCCAGCGAAGGGTGGGGTTATGGAAAGAACTTCTGTTTAATGCACTAACTAAGCGGTAGAAGCAAATGAATATGCAATAGGTGTATGTAGAGAATACCAAGAAGCGTGAATCACACGTACGCTCAAATACAGGGGCCATCCTCTGAGCGTGCGGTGCGCTGTATTGAAATTGCCCGCCGTTTAACGCTTTCAGAACAGCGTTAGAGAGTCTTTTTTGCCGACTTTTTGGTATCTCTCCGCGTCCCGTGGTTCCTCGCCGTGTCCCCGTGTCCCGCTCCCTGCCCGTGGTCGCGTTCCTCTCTGTCCCGTTGACCGTGCCGGGTTTTTTTCCTCCGTCTCCGCGCCGCTGCCGCCGCGCCGATTTGTTTCTTTCTGTGCCCTGTTCCTGGTGCTCTTCCGGCCTCTTTTCCTCTGTCCCCGCCGCTGCTTTGATCTCTGCCTTGTTTTTTCAGAGCCCTGTCCCTTTTTTCTCTTCTCGCTTTTGAAGAGAAGCTGCCAAGTTAACGTATACTGCGATGAAGTTATAGAAGGTGTACCCGTCATTAACCAGTTGACATGAGGTAAATGCTTTCTGACCGCCTGCACGATGAGGGGATATTTTTCACCTTTTAGATCCTTCTGCACGACAAGAGGGAGATGGAAGGTTAAGTAACACGTTGTTTAGAAGCTGAGAGCTTAGTTTATATTTGACTAATAATTAACAGATGTATTGTCAGCGAGAAACTAAACAATTATAACTAACATCGTCAAATGAAATAAAGAACGTGGCTCAGCAGTGCTGCTGACTCTGCCGTCCCGTTTCTTTCCCCGTTTCAGGCGGTGAGCCAGCCGGAGGACCCGCTCTGTCCGGCCGCAGGGCCCGTGGAGCCGAGGACTCTCTTGGCGCACCCCGGGGATGTCTCTGGAGAGACTCCTCGTCTCGGTCGGATCGCCGCGGGGACGGACGAGGACCTCTGGTGAGAAGTCTTTCTTCTCTGAAATTTGGGACCGGTCACGTGCTCGCGAACTGTCCGTAAGTCGTGGTACGGAATTTCGGCAGGATAGCGTGGACGGGGTTGCGAGCACCTTAGAGGTATACAGTAGTTGCTGTGGAGTTGTTTGTGCGGCCAGCTTTTGGTGTTGGTTGTTCCCGTGCTCCGGTGTGGTGCAAAGCTGGCTCTGTATGTAGCTGTGAAGAGTACCGTAGTTCGGTTTAATTCTTGGATGTGCCTTGGTTCTGACTATGCACTTGAACACCGAAAACTACAGCAGGAGCTGCTGTGGCTTTAACTTGCGAGGAGTGTGAGCGTTGTGGAGCCATCTGTGTTGCAGAGTGTCCTAATTGCGGTGCTGAGTGTTAGGGAGATTTGAGCTGGGTACCGGAATTGTTTTGTTTTGGAGACGGTGGGATAAACTTGGAGTACAACTTGTGAGGGCGGTGTGTCGTGGGTAGGTTTGAGTATTATCTGTGGAGTACTGCTGTAGGTGTTAATAGTTATTTGCTCGTATTTGTTACAAGATGAGCCGTGTCGTTCCGTGTGACGCGTAATGGGAGGACGGCGTAGTAGCGGTATTCTGAAAAAGAGCCCGTTAGGGTGTATTTTAGCTCACAGGAAAGAGATTGAGGAACCACCTGGTGATAATGTGAATAGAGCAACCTTGATGAAATCTTGTGAGCAGAGGCCATAGTATAAATTGGACAAGGAAGGAAAGGCTGTGCGCAAAGCGCGGTGCTGCACCCGGGCGCCCCAATGCCGTGCCGCAGCGCGCCTCAGTGCTGCCGCCCTGTGGCGAAACTCGGGTACTGCAGCGCACGGCCGGGGGCAGAGGCGCTGTTCGCCCCGCAGGGCTCGCAGCCAGGTATCTGTGTGTCAGTGCCCGTCCCCATTTGTGTAAAAACGACATCCCTCCCTCGGTGGCTCCTTAGAACGTTTAAAGATGTAAATATTGCTACCACTAACATTGTCGATCCGGCTTCTTTCCTCAGTGTAAAGCAAAGGAGCGCGGTTTGTTGTTTCCTTTTAAAGGCGGCTGTTGGAAGCCGCGCGGGCAAAGGGCGTGGGGGTCCCGGCAGGGTGGCGAGAAGGCGAGTGAGGATGCAGAGCGGGCCAATCAGATCGCTCGGGAGGGCTGGAGGGGCGGAGCGCTGATAGGCGGGGAGAATGGCAATTGATGTGCGCAGGCAGCCAATCAGATTGCCAGAGGGGCGGGCGTTGAGGCCTCAGTATTGCGCATGCCCAAATTGCGCAGTCCGCAGTCAGGTCCGACCCTGAGGCGGGCACCTGGGCGCGGAGCGCGGGAAGGAGCATCCAATAGGAGGACGGCGCGCTGGGGTGAAAAGCAGCCAATCAGAGCGCACCGACTCAATCCCGTTTGAACAGCTGCCTCCCTGGCAAGCGCGTCCGTGGTGTCTCGGGGCGGGCACCGGGAGTTAAGGGGGAAACGGGGGTCGAGGCGAGGGAGGGGAGGCTGCGGAGCGCTCATTTTGGCCTCTCCTTCCCCTTGCCCTGCCTCTCCGTCCCTTTTGCCTCTCTCTCCCTCTCTCTGTGTCACCTTGTCTTGCTCCCTGTCCCTATCTGTCTCTGACAAGCTGACCTGCTCCTTGCCCTCCTTTTGTATGGAATCACAGGCTTATTCTGCTTGGAGAAGACATGTGCAATTTTCTAATGACTTGACGGTTTAGAGAAACGGCCTGGAAGAGATCATTCCTTTGTCTTTTTTTTGTGTGTGTTTTTTGTGTTTTTTTTTTTTTTTTTCCCCACGTGGAGGAAAAAAAAAAAAAAAAAAAACAGAAGAGGCAAATTCAGTGCCTCTGCGGAGAAGCTGGCGACCAGTTTTAGTTAAGAACGCACACCCCGTTGGCGAACGGGTCCCGCGGCAGTTCCACGTGTTGCAGGTAAAAGAAGGAAGTTTGATCTGCCATAGAGGAACAGCCGCCTCTTTCCCTCCTTAGGGTCGAGCGTTGCCCTTGTCTTTGTTCACATGAATTTATGGGCACGCTGGAAATAGCCTTTAAGATTTATATGTAGAGTTTAATCTAAGTGGTAAGTGGCATGGGCATAGTTAATTTTTGAACACCTTGCTGCCAGTTGAAATGTAAGGGATGAAATGTGATGGGAAGTAATAAGTAAATTTGGGGTTGACTTCTAGGGTGTTTTTTTCCCCATTAGTGTAAATCAATGGCACCGTTGTCCTGTGGCTCAATCTCCGTTCTGTTCCGTGGAGTCTTCAATTTAGGATGTTCAGGTAAGAAAGTTTGTCCTTCCAAAGAATGACCAGCCATTGGTAGGACAGAGAGAGGCTTTTAAGTGCATGATCAGAATTTAAGCCAAATTCCACTTGACGTTGCTGCTGTTGGTTTTGGCTTTCACTGGTTTCCCCACAGCTCCCTAGTGTTTGGGAGCTCGGAGTGGGCATTTTTTTCCCCCAGGGAGAGGCTATGCTTAAGAATGAATTTGTTTCCTTAGAGGAGTGAGAGTCCGTTTGTGTAACACAAAGAAAAACCCCAGCCTAGTCGAGTTCTGAGTGTGTGTCTGTGAGATGGCTGCTTTACTTTGATGAGTTCACACCTGTGCAATTGCAATGCCAAAGAGCAATGCAAGATAGGAGGGTTTTTTCCGCTGTGGGGGGGGATGCATAAAACCAGAGCTAAGGTGCGGTTGCAGGCTTGGTGGTGTGGCGAGTGGGGCGCCGCTTCGGTGGGAGCTCGGGGTGAGGCCCAGCGGGTTCTGTGTCCTGTACGCGTGGCTTTCGTGCCGCGGCTCTCTGTGTGCGTTTTTGTTTTGTTGTGTTTGTTTTTTGTGTTTTTTTCTGCGGGATTCCCGCGAAACGCGGCACAACCGCTCGGCCCGGGCTGCCGCGGCGGTCTCAGTGCTGCCGTCCTGTGGGCAAAGCGCGGTGCTGCACCCGGGCGCCCCAATGCCGTGCCGCAGCGCGCCTCAGTGCTGCCGCCCTGTGGCGAAACTCGGGTACTGCAGCGCACGGCCGGGGGCAGAGGCGCTGTTCGCCCCGCAGGGCTCGCAGCCAGGTATCTGTGTGTCAGTGTCCGTCCCCGTTTGTGTAAAAACGACATCCCTCCCTCGGTGGCTCCTTAGAACGTTTAAAGATGTAAATATTTCTACCACTAACATTGTCGATCCGACTTCTTTCCTCAGTGGATCCGTTTTGCAGTCGGTGACCCACGATTGCTTGGAAACAGCAGAAGCTGTTCGCTCCGGCGGAGCGGATTGAAAGGACCAGCCGCTGGAGGATGCTGAAGACTCCTGGGTCGCTGATGGAAGCAGCTTTGCATAAAGCAAGGGGTACGTGAACCTGGGCATGCAGTGACGACTGCCCAGCAGGTAATGGAAGCTAAACCTTTACCTCCAACGCCCGACAAAAATAACGCCAAGAAATGCCACTGAAAAAAACACAGTCAGGGAGGGTTTTTTTTAAATTTCCTTTAGTTCCCCCCCCTCTGCCCCGCCCTGCTGCGTTTAGTGCAGTGAATGACCCATTGGGAGATGACTGTGGATCTGGCTGTTGAAGGGTGTCTGAAGGAGAGGGAGATGTGTGTAGAGCAGGATTGGTTGTGGGGGTGAGTGTAACTGGTTTGGATGTGGGGTTGTAAATTCTTTTTGGAGGCTTCCTAGTTTCTGGTGTCACCTGTGGGGTGAAGCGTCTTTCTGTGTGCAGGTTTGAAAGGTGCGACGTACGGAGCTCCATCATTTGCCACCAGAACTCCAAATCACAGAGACAACGTTGCTGTGCAGCTGCTAAGGACAGTGTGTGTCTCAGGTAGAGTAACGTCCTTTGTGCTCTGTGTGCGTGTTCCTCCCTTGAAACGAAGGTGCGCTGCCCGGAGTTTCACGTTCCGTGTGGTACCTGCTGGGCTGAGTCTCCTCCCTACGCTCGCCCGTTTTAGCCACGTCTCTGCTCCAGCCCAGTTCGGGAGCAGAGTGGGTCATCACTGACTGCAGGGCGGTTGCACCTTCTTCAAGCTGCTAACACAGGAGGATGAATTTGGCTTTCTGCTCACATCACACATTCAGATACTGGGCAAGCTGCGTATCTCCTTCAAAAAAGAAACACTGTCAAGGGGCTGACAGAGCGTGAGTTTCACAACACAACAAACCAACTCTGCTAGGCTTACATCGTTTTGGTGGTGCATAGCATGTTTCACTTAATCCCGTCATTGCAGGTCTCTTCTAGAGCCTCCATTGTCAAATCTTGCTGGTTACTCACCCAATTTCCTTTCCTAACTGTCTTCCCTTTTTCCTTAGCGTTTTGAGAAGCTTGATCCTGGGGTGTCTGGGGGTTGCCAGCTGACAAAATGACCTTGCTGTGGCCTTGCTGAGAACAGGTGTCCCTGTGAGCCACCTCCCGGGAGCAGAGCTGAAGTTGAAAGGCGGCCTGAAAGCCCCGGTGAGAGTTTTCGTTAAAGAAACCGGAGATGATGGGGTTGACGCTGCTATTGAAAAAGGCCAGCCGGTGAGCAAAGGGATAGATATAAATGTGAAAGAACTGCAACTGGACATCTGAAAGGTTGACATAGTCAGAAAGCATCATCAGAGTCCACAAGGGAAGCCAGGAGAGGGTGAAAAGCAAACCCACAATAATGAGCATTTTGATTACTCTTTGTTTCTTCTTTGACGTGCTGTGCCATCGCTCCTGGCTGTGCTTTCCCACAGTGGGCATCGCAGTGTTGAAGAGAGCAATGCTTATCCTGGCGTACATGATAACAGTGAGCGACAGGGGAGCCAGATAGATGTTCGCAAAGAGAACTGTTGTGTAGGTCTTTCTCATTCCTGGGTCAGGCCAGTCCTCTCGGCACCAGTATACGGGGCGGGTTTCGTTGCCGTAGCCGAGGATCACCCTGAAATGTTTCTCTTCTTGTACGTGCAGCATGACGGCAGAAGGACACGTGATTGCGATGGCCAGAATCCAAGTGACGGCTATGATGATGACTGCAGTTGAAACGGTCAGCTTCTGCTCGAACGGATGAACGATGCAGCGAAACCTGCAGCAAAGATATCCGGCGACATACGTAGAGAAGCTGATTAAGGAACGCTCACTCAAACAGGCAAGCATACGTTCACTTCTTCAATTGCATGCTTTTGAAACAGATTAAACATGATACTCCAGTTGTTGGAAGCTGTGCTGTTGCTGGAAAAGTTACCATCGTGCGTTGCAAAGGGCCTCAGAAGGGAAACACTGATCAGGAAACTGGAAATAAGTTAGCAGATGCCAGTGTGAAACCAGCCACCGAAAGGACAGAGACCGATACAAAAGCCACACCTCTGATCCCAGGTGGCTGTCTCCTCCAGCCAACATCAGGAAACCGCAACAAAGAGGATAAGAAATTAATAGGAGATTTATAGCCGAATTAGAATTAGGGTCCAAAGAAGCTGTCACTGGTGACGGGAGAGCAGTGGTACCTCGCAGCGCAAGGAGCTGATGCGCTCTATTAAGATTAGGTGAAAAGGTAAGAGTGAATTTATAAACTGTTTGCGAAGGAGTGACCCAGCAATGTGAAATGTGTCTAGAAAACCATCATCTTAATACTGTATACAGGGTATAAATAAGAACAATTGGACGAGGGAAACGTCCCAGGACAACACTGGCAAATAGGGTTCTCCAAGCTGCCTAGAAAAGAGGGGTATGGCTATTGGGTGGCACTCACAGCAGCTCCCTTCTCAGGTTGGCCAGGAGCATTGCCGTGCCGGGGGGCGGCTGCCGGCCTGTGGGCCGGGGGCTGCGGCTGTTTGGGGCGCTGCCCCCGCTTTGTTTTCCTAGGGGAGCCCCCCCCCGCTTTTTGGGGGTTGTGGTACGTGCACGTGTAAATGACACAATGAGAGTAAATGACACAATGAGCTGCCTGTCGGGGCCGTTTCCCTCGTGTCGCGTGACGGTGTCGCTTGTGGCGCCCCAGCGTGAGCAGGGGCCGGCGATGCGGGTGGGGGACGCGGGGGTCAAAAGGGAGTCCCCCTGAAAAGAGGGGGTCACAGTCCAAACGTGCCTGAAAATTCCCGGGGGAGGAGAACACGTGTTCGACCTGTAAACACGAGTGTGGCAATTGCAAACAGAGAAATCTGTCCTTGGTATTTATATATTGCAGGATGGCATTCACGTGTATATCAAATGCTTTTATATCAACGCCCTTTTCTACTCTATTATATAAAGGATTTTTCGAATGTAAAAAATTCCTGTTGATGGTTTTAAAAATACCAATATCTTGTCTATACGTAAATTAAAAAATGAAGGACTCGAAAATGAGAAAAAATTATATAGAAAGCAATTTAAAATAGAGAAAAGTGTGAGTAGGTAGAGCTACCTGTAATGACTGTGCGTTACATAATCTAAACGGATATTAAATATCATCTCTATGTATTCACTCATACCCGTGTACGTATTTTTTTAATAAGTGCAAATAGATATCTCCGTCTAAACCTATGTAATTGTAAATATGTCAAAATCTGTAGATCTGGAAGGATCCTGAAGCAATGCGGGGCTGTGGGCCCGACGTCCGCTTCCTGCGGCAGGCGAGAGAGCGAGCCCCTCTCTCCGGGTGGCGAAGGCTCCCTCTGCGCGGCGTGCGGCGGGCCGGGGGCCAACGTGCGCGGCGGGGTCCGTGCGCGTATCCTGGAGCGGGACGGCTGCCTGGCGAGCGAGCCAGCGAGGCTCCATGTCCCCGAAGCCTCGTCTCGTAGGAGCCCTGACACCCCACCGTGTTCTCCTAGGCTGAGGACGGCCGAGCGCCCCGAGTTACCGGAGAGGAAGGGAGGAGAGAAGGAGACGGGAGCGTCTGAGCTGTTAGAAGCCTCCTGGCAGCCACCGAAAGCGAGAGCCGCTGTGAGTCCCTGGCCCTCGGGGCCTCGTCCCCGGCTTGTGTGTCCTGGTGCCTCCCTGCCCCTCCGTCTCCTTTTTCCCCACGCTTTCTCTGGCCCGTTCTTTTCCCTGCCATTAGTTTCCTCTCTGTGTCTGTATGTGCTGCTCTGTCTCCTTCCTTCCTCCCTCCCTTCGCCGTCTCTCTCTCTGTGCCTTTGTCGTGCTCGGCGTTGCCGGCTTTCTTCATTCCGTACGGCACTGTTCCCGTCCTCGTTCACGTTCTGAGCCTTTGTGCTGCCCCCCGCCCCGTTTTTTTTCTCTCTTTTTATTTTCTTTTTTCCTGTCCTCCGTCTCTCCGCGGGGCTCCTCATTCCTCTCTTTCTTCCTCCAAGCCCCTGTGTTCCCCGCGGTCTCTCGCTCTGCCATCGTTTTTGCCTGTTGCCCTCTCTCTTGCTTCCCGTTGATAGGAGGAACAAAAATCTTTTAGAAAGCCCTTGGCATAAGGCAGCAAGACCAGGCCTAACGGAACAGAAACCTAACAGAGAAACACTAGCTCTGTAGGGACTGGAGGTGGGGCAAAGCGGGATGTCCTTGGCTCGCAGGCTGGGAAAACGGGACGTTCCACTAAATGGAGAAGGAGCTACTTGAGTAGCAGCACAAAATGACAGCGGGCGTGCTCAAGACATGAGGTCGAGGAGCCGACACCGGGGCAGGGGGCACCGGGCTGCAGGGGCACCGGGGACCCCTGGAGACCCTTGATGGACACTGGCATACCAGAGATGGACTGCCAGCGAAGGGTGGGGTTATGGAAAGAACTTCTGTTTAATGCACTAACTAAGCGGTAGAAGCAAATGAATATGCAATAGGTGTATGTAAAGAATACCAAGAAGCGTGAATCACACGTACGCTCAAATACAGGGGCCATCCTCTGAGCGTGCGGTGCGCTGTATTGAAATTGCCCGCCGTTTAACGCTTTCAGAACAGCGTTAGAGAGTCTTTTTTGCCGACTTTTTGGTATCTCTCCGCGTCCCGTGGTTCCTCGCCGTGTCCCCGTGTCCCGCTCCCTGCCCGTGGTCGCGTTCCTCTCTGTCCCGTTGACCGTGCCGGGTTTTTTTCCTCCGTCTCCGCGCCGCTGCCGCCGCGCCGATTTGTTTCTTTCTGTGCCCTGTTCCTGGTGCTCTTCCGGCCTCTTTTCCTCTGTCCCCGCCGCTGCTTTGATCTCTGCCTTGTTTTTTCAGAGCCCTGTCCCTTTTTTCTCTTCTCGCTTTTGAAGAGAAGCTGCCAAGTTAACGTATACTGCGATGAAGTTATAGAAGGTGTACCCGTCATTAACCAGTTGACATGAGGTAAATGCTTTCTGACCGCCTGCACGATGAGGGGATATTTTTCACCTTTTAGATCCTTCTGCACGACAAGAGGGAGATGGAAGATTAAGTAACACGTTGTTTAGAAGCTGAGAGCTTAGTTTATATTTGACTAATAATTAACAGATGTATTGTCAGCGAGAAACTAAACAATTATAACTAACATCGTCAAATGAAATAAAGAACGTGGCTCAGCAGTGCTGCTGACTCTGCCGTCCCGTTTCTTTCCCCGTTTCAGGCGGTGAGCCAGCCGGAGGACCCGCTCTGTCCGGCCGCAGGGCCCGTGGAGCCGAGGACTCTCTTGGCGCACCCCGGGGATGTCTCTGGAGAGACTCCTCGTCTCGGTCGGATCGCCGCGGGGACGGACGAGGACCTCTGGTGAGAAGTCTTTCTTCTCTGAAATTTGGGACCGGTCACGTGCTCGCGAACTGTCCGTAAGTCGTGGTACGGAATTTCGGCAGGATAGCGTGGACGGGGTTGCGAGCACCTTAGAGGTATACAGTAGTTGCTGTGGAGTTGTTTGTGCGGCCAGCTTTTGGTGTTGGTTGTTCCCGTGCTCCGGTGTGGTGCAAAGCTGGCTCTGTATGTAGCTGTGAAGAGTACCGTAGTTCGGTTTAATTCTTGGATGTGCCTTGGTTCTGACTATGCACTTGAACACCGAAAACTACAGCAGGAGCTGCTGTGGCTTTAACTTGCGAGGAGTGTGAGCGTTGTGGAGCCATCTGTGTTGCAGAGTGTCCTAATTGCGGTGCTGAGTGTTAGAGAGATTTGAGCTGGGTACCGGAATTGTTTTGTTTTGGAGACGGTGGGATAAACTTGGAGTACAACTTGTGAGGGCGGTGTGTCGTGGGTAGGTTTGAGTATTATCTGTGGAGTACTGCTGTAGGTGTTAATAGTTATTTGCTCGTATTTGTTACAAGATGAGCCGTGTCGTTCCGTGTGACGCGTAATGGGAGGACGGCGTAGTAGCGGTATTCTGAAAAAGAGCCCGTTAGGGTGTATTTTAGCTCACAGGAAAGAGATTGAGGAACCACCTGGTGATAATGTGAATAGAGCAACCTTGATGAAATCTTGTGAGCAGAGGCCATAGTATAAATTGGACAAGGAAGGAAAGGCTGTGCGCAAAGCGCGGTGCTGCACCCGGGCGCCCCAATGCCGTGCCGCAGCGCGCCTCAGTGCTGCCGCCCTGTGGCGAAACTCGGGTACTGCAGCGCACGGCCGGGGGCAGAGGCGCTGTTCGCCCCGCAGGGCTCGCGGCCAGCTATCTGTGTGTCAGTGCCCGTCCCCATTTGTGTAAAAACGACATCCCTCCCTCGGTGGCTCCTTAGAACGTTTAAAGATGTAAATATTGCTACCACTAACATTGTCGATCCGGCTTCTTTCCTCAGTGTAAAGCAAAGGAGCGCGGTTTGTTGTTTCCTTTTAAAGGCGGCTGTTGGAAGCCGCGCGGGCAAAGGGCGTGGGGGTCCCGGCAGGGTGGCGAGAAGGCGAGTGAGGATGCAGAGCGGGCCAATCAGATCGCTCGGGAGGGCTGGAGGGGCGGAGCGCTGATAGGCGGGGAGAATGGCAATTGATGTGCGCAGGCAGCCAATCAGATTGCCAGAGGGGCGGGCGTTGAGGCCTCAGTATTGCGCATGCCCAAATTGCGCAGTCCGCAGTCAGGTCCGACCCTGAGGCGGGCACCTGGGCGCGGAGCGCGGGAAGGAGCATCCAATAGGAGGACGGCGCGCTGGGGTGAAAAGCAGCCAATCAGAGCGCACCGACTCAATCCCGTTTGAACAGCTGCCTCCCTGGCAAGCGCGTCCGTGGTGTATCGGGGCGGGCACCGGGAGTTAAGGGAGAAACGGGGGTCGAGGCGAGGGAGGGGAGGCTGAGGAGCGCTCATTTTGGCCTCTCCTTCCCCTTGCCCTGCCTCTCCGTCCCTTTTGCCTCTCTCTCCCTCTCTCTGTGTCACCTTGTCTTGCTCCCTGTCCCTATCTGTCTCTGACAAGCTGACCTGCTCCTTGCCCTCCTTTTGTATGGAATCACAGGCTCATTCTGCTTGGAGAAGACATGTGCAATTTTCTAATGACTTGACGGTTTAGAGAAACGGCCTGGAAGAGATCATTCCTTTGTCTTTTTTTTGTGTGTGTTTTTTGTGTGTTTTTTTTTTTTTTTTTTCCCCACGTGGAGGAAAAAAAAAAAAAAAAAAAAAAACAGAAGAGGCAAATTCACTGCCTCTGCGGAGAAGCTGGCGACCAGTTTTAGTTAAGAACGCACACCCCGTTGGCGAACGGGTCCCGCGGCAGTTCCACGTGTTGCAGGTAAAAGAAGGAAGTTTGATCTGCCATAGAGGAACAGCCGCCTCTTTCCCTCCTTAGGGTCGAGCGTTGCCCTTGTCTTTGTTCACATGAATTTATGGGCACGCTGGAAATAGCCTTTAAGATTTATATGTAGAGTTTAATCTAAGTGGTAAGTGGCATGGGCATAGTTAATTTTTGAACACCTTGCTGCCAGTTGAAATGTAAGGGATGAAATGTGATGGGAAGTAATAAGTAAATTTGGGGTTGACTTCTAGGGTGTTTTTTTCCCCATTAGTGTAAATCAATGGCACCGTTGTCCTGTGGCTCAATCTCCGTTCTGTTCCGTGGAGTCTTCAATTTAGGATGTTCAGGTAAGAAAGTTTGTCCTTCCAAAGAATGACCAGCCATTGGTAGGACAGAGAGAGGCTTTTAAGTGCATGATCAGAATTTAAGCCAAATTCCACTTGACGTTGCTGCTGTTGGTTTTGGCTTTCACTGGTTTCCCCACAGCTCCCTAGTGTTTGGGAGCTCGGAGTGGGCATTTTTTTCCCCCAGGGAGAGGCTATGCTTAAGAATGAATTTGTTTCCTTAGAGGAGTGAGAGTCCGTTTGTGTAACACAAAGAAAAACCCCAGCCTAGTCGAGTTCTGAGTGTGTGTCTGTGAGATGGCTGCTTTACTTTGATGAGTTCACACCTGTGCAATTGCAATGCCAAAGAGCAATGCAAGATAGGAGGGTTTTTTCCGCTGTGGGGGGGGATGCATAAAACCAGAGCTAAGGTGCGGTTGCAGGCTTGGTGGTGTGGCGAGTGGGGCGCCGCTTCGGTGGGAGCTCGGGGTGAGGCCCAGCGGGTTCTGTGTCCTGTACGCGTGGCTTTCGTGCCGCGGCTCTCTGTGTGCGTTTTTGTTTTGTTGTGTTTGTTTTTTGTGTTTTTTTCTGCGGGATTCCCGCGAAACGCGGCACAACCGCTCGGCCCGGGCTGCCGCGGCGGTCTCAGTGCTGCCGTCCTGTGGGCAAAGCGCGGTGCTGCACCCGGGCGCCCCAATGCCGTGCCGCAGCGCGCCTCAGTGCTGCCGCCCTGTGGCGAAACTCGGGTACTGCAGCGCACGGCCGGGGGCAGAGGCGCTGTTCGCCCCGCAGGGCTCGCAGCCAGGTATCTGTGTGTCAGTGTCCGTCCCCGTTTGTGTAAAAACGACATCCCTGCCTCGGTGGCTCCTTAGAACGTTTAAAGATGTAAATATTTCTACCACTAACATTGTCGATCCGACTTCTTTCCTCAGTGGATCCGTTTTGCAGTCGGTGGCCCACGATTGCTTGGAAACAGCAGAAGCTGTTCGCTCCGGCGGAGCGGATTGAAAGGACCAGCCGCTGGAGGATGCTGAAGACTCCTGGGTCGCTGATGGAAGCAGCTTTGCATAAAGCAAGGGGTACGTGAACCTGGGCATGCAGTGACGACTGCCCAGCAGGTAATGGAAGCTAAACCTTTACCTCCAACGCCCGACAAAAATAACGCCAAGAAATGCCACTGAAAAAAACACAGTCAGGGAGGGTTTTTTTAAAATTTCCTTTAGTTCCCCCCCCTCTGCCCCGCCCTGCTGCGTTTAGTGCAGTGAATGACCCATTGGGAGATGACTGTGGATCTGGCTGTTGAAGGGTGTCTGAAGGAGAGGGAGATGTGTGTAGAGCAGGATTGGTTGTGGGGGTGAGTGTAACTGGTTTGGATGTGGGGTTGTAAATTCTTTTTGGAGGCTTCCTAGTTTCTGGTGTCACCTGTGGGGTGAAGCGTCTTTCTGTGTGCAGGTTTGAAAGGTGCGACGTACGGAGCTCCATCATTTGCCACCAGAACTCCAAATCACAGAGACAACGTTGCTGTGCAGCTGCTAAGGACAGTGTGTGTCTCAGGTAGAGTAACGTCCTTTGTGCTCTGTGTGCGTGTTCCTCCCTTGAAACGAAGGTGCGCTGCCCGGAGTTTCACGTTCCGTGTGGTACCTGCTGGGCTGAGTCTCCTCCCTACGCTCGCCCGTTTTAGCCACGTCTCTGCTCCAGCCCAGTTCGGGAGCAGAGTGGGTCATCACTGACTGCAGGGCGGTTGCACCTTCTTCAAGCTGCTAACACAGGAGGATGAATTTGGCTTTCTGCTCACATCACACATTCAGATACTGGGCAAGCTGCGTATCTCCTTCAAAAAAGAAACACTGTCAAGGGGCTGACAGAGCGTGAGTTTCACAACACAACAAACCAACTCTGCTAGGCTTACATCGTTTTGGTGGTGCATAGCATGTTTCACTTAATCCCGTCATTGCAGGTCTCTTCTAGAGCCTCCATTGTCAAATCTTGCTGGTTACTCACCCAATTTCCTTTCCTAACTGTCTTCCCTTTTTCCTTAGCGTTTTGAGAAGCTTGATCCTGGGGTGTCTGGGGGTTGCCAGCTGACAAAATGACCTTGCTGTGGCCTTGCTGAGAACAGGTGTCCCTGTGAGCCACCTCCCGGGAGCAGAGCTGAAGTTGAAAGGCGGCCTGAAAGCCCCGGTGAGAGTTTTCGTTAAAGAAACCGGAGATGATGGGGTTGACGCTGCTATTGAAAAAGGCCAGCCGGTGAGCAAAGGGATAGATATAAATGTGAAAGAACTGCAACTGGACATCTGAAAGGTTGACATAGTCAGAAAGCATCATCAGAGTCCACAAGGGAAGCCAGGAGAGGGTGAAAAGCAAACCCACAATAATGAGCATTTTGATTACTCTTTGTTTCTTCTTTGACGTGCTGTGCCATCGCTCCTGGCTGTGCTTTCCCACCGTGGGCATCGCAGTGTTGAAGAGAGCAATGCTTATCCTGGCGTACATGATTACAGTGA